>NC_090321.1:92495150-93100765 GCF_040869045.1 Eurosta solidaginis
GAAATTTAAAAATTTGGACGATTATTTCCGATTTTCATGATTCGTGCGCCACATGAAGTATGTTCCAAGTCTAATAGCTCTAGCCCCACGGGAACCTACTCAAAAATCAATTGCAATATTCCCCAATTTTGTACTGAAATTCGCAGAAAAAACATGAAACAAAACATAACATAAAGTTATAAAATTGGTAGGTATCAATAATAAGATTACCACCGGTCACACATATTTAGATTTTTAATGCTTTTTAGCGATGGCAAGTGGAGTTGGTGTAGAAGTCCACGCAAGCAAGGAAGGCTTCTGACCTCCATTCCCCAGGGAATGGCCAGAACTATTCTTTTGCATTCGTTTGAAGCAGCTTACTAGTGCAGGTCGCTTGCAGACAAGTATCCTCTGGTAGGCCAATGAACATCCGTTTAGGGGTGAGCTAATATGAGAAGGAGACGATCTGGCTAGGCCACTCCGACATAATCGGTTTAAGGGCAAGCTTTGGCCACCATAAGGTGCGGCTGGAAGCGGGCGTCTGCCTTGGGTCAAGTTGCTCGCTATATAAACTTGCAAGTAATACTTGCCTGGGGGGTGCGCGCTGGCCTTGCGATCCGCCTCATAAAACCACACTGCAATGGTAAAACATGAAAGGCCTCAGATAAGAAGACAAACCTCTACTGATGACGACTAATGCAAACGTTTATGGGATTGGTGCAGATTCCCGACTGGTTGATGTCCTAGTGAAAGCAAAAGCCGATATCACCGCCGACTTGCGATGGAGGAATCAAAAAAAAATAAAAATTGTGATAGAAAAGTCGCGCTTGGCGACTTTAACGCCACGCAAAGAAGGTTTTTGGGCCCATGGTCAGAAAGCTCAGCCTCCACAATTAAACATCCCCTAATGAACTGATGATGATCGACTTCACCGCTGCTCGAAATATGGTCCCATCCAGCGAAGCAAACCTTGACGTCAATAGAATGCTGCAGCAACATACTGCATATGATTAGCAACTCTACCCTCACATCTGCTCTCTGAGGGCACAATTCAACCATGCGGAATGCAAAGGAGAATGGAGCCGCGTGTAGAAGTCCACGAAAGTGGGGAAAGCTTCTGACCGCCATTCACCTGAGAATGGCCAGAGCGATTCTTTTGTATGCGGTTCAAGCAGCTCACTACTGCTGGTCGCCTTCGGCCAAGTATCCTCTGGGTAGCCGATATACACCCGTTTAGCGGTGAGCTAATGTGAGAAGGCAACAACCTGGCTAGGCCACTCTGACATAATCGGTTTAAGGGCTAGCCGGGGGAGATCTCATCGGCAGCGTCTGTACACCTCTAGGTGCAGCTGCAAGCGGGCGTCTGTCTTGGAGCAAGTGGCTCGCTATATAAACGTGCAAGTAATATTTTCACCCCCTCCTGAGCGGGTTGTGCACTGGGCTTGGGACCCGCCACGAAAAACCATACTCCAATGAAATATAACAACAAGCCTCGGATAAATACACTCTCTATTGATGACGACCATGGCAAACGTTTGAAGGACAATGAATTGAGGGCATGCACCTGGAACGTCCGCTCCCTGAATGGGATTGGTGCAGATGCCCAGCTGGTTGATGTCCACGTCAAAGCAAAATATGACATCACCGCCATTCAAGAAATGCGTTGAACGAAGCAAGGCAGAAAGAAGATCAAAAATTGTGACATCTATTGGAGTGGCCATACGAATAAGCGCAGTTTGACGTCGGATTCGTGGTGGGAGAGAGACTTTGTCGCCAAGTGCTGGCGTTCACGCCTGTGGACGAGCGTCTCGCCGCTATCCGAATAAAAGCAAAATATTTTAATATATCATTCATCTGCGCCCATGCGCCGACAGAGGAGAAAGACGATGAGGTGAAAGACACTTTTTATGAACATTTAGAACGCATATACAAGCGCTGCCACATCATGATATAAAAGTCGTGCTTGGCGACTTTAACGCCAGGGTGGGCAAAGAAGGTGTTTTTGGCCCTACAGTCGGGAAGTTCAGCCTACACAATGAAACTTCTCCTAACGGACTGAGGCTGAATGACTTTTCCGGTGCTCGAAACATGGTCATAGCCAGCACGAGGTTCATTCATAAAAAGATACATCAAGCTACATGGCTGCCTCCTGATCGAAATACTCGCAATCAGATCGATCACGTTGTGATATACGGACGGCACGCCTCTAGTGTTTTGGATATGCGCACAATCCGAGGACCAAACAACGACTCGCACCATTATCTCGTTGCAGCCAAAATACGCACCCGCCTCAACGCGGCTAAAACCAAGGAACAAAAAACACAAGGAAAGCTAGACGTCGAAAAGCTTCAATCACAACAGACTGCCAATGATTTCGCAACTCGACTCTCACACCTGCTCTCTGTGAGCGAAAGAAAAGACGCTGCCTACAGTGCTACGTTAAAAGCGAGCGCGACAAGAGGAGTGTGTGAACGCTATCGTGAGTTGAAAAGGGAAGCGAGACGCCTTTTCAGGAAGAAAAAAGCAGAAGCAGAAAGGCGTCAGTGCGAGGAGCTTGAGCTGCTAGCCACCAGGAATAACGCCCGAAAATTTTACCAAAAAATACGGCGACAGACAGAAGGTTTTAAGACCGGGGCAAACTCCTGTAGGAACGAAAACGGCGACCTTGTAACTGATGTCCAGAGAGTGCTTAGATTATGGAGGGAACACTTCTCTGCTCTCCTAAATAGAGGCAACAATTCACCGCGCAGAGATGGAGAACCCGATCCGGCAATATATAAGGTCCTTTCAAGTGTATTGTGCGAAAGATTGAAGCCCACCGTGAACCAGGTGATTGGATCTTATCAGTGCAGCTTCAGACCTGGTAAATCTACCATCGACCAGATTTTCACAATGCGCCAAATCTTGGAAAAACCCCGCCGCCATGTCTGAATTTGGTTTCCCCGCAAAACTTATACGGCTGTGGGAAATGACGTTGAGCAATACCATCAGCTCAGTCAGAATTGGGAAGGACCTCTCCGAGCCGTTCGAAACTAAACGAGGTTTCAGACAGGGTGACCCCCTATCGTGCGATTTCTTTAATTTGATGCTGGAGAAAATTATACTAGCTACAGAACTTAACCGCACTGGAACAATATACTATAAAAGCGTGCAATTACTGGCATATGCTGATGACATTGATATCATCGACCTATACACCCGCGCTGTTAGTCCAAACTGGAAAAAGAAGCGGTAAAGGTGGGTTTGATGGTGAATGAGGACAAAACGAAGTACCTGCTATCATCTAGCAAAGAGTCAGCGCATATGCGCCTTGGCAACCACGCTGCTGTTGGCAGCCATAATTTCGAAATCGCAAAAAGACTTCGTTTATTTGGGAACCAGCATCAACACTAGCAACAACATCAGAACTGAAATACAGCGAAGAATCAATCTTGCCAATAAATGACTCTTGCCAAAGTGACTCTAGAATTTGTTTGTACGATATGGGTATCAAATGAAAGGCGTTAATGAGTATTTTAAAAGGGAGTGGGCCTTAGTTCCATAGGTGGATGCCTTTTCGAGATATCGCCATAAAGGTGGGCTAGGGGTGACTCTAGATTTTTTTTGTACGATATGGGTATCAAATGAAAGGTGTTAATGAGTATTTTAAAAGGAGTGGGCCTTAGTTCTATATGTGGACGCCTTTTCGAGATATCGCCATAAACGTGGACCAGTGTGACTCTAGAATGTGTTTGTACGATATGGGTATCAAATTAAAGGTATTAATGAGGGTTTTAAAAGGGAGTGGCCCTTAGTTGTATATGTGAAGGCGTTTTCGAGATATCGACCAAAATGTGGACCAGGGTGATCCAGAACTTCATCTGTCGGGTACCGCTAATTTATTTATATATGTAATACCACGAACAGTGTGGTCATAGGCGGATTTCGGCCATTTTTTACACCAATACAAAGTGAGTTCAGATAAATACGTGAACTGAATTTAGTAAAGATATATCAATTTTTGCTCAAGTTATCGTGTTAAAGGCCGAGCGGAAGGATAGACGGTCGACTGTGTATAAAAACTGGGCGCGGCTTCAACCGATTTCGCCCTTTTTCACAGAAAACAGTTATCGTCCTAGAATCTAAGCCTCTACCAAATTTCAGAAGGATTGGTAAATTTTTGTTCGACTTATGGCATTAAAAGTATCCTAGACAAATTAAATGAAAAAGGGCGGAGCCACGCCCATTTTGAAATTTTCTTTTATTTTCGTATTTTGTTGCACCATATCATTACTGGAGTTGAATATTGGGATAATTTACTTATATACTGTAAAGATATTAACTTTTCTTTTAAAATTTGAATTTAAAAAAAAATTTTTTTAAAAAGTGGGCGTGGTCGTTCTCCGATTTTGCTAATTTTTAGTAAGCAGACATATAATAATAAGAGTAACGTTCCTGCCAAATTTCATCATGATATCTTCAACGACTGCCAAATAACAGCTTGCAAAACTTCTAAATCACCTTCTTTTAAAAGTGGGCGGTGCCACGCCCATTGTCCAAAATTTTACTTTTTTTCTATTCTGCGTCATAAGTTCAACTAACTTACCAAATTTCATCGCTCAATACGTATTTGGTAATGAATTATCGCACTTTTTCAATTTTTCGAAATTTTCGATATCGAAACAGTGGGCGTGGTTATTGTCCGATATCTTTCATTTTAAATAGCGATCTGAGATGAGTGCCCAGAAACCTACATACCAAATTTCATCAAGATACCTCAAAATTTACTCAAGTTATCGTGTTAACGGACAGACGGACGGACGGACGGACATGGCTCAATCGAATTTTTTTTCGATACTGATGATTTTGATATATGGAAGTCTATATCTATCTCGATTCTTTTATATCTGTACAACCAACCGTTATCCAATCAAAGTTAATATACTCTGTGAGCTCTGCTCAACTGAGTATAAAAAGTGTGTATGCCATTTTGCTTAAAATTGATTGAGCTACTTTTATATTACTTTGGACTAGGTAGGCAATTGAAAAGTAAAGTCCTCTCTCGGCGAACGAAAATCATACTCTACAAGTCACTTATCGTACCCGTCCTGCTATATGGGGCAGAAGCATGGACCATGACAACAGCAGATGAAGCGACTTTGGGAGTGTTCGAGAGAAAAGTTCTTCCAAAGATTTATGGACCTCTGCGCGTTGGCGATGGCGAGTACCGAAGAAGATTTAATGACGAGCTGTACGAGCTATACGCAGACATCAACATAGTCCAGCCAATTAAGACTCAGCGGCTGCGCTGGCTAGGCCATGTTATTGGAATGAAAGATGATGCTCCGGCCAAGAAAGTGTTTCTATCGGAACCCGCCTATGGAAGCAGAGGTAGAGGGCGGCCCCCACTCCGTTGGAAACACCAGGTGGAAAACGATTTAAACTCCCTTGGTTTGACCAATTGGCGCCGGTTGGCGGAGCGAAGGAGCGACTGGCGTGCCTTTTTGGACGGCCATAACCGTTTAGACGGTTAAGCGCCAATTAAGTAAGTAAGTAAGGAATGCAAGGGCATATCTCTAAAGCACTTCATACCGCCGCCGAGGAAAAATCGGTTACGGGCGCCTACGGAAAAAACACTGGTACAATTAAGAATGACTCGTTGCAATCGAAAGAAAAGACGCTGCCTACAGTGCTACATTAAAAGCGAATTCAACAAGAGCGTGTGAAAACGGCGAACTTTTAACAGATGTCTAGAAATTATGGATGGATGACTTTTTTGGCCTCCTAAATGGAAACAGATTGAAGCCTAGGCCTGCCGTGAATCAGCATATGGGTTTGATATTGAATGAGGGCAAATCGAAGTTCTTACTGTCATGAAGCAAAGAGTCAGCGCATTTCGACGAAATAGTAAAAGACTTCGTTTATTTGGGTCCCAGAATTAACATAAATAACAAAACCAGCTTTGAGATCCAGCGAAGAATCACTCTTGCCTATAAATGCTACTTTGGACTAGGTAGGCAGTTGGAAAGTAACGTCCTCTCTCGGCAAATAAAAACCATGCTCCACAAGTCACTATATTGTACCCGTTCTGCTATATGGTGCAGAAGCATGGACCATGCGAACATCACATTAGGCGGGAGTGTTCGAGGGAAAAGATCTTTGAAAAATTTACGGACCTCTACGCATTGGCGAGTACCGAAGGAGATTTAATAATGAGCTGCGCGAGCTTTAAACGATTTAAATTCCCTTGATGTTGCCGATTGGCGCCAGATAGCGCAGCGAATAAGCAACTGACGCATCTTGTTGGACGGCCATATGCGTTTTAACGGTTAAGCGCCAATCAAGTAAGTAAAAAAGTTTATATTATTTAGAGTTTTGACATATTTTTCGTTATGTTTTGAAACCAGAATTATCTATGAGTTTCAAGGTTTAGATTTTTGAAACTTTGACTTACTGTTCTAATAAGTTTAAAATTAAAAAGCATGCTTCTTCAAAATCTCTAGAGAACCCAGCTTTCATCGAGAAAGGTTTCTGCTGAAAATGGACATCATCGATATGTAAACAAGCCCAATTTTATAAGTCAAATATTTCCCATTAATTAACTTATTCGCCTCCAAGAAGAAATTTTATCCTGATATAGAAAATTCGGTATATATACATATATATATTGCGCTTAAAATCAATTTATAACCATAACCACTTTAGATAATATTTAGTGTAAAAAAACTGAAACTAAATTTTCTGTACGATACAACCTCATGTACGTATTGTTTTCAATAAAACCGTTTCACTTAAATTTATTTTTTACTTATTTTATTTTTTATTACATAGTATTGAATATATCTTAGAAAAATTTTTTCACAAATTATTTCTATGTGAAAAATGGAGGAGGAGAGTCTAAGCTCGAAAGCAACCGAACATTACATGCTCACCATTTTTTACATAGAAATAATTTGTGAAAATATTTGTCTAGGATATATTCAATACTCTAATAAAAAACAAGATAATTTAAAAATAATTTTAAGTTAAACGGTTTTATTGAAAACAATACTTACATGAAGTAATAATAATACTGAAAGCTAGAAAATAATTAGATGGGTCCTAGGTAGTAATCGCACTCCTCATCAATCTAGGGCGTTGATCATACAATTAAATAAAAGCGTTGAACGCGTAAAATTTCTATTGATAGTCATAAGTAAGACCAACTGAACCTTAATCAGGTTATGCTACGCCTCACAATTTTAGAAATTTCACGCGCCCAACGCCCAATATGAGCCAAATGGACCACAACAACGATTTTTTGAAATATTTCGATCCATGCACCACCTACCGGAATTTTTTTTATTTTATTATTGCATTGTCATCGGGTTCTGAACTATATTCCAAGTTTTAAGCTTGTAGCTTATCGGGAAGTTACTTAAATATTAATTACAAAATTCGTTCACAACGGCCGGCCTGTCCAGTTAAGCTAAATAAAACCGTTTAAAAAACGTTTGTTTCGCCTTAGGCACGGATCACCTATTTGAGCAGTTCTTAGCCATAAGCCTTATGTAAGGTGTGCTATTTTTTATGGGTATTTAAATATGTAAACGTTACATCTTCGGAGTGATAACATAACTTTTGTAACCACAAACAGAAAAATATCTTAACTTACGACCTACTGACCAATTTGTGCCATGAAATCTTATTTCTACCCACATGCCGGTCCAGCAACGGTCCCGCCCAATAAATAGAGTTTAAGCAATTCGTAGATTTGCTGATTGTTTGTGCATTACGAGTTTCGCCTTTTATAAACGGGCAGGCGCAAAACGCATCGACATCTTAGTATGTACGTCCACCTCTGCTTTGATGGAGCGATTGGTGCTGGCTGGATTTCATTTACTTTTATACTTAATCATGGTTAATCTGGTAATATTTCCAACTGCGTCTGTTTTCAATCGGCTCTTTACTTAACTTTATCTGGGTGTGGTTTCCACTCGTGGACAAGTGTTGGCTATTCAGGTTGCCATGTTTTTTAAAACACATAGGGACGTTAAATTTTCAGTCTTTTATTTTCTTTAATGATAACGAGTTACTCGTATATACAATCTTCTTAGTAATGTGTATAAATATGTTACTGTACAGACAAGCAGGGCCGTGAACCTGTTTTGAACCCAACCCGAAAACGGGTTTTTGTTTTTTTGTTAAAAACTTGAACCACAAATATTTTCATAGAAACCGTCAATCTGAACCGAACTTTTTTTTTGTAGCGGTTCAATGGTTCATTCAATAAATTATCGATGCACAAGTTTACAATTTTTTTTGTATGGAAAATTGAAGAAATTTAAAAGGAATAGGGAAGAATGAGACGATTTAAAAAAAAACACTTCTGTACCTATAATGAGGAAAATATTTCGTAAACAAATTTTTTTCTCACTCGACTGTAAGATTGAGCACCTCGACTAGAAATTCACGGCTGTGATAGCTACACAGTTAAATTTTTTAATTTTTTATACAATTTCGTCCATTCAGAAAATTATTCCTATAAGCAAGAAAAAAATAGTTTTAATTTTAAAAAAATAATTTGTACAGATCTATGACAATATATAATGTGCAAAAATGCAAAAACAGTTCGAACTTCTAAACCGAACCGATCCCATTTTTTATCCGGTACACGTCCCTGTAAATTAACGCTGGTATTCCTGAGTTGTGCTGTAGGTGTTTAACTTGATCCAGGTGGTAAGTGGTTTTAAGTAAGTAAAATTTGTGTAAATCATTTGAATAAAGAAAGTACTCACGTAGGTATATAGATTTGTTAAGCAAATACATACATACACGGTAACTCATAAAAACAAACCCCTATATTCAAGGCTGTTGATTTCAAAAATAACTAAATATTTGAAATTCAATGCATTCAAAAAACGACTAGACAATATCAAATTAAATGGCAGCTCTCTTTATTTTTTTGCTATGGATATCTGGTGTTGTTGTTGTTATAGCGATAAGGACACTCCCCGAAGGCCTTTTTGGAGTGTTAACGATATTGATGGTCCTTTGCCGGACGCAGATCCGGTACATTCCAGTAACAAGCACCATTAAGGTACTTGCCCGACCATCTCGGGAACGACTTAGTATGACCACATGAAACCTTCATACCAATAATGCCCTCCCACCCCCTAGATCCATGAGGAACTTGGGGTCGCCAGAGCCTCGGCTGTTAAAGAAACAGGATTCGCCACGGGTATAGGAGGTTGAGAATTGGGTTGGAGAAGCTATATATTGCGCTATCAGTTTGGTATTTTAGTCGCCTCTTACGACAGCCACATCTGCCGCGGGTATATTCTAAGCCTCCGAACCTGCTGGGGTGATAGTTCTGGTGGATCCTTACGTTACAATCTTTGCACCTACTTAGGGGCTAAAACACTTGCGCACCGTTGATATTTTTTATCAAATATCAGTATGTCCAGATTACTTCACAATGGAGATCGTATGAAGATACGATTTAGGAGGGATGACCCTGCAGGAGAAACCTTGCACACAATATCTAGGAATCATCCTAGACAGTAAGCTGTCCAGCGTGTGTAGGTTTTACGTGATTACCTGTCTTAGAAGACCTAACCTCACGATGCACCGAGTACATGAGTCAAAGCAGGTTTGACCAGCCCCCAAGGCTCGCTTACCTTGGTACCAATCGATAATGTGAGTGGACACACCATCACCTTGGTGGGGTTGGAGGCCTATCTAACACCTCTTCCATTCTATGGGTCATGACACCCGGATGCAATGCAACTCCACATTCGAGCTAACCAACTCTTACCGCATTCGGATATCAACCACAGCCACCACGATGTTCCCAAAGGGGCCTACTCAACGAACAGAAACGGAGCATGCTCCGCGGACTATCTATTCCCCGTGGTACCACTTTAAAGACTTGGTATGACTTTCGCAGCCGAAGCCACTTCCGGTTGAGTATCCACCTACTCCGGACCGGCCGCCTAGCGTGAGGTGGGGTTGGAACCCCCCATACATCCACGGACATACACACAAATCAACCACCACGTCTCCTCCGTCTAAACACCTCCAAAGCATACCTATTCAGCAAAACAATAAAACGACTAGTGGATAGCGCTCCACTTACATCGACCCTTCCCTCTTTAAAACTAATTCCCCAACTACCCATATCCCTCCCTTATGTCCGAGTACTCCGAACACTCACACAACACATGCACCCAGTCCTCCCGCAACGCACCACATACGCACCCCTCCGTTTCGCTCAAGCTCCTCTTATACAAGAATGTATTAAGAGGACCATGACCCGTAAGCAGAAAGCCCAGACTCAGATTAAATCTGAAGTCTGGACTTTCCGCCACAAATGAAATTTCCCGGATGTACTCGTATGTTACCCTACCGTTAGGACTATTATCCCAACGCTCCTGTCACTTCCCTCTAACAACCCCCTCTAACCCACGCACAGTGGCGCCTCTGCCGTTAAAGCATGGCAAAAATCAAAAAAATCATGAAAGCGTTCGCTAAATCTAATACATGTTTCTAATAGAGAATTTTCCAGGGATCAAGAATATACAACTGTTTTTTCATAGAAAATTATAGTTTACCAGGTAGAGCCGCTCAAAGTTGACCAATTTTCAACATTGGGACAAATTTTAAATTTTTCTTCTTTTTCGTTGTATTTAAAAGGGTTTTGTGAGTCAATAAGGCGAATGGTTGTCGTTTTCTTATATAACAATTAAAGATAATTTAATTTAGGATTGAAACAAAAAAAAATTGTTTCTTTTTTGGTAAAAGTTGGCGGATATACCTGTTTTTCGAAATTTCTATTTTTAGGCCCTTTTTAAAACTTTGATGGAAAAAAAAAAATGTTAAAATATGTGCTCCGTCAAATTAACAGTAGTTAGTTGTGAAATATTCAGTTACCTAAATTCATAAAGTCTACCTGCGTCCAGCTGCAACTTCACTTTTTACATCAAATAAAGTTAAACAACCTTGGGCATAAATACGTGCCTGAGCAGGTATATGTAATTCAGTACGGCCGTAAGGTCGTTTTGTTATTGGAACTTGTTAACAACATACATTTTTTCGTTACGAATTGTATACCTGAAATTCATTTTAATAATTTGAGTAGGTATATAAAGCTATCCATCATACAATGCACATTATCATTCGTCTTTTGGAGATTAAGGAAGTAAGTATTCTGTAATGAAGTGAATAGTATTTTTAAATATAGTTCACAGTTTAATATTTAGTCAGATACACTCGAAGCCAATTCTAATAGGTATCTAGAAAACTAGAAACTATTTGCGGTGTTTAAATCTACAAAGTCAAGACGGGACTTCGTTGGGGCTATTATGAGCGCATTAGCGGGTGAAACAAGCATTAAAGAAAAGAAAGGCCTGGCAGAAAAAATTGGTTTACAATACATTATGATAGAAAGAAAATGGAAGGACGTCTATCGTAACAATTCAAAATTTCTAAGTAAGCATGAAAAGTGGCTAGCTGACAAAAATTTTTTGGACGAAGAAACACCTAGCACGTCAACCAATCCAACTAGAGGGAGACCAAAAAACCCATAGAAGAGTGTTCTACCTACACAAGGAAAAGGAAGATGTCTGATACCACAAAAGCTATGGCCATGATTCATCTTTCAGAAGCTCTGGCTATTAAATATAAAAAAGATGAAGAAAACGTTAAGTCTCATATAACGGAAGCAGTTACGGTAGCAAGTCCAGTGCGACTGATGAGGATCAAAAACAGAATTCCCGCACCACCAAATGCGCTACCTAGGAAATACACTCCCGAAGAAGCTTTGGCGCTGTTTATAGATCTCGATTTAACGAAGAAAAAATATATTATATTGCGTAAGTCATTATTGCAACGTAATGCCGATATTTTACCTGGATACAAAAAAATTACTCAAGCCAAGAAAGAAGCCGTTCCTCTAAGTCCCAAAATAACCGAAGTATCATCTGAAATTGAGCTACAAAACCTAATGGATCATACGTCTACACGACTCCTTCAAAGTTTTACTGAAGAAACGTTGAAGTCACTGCCAAAGGAGCTAGCATTGATAACTAAGTGGGGCTGTGATGGATCATCAGGACAAAGCGCATATAAACAAAGAATAAATGTAGACGATGAAACAATTACAGATAGTAATATGTTTATGGATTCTATTGTTCCATTACGACTAAAAGATGAGGCTTCAAAATATTGGAAAATCCACGTCCGTCATCAACTATATTTTGCCGCCCGATATTATTTAAATATGAGAAGGATTCTTTGGAACTCATAAAAGCTACAGTGAGTGATATAAAAAATCTAATTGCCAAATTAGAACCAACAATAATTGAAATTGAAGAGGGGAAAGCCATTACAATAAAGCATGATTTTCTTCTAACAATGGTCGATGGAAAAGTTTTGAACTTAATAACAAATACGACATCTACAATGAAATGTCCAATTTGTAAGAAGAGCCAAAAGGACTTTGAAAATCTTGATGATTCAATAACTGACGAACTAAATTATGAGTATGGAATATCTCCTTTGCATGCTATGATAAGATGTATGGAATTTGTTTTGAAGCTGGCTTATACACTACCACAACAAGGATAAGTTTTCGACGAAAATACAACATGTAAGGAGAAACAAACAGGAGAAAAAAAACAATTCAGGATGCATTCTATAAAGAGACTGTCCAAAGTATGGATACGGAAATACAAATGACGGTAACCCCTCAAGAAGATTTTTTGAAAACGATGAAGTGACTGCTCGCATAACAGGAGTTGATAAAGATATTGTGAAAATATTGGGAGTAATTTTAAATATTTTAAACTGCCATGAACCAATTAAAGGACCCAAATTTGGAGAATATGCATCTAAAACTACAGAGTTGCTGGACCAAAAGTATCCTGAGAAGAAACTTACACCAACGGTACATACAATTTTAGCACATGGAAAAGATTTAATAGAGTACCAGTGCTTACCATTAGGAGAATTGTCTGAAGAAGCTCAAGAATCTAAGAACAAGGACTACAAAACATATAGATGTATGAACACCTGCAAAGTGTCACGAGTTAGACAAAACGAAGACCTTTTCAACATGTTAGCTATCTCTTCTGATCCAGTCATATCATGTATGAGGTATGTAAGAACACAAAAAGAACTTACAGATAAGTATAGCTCAGAAAGGGCTGCTTTGTTAGATATATGTTCCAGTGACGATGACTATGTTAAGATAAAATAAGTTTCTCACATCTTATCACAACAATGAAAAAGAGATTTTCTAATCAATTATGTTACTTTATTGAAAAATAAGATATCTATGTACAAGTAAATTTTTTATTTCAAATAAAAAATTAATTAATTTAGCAATTTATAAATATATACTTTTCGTTATTGCATTTCTCTATATTTTTTATCAAATTTATTTTAAGGTTTAGGCAATTCGCCTTCAAACGAGTATTAAATTTTTATAGAAATCAATACGTCTATCGAGTTTGGTACAAATTGGTAAAGCGGTTACTAAGATCAAACTTTTTAGCATAAATGGACAGCGCCACTCCCCTTTTCCAAAATTCGTTGGCTGTTTAATCTTACCTCAAATAAAATTTCATTGAACCACTTTCAACAACTTTTAGTTATTAATAAAATACATATTTGGCTTGTAAATTAAAAAAAAAAAACATGTAAAATTTTACGATGAATTTTGAAGCACCTTGTTATTGTGGCACCAAAAACGGACATTTGAGTTTTATAAGAGTATTGCCATATAAAAGAAACAATACGTCTATCGGTTTTGGTAGTTATTGATTACGTGACTACTTAGATACAACTTTTTATCATAAGCTATCTTATCAGAATCTTGAGTTTATATTATTTAATGCTTAAATACGTCAATATAAGACAAATCTCATTTTATTTTTTTTATTTTTTACTAAAAATATTTTGTTTTTGCATTTTTCTAAAAATTTTCGACTTTGACGAATTTTTTTGAAGCACCCTGTATCTGTGACATTCTGACACACAATAAAACTTCAAATAATTAACTTTCATTTGTATTTTAAATTTTTAAAATATATTCATTGGTTCAAAAGTTATGATATTTGCAAGAAAAAACTCAAAAGGCGCCACTGTGCGACGCCTATTTGCCAACGATCCACTCTCCACATCATCGTCAGCGGCCCATTCAACCTCCAGCAGCGGCAAACTTGCCCTTCTTCTCATCCTGAAAGAAACAGCAAGCTGTATAACTATCAGGTCGAGAGGGGGTGAACCCAGAAGTATCTGCATCGCATCCGTGGAAACGGTACGTCACAAGGGCAAGCATGGGAGCATCATGCACCTCTGTATGCTCAGCACGCACCTCAGACCATGAGCAGTCATGACCTTTCGATCCCATATGGCGGCACCAAAAGTAGCACAAGCCACGAATAGACCACGATATGTTGAGCGAACGGAACGGCGACTCAGGCCCCAGTCACTCCGAATGACGCGCCGTAAATGTCCGAAACCTTTTGCATCTTATAATTTGCAAAGATGCTCGAGTTGCCTTAGCAGGGAGTCCATCATCATGTTCCATATACATGGACCACAGATGGATCCCTGCGGACAACCTCGAGCTACCTCCCTTTCCACACTTTAACAGGTACCAACGACAGAATCCCTTCTCTCCGAGAAGTAGCTCTTCCAGAGAACGATCTCTGGACAGCCAAGTTCCACTAACATTTCGATAACCCTGTCCCAGCGCAGGAAATCAAACGCCCCCTTGAAGTCAATAAATATGCCAAAGACATATTTATTGGAGCTTCTCTCAACACAATCTTGGACATACATCCAGGCGTCTTCAATGCTGCGTCCTTTCCGGAACCCAAACTGTCTATCCGACTGGTAACCCCCAATTAGCTCCGCCGCTCAGCCATAACCCTCTCCAGCACTTTACCAAGCACCGGAAGAAGGCTGATACCTCGGTAAGACCGAGGATCAGACCTTATTTTGTCAGGCGACTTCAGGAGAACGACAACCCTAGCCGCTTTTCACTCACGTGGAAAGTAACCCTCACATATGCATTTGTCTTAAAGGCTTCCAAGTATTCCGGGATAAACTTCCACAAACACTTGCACATTTCTCCGTTTATCCCATCCAAACCCGGATACCGTTTAGACCTAACCAGGCCAAATGCATATTCTAACTCTGCGACTTCTAATGGAGGTATGGGTACCTCCTGGACCTCAGCCCTGGGAAATAACCCTTCTAAAATCAGCTCGGAACATTCCCTCCATGTTGATAGCATTCTTTCGCCGACACGGAGGGAATTAACTTCTGTCTGGCGGCGACCCCTACAGATCTTATAGACCTGTCCCCAGGGGTCGTTCGAATTTTCAGACACGAAGTTGCGCCATTCTTCTTCTTTAACTTCCACAATCATCCTCTTGTACTCACGCATTTCCACACTTAATTGACCTCTGAGCTGGGACACACCATCGGAATCAATCTGCCGGTTGCGTTGAAACTGACGTCTCAGGCGGCTGACAGATATCCTCTCCTGCGTTAGTTCACTCGTCCACCATCTGACACGATGAAATCGTTGCCTCTTCCACCTTTCGAACATGCTGTCATTGACCCGCCAGATACAAGCATTTAGGAGGGCAATCTGCTCATCTACTGGGAGCTCTGTAAATACGTCGAGCAGTGTAGCAGTCACCTCCTGCTCAACGTATAACCCGTACAGAGTCCCGGCAGTACGCCACCCTATTACGGAACGCGTACCAAGCATATCCGGGGTGGTACGAGGAGCAATCACAATTTGTATTAAATTATGGTGGTTTATCCCCTCACCCCCCTTACTCACCATCCGCAATTGAATACTCTCGCTGCTGGCTAATTCATAATAGTGACATCTATATCATTCTTACCCATGGGCCCATCGAATGTGTACCACTCACTTGGTTCATTTAAAACATGAATTTCCGCAGTGAGTACCAACTCACCCAAAGCTTCCTCTCGTGTATGGCTCACGTATCCAGGCGAATGCTTAGACAACTTACTGTGCCATACAGGAGAAACAGCATTGGCATCCGCTCCAATAGCACCGAATCCAAGTAACGGGTGTAAGGGTCCATGGGTTCTCCATGTTTGAAATACACGCTTGCAAATATGGCTCTACCAAAACCACCCTCAATGCTCACGCATACTCCCCAATCAGACGCATCCAACAATAAGCATTCATAATCAAGCTCATTCACCACAATTGCAGCATTGCCCCGAAGATCGCAAAAGGACCTAAACCCTCCAGGGACCCCTCTCACCACACCGTTGGTGATGTAGGGTTCCTGGAGCAGGGCAATACTGTAACTCTCCTCAGCCATACGCGCCCCCAATTCACACACGACGGAGTAGGCTCCCTGACAATTGAGTTGAAGAACTAAACCCATTAATGTCTGGCGAGCGCACAGGCAGCAACAGCAGCATAGGTCGGGCATTCCGCCGACATCATGAGATGCGCAGCGGGTCTACCCTTAAATGCACAATTGCGACAGTGCACTCCATTAGGGCACTTCGCCTCTATGTGCCCCTCTTGCCCGCACCTTCGACAGACTGGAGTCTTCAACCGTCCCTCACCTGGTGAGCGAAACTGAAACAACGGAAGCAGTTGTAGGTTAAGTCCTCTGACCGAACCGGAAAGGAAAACCACTTGATGTAACAGTGGCTTGCATCCAAGAGGGAGGACATTAACTTGTCCGGTCCCTCCAGGGTGACGTTGACCGGTGCCCCATCAGGCGTACACCAAGTATCGGACCAACCTCCTTGTTGATTTTTTCCACCACCTCTTTCGAGGATATCCCAGATTTACCACCCCTAACAACCGCCGACCAGGTTTGCACCGGCATCGGCTTTGGGACAGTAGGTGCAGCTGCAGGTACAGATGCAACCGGAACTGTCATATCCGGAGGCGACAACACCGAAACATCCACAGTAGCAGATCCACCACCACGCGGGGACGCCCCCCCCCAGCATACAACCCCGTACAGACATCGCCTCGATACGACCGCGAAGACGGGTATTCTTGACAATAGCCGTCATGAGGAGGGTCTCATACTCCGAGGACACCTCCATCAGCCCCTTCGCGGAATCAAAACAAACACCGTTAGCACCAAAAACACGCTCATTGAACTTATTGTCCAGGAAGCTCAACTTGGAGGAGAGAGTGAAGGCCTCGACGGCACTGTATGCATATAAAATAATGCTGGGGTGTACGTGAGGTTTGTCGCCATCTCTCTCATTGGGTATTTACAGCGATTGTAACCCTATCCTACACTATGGAACCCTTGTATGGTTGACAGCCACATAACGAAGAGCCTACTTCAAATAACACTGGTTTACAGCCAAAATGCACCAGAGACGCCATTATGTAAAATCGCCCCCTGATTCCGAACATCAAGGTTATTTTTAATTCTATGGTAACGTCTTTGAGATATTTTCGAATAACCGTTTTTTTTTCAAAAAAATTGGGTCCACTTAATCATATATATCTCAAGAACAAATAGAGAAATTCCAAAACGGTTTGAAGCTTTTAAAAGGTAATACAATTTGTAAACTTTGTATACAACACTTTTTCCTAGACCCTGCAGATTCAAAGATAACGAACAATCATTACGGATGTTTCAATTTTTTTTGTAAAAATATAAAAAAAATGTAATTTGCGAGGAAGGATCTCGAAAAATTTTTATTTTTTTGCAGATATTTTTTTTCTCTCTAAGCTTTGTTTTATTACAAAAAAAATAAGCTTTCATTCAACAAAATCGATGAACTAATGCAAAAGTTATAAGCATTCAAGTAAATATATCCATTTAATACTTAAGTACCCTACTGGCACATATGTGTTTAGAATTCGTATATCAGTTAGTTAGCAGGTAGATTTCTCAAACGCAGGTACATTTCAATCAAGAGCGTATTTGTTTCTTTGTAGAACTAGGGAACCTTTTTGTCTAGGTAGCCTTGAATTTTTACTTGATCTAAGTATAAATAATAGTAAATGCGCCTTGTTCCTTCATAATATCTGCAAGGCTCGCCGGGTACTATTCAGTTTATAATTGCAGTTTATAACTCGTCATTTACTTAAAAATATATTATGAATAAAAGACCGGGAGAGTTTAAGTGTACAAATGATCCAGATATGTCTGTTTCATCTGCGGCCAATTTATCGCAAAAAGGATGCGACGTGTGTTTTCAAATCCTTTGAAAGTTACATACTATAAGTATTTTGGAATTGAGCCTAAAAACAATGAAAAACCATGGACACCGATTACTGTGTGCACCACATGTCGAGTCGAGTTGATTTTTTCGGAAACCGGAACAAAAATGTGCGTTGTAAAAATTAGGAATTTACTCCCTTTTAATGCATAGCTGACTAATTTCTGAAACTATCTATTTAGGCGACATATGAAATTTATTACACCAATGAAGTAGAGGCAACCAACTTGCCATTCAACCGACTGCTATATTTGTACTACAAAAGTACTTAGGGTTGGAAAGTCAAGAAAAGTAATCTATGCGCGCGTATCTATATTGTCATTACCAGAACTAAATTCAACGGAAGCTACATTGACAGAATCAAATTTAGCTTTAGTTCCGGCTCCAGTTTCATTGTCAACAGCAGTATCTGATCTTTGTCAGAAGCACAGCTTAATGATTGGATAAGGGATTTGGAATTGTCAAAGGAAAAGGCCGAACTACACGCCTCTCGTATTCAACAATTTAAATTTGTTTCATCCGATGTTGAGGTAACATATTATAGAACTCGTCACGAACAATTTTCCAAGTACTATACGAGGGAGAACAGTGTTTGTTACTGCAAAGACATTGCTGGTCTATTCAAACAGTTTGGTGAGCCATATGATTCAAAAGAGTAGCGTTTGTTCATAGACGGCAATAAATTTAGTCCAATGGCCATATTATTGCATATTGGAAACCAAAAGCCATCTATCCCGATCGCGCATGCAGTAAATACGTAGGAAACGTATAAACGGATGGCCGAGCTCGCCAAGACCACTATATCATAAAGGAAAACGAATCGAGTTTCAAGTTGGGGTGGATAACATAAAATACTCCCCACTTATAAAGAAGGAAATATTAATTCTACCTCCGCTCCACATCAAGCTCGGCCTTATCGAAAACTTTGTCAAGGCTTTGGACAAAGAAGGCGAAACTGTTTATCTTTTGAAGAAAATCTTTCCAGAGATTTCAGAGGCGAAAATAAAGGAAGGGATTTTTGTGGGACCACAAATAAGGAAAATGATGACCAATAACCATTTCAAAGAACTATTGTCACCAGTAGAAGCAGCAGCGTGGGATTCTTTTGAAAAGGTCGTTACTTCTTTTTTAGGCAAACACAAAAGTCCTAACAACGAGATGATACTGAACGACTTAATCAAAAACTATGCGGAAATGGGTAAATAAAAAAACATATTTAAGACCGCTTTCTCAGTTAACTTTAAAACCTATCTGCCCGATAAACAGAAAATTTGTATGAAAATGTTTAAATTTACATGAGAATATATAGCGCCCTAAATCTGAATTCATCGTCCAGTTCCAAACAAACAAGAACGAGAAAAATGTAAACAAATAATTTGTTCTGAATTGAAAGATAAATCCAGCCTAATCTAATATACTTTTTTATTTTCTTTCAGGAGTAAATATGTCTTTAACAATTCATTTTCTAGATACCCATTTAAATCTTTTCACGCAAAATCTTGGCGACGAAAGTGACGAGCATGGCGAAAGGTTTCACCAGCAAATGAAAATGATTGAAAGTCGGTATCAAGGATTCTGGGATGTCGCTATGATGGGTGACTACTGTTGGTTTCTCATAAGAGAAACCGATCCTCGATCCTGATCTAAATAAGCGTCAAAACAAGACACATAACTTTTCAATTATAAAATAAGAGCATAGAGTTAAGACAGAATCATATCGTTAGCTTAATGTGAAAATGTGCTAAGTCACTTTTTACGAATTTTACAGGAGACGAAAAAAAGTGAATAATTTTTGAAATAACCTCTTTTTTCAAAACTGTGAATGAGGATACCTTAGTTGCAATACTTTTAAGTGTAGAAGCTTTGAAAAAGATAAATAAAAATCATGTATGCTAACCCAGCAGCTATTTTATGACTTAGCACAATTTCTCCTGACAGCACTTCGGAGGTTATCCCGCCTTACATTTATTTACTTATTTTATTTCTAACGGTTCTGATCTGGGCTCTTTTGCCGGATGGTGCGCACACAATAACTTATTTTTCGAATCGAGCTCAAGGCCAGAACAATAATTTCAGTGTTGCGCCATCTGGTGCAAATCACTGATAATGCTGGATTTTTGTTTATTGTCAATTACTTTGTTTGACATTCCCAAGTGCTCATGGTTTATTAACAATTGTTTTTGTTTTTATCGGCCTATTGATAAATCATTCAAGGTTCGAATCGAGCTCAAGGCCAGAACAATAATTTTTTTCTAATGATAATTATTGTTATTTTTTAATTTTTCTAAATTTGAAAAATTGTATTTTGTTTTTGGAATAGTAAGTAGAAAATTTTTCAGACAACCTGCCATAGCTGCGCAGATAGATCCATTTCGAAGGGTGCTAAGCCTTCATCATCAGTACGCTTTAGGCATGCTGCGCTAACCATTTAGCTATACAGCGGTGTTTTGTTTGACTGGCAAATTTGCTACTTCTATTCCTTTTTACCAACTATATTTATTCAGTGTTGCACCATCTGGTGCAAATCACTGATAATGCTGGATTTTTGTTTATTTTCAATTACTTTGTTTGACATTCCCAAGTGCTCATGGTTTATTAACAATTGTTTTTGTTTTTATCGGCCTACTGATAAATCATTCAAGGTTCGAATCGAGCTCAAGGCCAGAACAATAATTTTTTTTCTAATGATATTTATTGTTATTTTTTAATTTTTCTAAATTTGAAAAATTGTATTTTTTGTTTTTGGAATAGTAAGTAGAAAAATTTTCAGACAACCTGCCATAGCTGCGCAGATAGATCCATTTCGAAGGGTGCTAAGCCTTCATCGTCAGTACGCTTTAGGCATGCTGCGCTAACCATTTAGCTATACAGCGGTGGTTTGTTTGACTGGCAAATTTGCTACTTCTATTCCTTTTTACCAACTATATTTATTCAGTGTTGCGCCATCTGGTGCAAATCACTGATAATGTTGGATTTTTGTTTATTGTCAATTACTTTGTTTGACATTCCCAAGTAAAAAAAAAAAATAAATGTAAGGCGCGATAACCTCCGAAGAGATCTAAGGCCGAGCTTCTCTTCCAATTTGCGTCGTGCTCCTCTTGATTTTTCCCTACAAATTGGCCGGACGGGACCTACATGTTTTATGCCGACTCCGAACGGCATCTGCAAGGCAGATGAGTTTTCACTGAGAGCTTTTCATGGCAGAAATACAATCGGAGCGCTTGCCAGACACTGCCGAGGGGCGACCCCGCTTAGAAAAATTTTCTTCTAATTGAAAAATCTTATTTCTAAAATTTTGATGTTGCTTTGCCCGGGAGTTGAACCCAGGGCATACGGTGTGATAGGCGGAGCACGCTACCATCACACCACGGTGGCCGCCACATTCCCAAGTGCTCATGGTTTATTAACAATTGTTTTTGTTTTTTATCGGCCTATTGATAAATCATTCAAGGCTCCAATCGAGCTCAAGGCCAGAACAATGATACGTTGTGAAAAAATAGAATTTACATACTTAGCAATACAGGAATTTCACTTTATTCCGCTCAGCTTACGATTGTGCATTATTTATTGATTTATTTCTAATAATAGAAGTACATATAATTATAAGAGTATCAAATTTCAAAACAAAAAATTAATTACATTTTGTTTTCCTCTCGTTCGCCTGTAAAATATAAGTTGAACGAATTTTGGTTTCCCCGCTGTTCCTTTCGCCCGAACAAAGAGTTGCCGATAAGGTGAAATCTTTTCCGAACATGAAAAATTGTTTCGCCACCCTCTGCGATAGGGTGAACAAAAACTGTGAATATTTTCGGGTGAAAATAAAGCTGGAGACATTGGTGCTTTATCGGTAACCGTTTCGGTAACCTTTTAACAGCTGATTCGACCAACCTTATGAGATTATTGGTGCCGATAAGGTCGTAACCGTATCGTAGCCAACCAATTGGTTTTTGGTATACCGTCGTAACGATAAACAGCTGATTACGTTAGGGATACGACTACAGCGATACGATATACGGCACCAATGACTCCGGCTTATAACTCGCGATAAGGGTGAATATATACGAGCCGGACCCGTGTGCATCTTGCGCAACCAATATAAAAGTCTCTTATTATACATCAACAGAAATCAGCTGTTCTATCAATCAAAAAGAAATCATTAAAACTTACAGCTTGTGCTGCCCCTGCGAGGACAGGCACCGTGTAGTGGTGCAGGGGCTTATGCCGATCGAAATTTGTTGCGAGCCGGCTGGATGGGAGCAGCCTGGCTACCCACATCCGGCTGATTCGTCGCGCATGTGAGCGGTAACTAGATACTGTCACCTCCTAATCCAGGGTGTTATGCGACAACGTGCCCATTGCACTGGCTTGCAGCCAGGAGGTTTACAACACCGGCTGCATTATAACGGCGCCTCCCTGACACCGGGCCGCCTGGGGGAGTGACTATGGCCTTACCGTGTCAAGGGGCTCTGCCGCGGTGGCCGAACCGAGTTCCCCTACATAACTAAATTGATCACTACGCCTGCCACGGCAGGCGTGTGATCATAAAAACAAGATGATGAATACAAACACAAATTAAAACAACAACAAACACAAACTGAAGGGAGGGAGATTAAGTTGAGTACAAAGAGCGGCGGTAGTAAAAAAATGCCTAAGAGAAAAACAGGGCGAGAGAACATACTCCCTGAGCCGTCTACAACTTGCCCTTTTCGAGGAGCATGCCAGGGACGACGATGGCCAAACGTTCGGAAGCGAAACGGTCGAAAAAAATAAAAAGGACACGACAGTCAAAAGCCAGCAACAGAAGTGGCAGAGCACCACCAAGGCGGACAGCGAAGGCAAACACCACGGTTGGTTAATCACCACCGTGAGGAATGGTCAGTAGAAATCAGCAGCGCAGTGGGCAGAGCACCACGAAAACGGAGAACAGCGTCAAACCACAACATGGTGGGTTAATCACCACCAGTGGGCCAAGCCGAGCAGAGACTAAAAGCGTAGCCAGCCACAGCCCCTGTGAATACCGGCAAAGGAGACCCCGAGAGGAGATGGAAGAGCAGCGGGAAAGTCGCAAACGTTCCCCTCAAGTGAGATACAACGCCACTGTTCCGTATGAACTGGTATTCATACGAAGTGTGAATTAACCCAACGAGGAATTATTACAACCCTGTTGGTGAGCGAAGTCAGTTGTGGTTTGTAAATGAGCTAGGGAAGACGTGATGTATGTGCTAGCTGAGCATATTGTGAGAAAATTAATAAATTTTGCTTTTTGGCTAAGGATTTTCCAACTATGTTTTATTTATTGGGCTTTCCACTGGTCTACGAAACATTGTTCCATCGAGCCATATAAGAGCTTAGCGAAAAATTGTGCATTTTCCTTTGCTGATGCGATCACGTTGCATCGTGATTGCTGCGTATAAGCAAAAGTTTTAGAAACATACATATGTATGTATGTACATGTATATCTGCATGTATGTATACTGTCCACAGGGCAAGAATAAATGAATGGAAAGTGTTAGAATTATAAAGTGAGCCGAGAAAGAAAAGACATTTTTTTTATTTTAATTGCTTATAAGAAAATCCACATTACATACATGGGGTCCTAGTAGCGAGCAGGGGCATGTCCGAGCAAACAAAGCAATTGTAACGAGAATACACATGTTGGGCTAGAGAGTGACTGATAGCGTTTTCTAAAATAAATTATTGCCTAAGTAAATGGTAAAGCCTTAATAGAGTTAAGGATCCATTACTGATACTTAGCATAGACTTGACTTGACTTGAGAACTGTCACTTACAGTTCTGTCAAATGAGCATTGCACGTTACTGATTACTCAAAACTTAGCAACACTTAACTTGACTTAGAAGTCTGTTGAATTTTGATTTTCTATGTAAATTCTAAGTGACGTCTGTATTTTGAGATGCCATTTGATTATTTTCATTTCATTTTGACATTTTGTCATAAAAATTGACATTTATTGATTATGATGCCAGATTGTATGCGCTAAGTGGAGTATAATCGTGGCTAAGTTGCCAAGTTTACGCCAAGTCAAGTCAAGTCTATGTTAAGTATCAGTAATGGAGCCTTTACTGCTACTTCAGAAAATGTTCAACATTTATAGTGCATACAAAGAACATTTCAAGTAACCATATTCACTCATATTAACAGATTATATGTGGAACTTAAGAGCGAATTGAGAGTTTCACAGAGTTGCACTGCCACACCGTCATTTTATGCAGGGTAAAGGTTCCATTACTGATACTAAGCATAGACTTGACTTGACTTGGCGTAAACTTGGCAACTTAGCCACGATTATACTCCACTTAGCGCATACAATCTGGCATCATAATCAATAAATGTCAATTTATATGACAAAATGTCAAAATGAAATCGAAACAAACAAATAAATAAATAAATGTAAGGCGCGATAACCTCCGAAGAGATCTAAGGCCGAGCTTCTCTTCCAATCTGCGTCGTGCTCCTCTTGATTTTTCCCTACAAATTGGCCGGACGGGACCTACATGTTTTATGCCGACTCCGAACGGCATCTGCAAGGCAGATGAGTTTTCACTGAGAGCTTTTCATGGCAGAAATACACTCGGAGCGCTTGCCAGACACTGCCGAGGGGCGACCCCGCTTAGAAAAATTTTCTTCTAATTGAAAAACCTTATTTCTAAAATTTTGATGTTGCTTTGCACGAGAGTTGAACCCAGGGCATACGGTGTGATAGGCGGAGCACGCTACCATCACACCACGGTGGTCGCCAGACAAACAAATGGCATCTCAAAATATAAACGTCACTTAGAACTTACATAGAAAATCAAAATTCAACAGACTTCTAAGTCAAGTTAAGTGTTGCGAAGTTTTAAGTAATCAGTAACATGCAATGTTCATTTAACAGAACTGTAAGTGACAGTTCTCAAGTCAAGTCAAGTCTGTGCTAAGTATCAGTAATGGAGCCTTAAAAGTGTAAAGCTTTTGCGTTGCGAGAAGGCAACAATTTTCCCAAAAGGACGAAATACCCCGTAAAGGCGTTGCGTGCTTTTTAGAATAGAACAACAACCCTTGCGCGGCGTACAAAAAGCGTACCACTTTAGCCAGAAAAGAAAACGCTATAAGTGAACATGTATTGTACGTATATAAATATTATAAACTAGCAGACCCGGCAGACGTTGTCCTGCCTGGAATTTTACTTTCTCTCATTTGTGTATATTTCACCTATCCCAATTCATGATCCACTCCCTGTTCCCCAGTAACGAAATTTTTTCCTATAAGGGAATTCACAGCCAAGTGCAAATAGTACTGCATCGTTTCATAGAAAACCATTTTCAAAACAACAACAAAATAGATGTATACAGAAAATTCATCCGTTATATCTGCCTGTGAGGTTACCATAAGTGTTAATGAAAATCTTTATAAATTTTTAAAAGCAGAAATTATAATTATACCGATAAAATGTATAATATTTACATGTGATGGTTTTTATTTTCGCACGGTGAACACTTATTTGCTTCAGAGAAAGACTTTTTGAGTTCTTTTAAGACAATTTCAATCGACGTAATGGTCACTCTAGTGCATAGTACAGGTCTACAAGTAGGATATGTAGCAGCGCGCACATACACAGCCACGCGCTTACCTGATAAAATGCTTGTTCTTGTTCGATTTTTGTGTGGATTCTATTTGGCACTGTTGTACTTCTTAGGTCGAAGAAAAGTGTAGTAGCTGCTAACGAAAACTGTGTAAAATTTTTATTGCAAAATTACAAAGAAATATTCTTATTTACTTTCAAATGAGCACTTAATTACATCTCTATTTAAAATCCATATGTTTTGGACTAGTTTAATTAACAAATTGTGATACATCATTCAAGGTTCGAATCGAGCTCAAGGTCAGAATAATAATTTTTTTCAAATTTAGAAAAATTAAAAAATAACAATAATTATCATTAGAAAGAAATTATTGTTCTGGCCTTGAGCTCGATTCGATCCTTGAATGATTTATCAATAGGCCGATAAAAACAAATACAATTGTTAATAAACCATGAGCACTTGGGAATGTCAAACAAAGTAATTAACAATAAACAAAAATCCAGCATTATCAGTGATTTGCACCAGATGGCGCAACACTGAATAAATATAGTTGGTAAAAAGGAATAGAAGTAGCAAATTTGCCAGTCAAACAAACCACCGCTGTATAGCTAAATGGTTAGCGCAGCATGCCTAAAGCGTACTGATGATGAAGGCTTAGCACCCTTCGAAATGGATCTATCTGCGCAGCTATGGCAGGTTGTCTGAAAAATTTTCTACTTACTATTCCAAAAACAAAATACAATTTTTCAAATTTAGAAAAATTAAAAAATAACAATAATATCATTAGAAAAAAATTATTGTTCTGGCCTTGAGCTCGATTCGAACCTTGAATGATTTATCAATAGGCCGACAAAAACAAAAACAATTGTTAATAAACCATGAGCACTTGGGAATGTCAAACAAAGTAATTGACAATAAACAAAAATCCAGCATTATCAGTGATTTGCACCAGATGGCGCAACACTGAATAAATATAGTTGGTAAAAAGGAATAGAAGTAGCAAATTTGCCAGTCAAACAAACCACCGCTGTATAGCTAAATGGTTAGCGCAGCATGCCTAAAGCGTACTGATGATGAAGGCTTAGCACCCTTCGAAATGGATCTATCTGCGCAGCTATGGCAGGTTGTCTGAAAAATTTTCTACTTACTATTCCAAAAACAAAATACAAATTTTCAAATTTAGAAAAATTAAAAAATAACAATAATTATCATTAGAAAAAAAAAATTATTGTTCTGGCCTTGAGCTCGATTCGAACCTTGAATGATTTATCAATAGGCCGATAAAAACAAAAACAATTGTTAATAACTTATTTTTAAATTCAAACAAATGCTGTGTTGTGTCTTATTCCATAACGACAACTGCCACATACTTTATCTACAAACTAAATGCTAAATCTCTTAATCGTTGTCAAGGGAGTAAAGACTTGGTTGTAATTTTTGACTCCAAACTCTCTTTTTCTAGTCACATTGATTTCGTTGTTCCAAAGTTTGTTGCAATGGTTGAGTTCAGTAGACATAACACCAGTGACTTTAAGGACCCTATGAAGTTGAAGGCACTTTATATATCCTTGGTCAGAAGTGGTATTGAATATTGCTCAATAATGTGGAATCCTTTCTATGAATTTAACTCCTATAAAATTGAGAAAGTTCCAAAATTTTTTACAAAATTGCTTTACGTATGATTCACTGGCCAGACGGTCTCCCATCATATACCAGCAGTCACAAATTACTCGGTCTTCAGGCTTTGCATGACAGAAGAACTTTTATCTCACTCATGCTTGCTTATAATGTAATAAACTTGAGCATAAATTACTCCGATTTATCTACTTTGTTCATTCCATATATTCCATTATTATTATTTATCGAAATAACTCATAAAACGAATTATGCTATGAATGAACCTATAACTAAGACACTCACCTAACCGTGGCGAATTCTGTTTCATTGACAGCCGAGGCTCTGGCGACCCCAAGTTCCTCATGGAACTAGGAGGTTGGGAGGGTGGGATGGCCCTGAAAGTTTAATGTGGTCATATAAATCGTTCCTGAGATGGTCGAGCTAGTAGTTCCTTAATAGTGCTTTGTTACCGGAACGTACCGGATCTATATCCTGCAAAGGGCCATCAACATCGGTAACACTCCCCAAAGCCTTCGGGGAGTGTCTTTATCGTTAATACAACAACAACAACAAAGCATGTACTTTTAGACTGAATGAATTAAATAAATAAATAAAATGAGCGCACAAAGATATGACTAGTAATTCAGATTGATATTATTGACAGGTTGACTTAGCACATTTTTTTTGAACAGTTGACGACTTAGCGCATTTACACATCATTGCCCACAGCACGTAAAAATTAAAAACTTTAATATTTTTTTTCTGTGATCGATGTATTTTGAATTCAGTTTTAAAACTGCATTAAAATACAATTTTTCAAAAAAGTGACTTAGCACATTTTCACATTAAGCTAGCGATATGTACATATGCTATTATTTGTAGGGTACTTAAGTTTTACTATATAGATATTGAATAAACTTGGGTCTCTCTTCGCTACACTCAAATCCGAAAATAAAAGAATAATGTTTTTTTTTTTTCATAAAACGTTATAATTCAGTTTTTAATTATCTAATAATTAACAATTGCAAATTAGTTTCAACTCTTCACAAACTTCAACTTCACAGAGTATCCTTTAAATTGTCCACGATATGGAAAGAAGATAATTTGCTTAAAACTTTAGCTTTTGACTTTAACTATTTAAAAATAGAAAAAAAATAGATACAAGGGCGCGTCCTCGGTTGCCGAGTAATAATGCTTGACTAATTCGTTGGAAAAAGGATCGTTGCTGACGATGGCAGTTCTTGTGAATTTGCGCCTTTCCACTCGCCGCGCACGGCTGCGCATAAGAATTTCGCCGCCGTCTGGATCTTATTGGAGGTGGCTTAAACATCCTGCCCGCCCTGCAGGGAGGTGCTTGTAAGGACCTTCTGCAGTTCCTGCAAGGCGCGGATGGTGATATTTGAGGCGCGACTGGCTATATTATGTCGTTGGCAGGCCTCGTGGGGTGCGCGTGATCGTGCGCTTGGCCATATGTTCCGGTTTGGGAGTTGCCGCTGGTTTATTTGATCGGTCCGCTGCGCGTGGTAGTGGAGGCAGAGCCGACACTGAAGGCAGTTGTCGGTCTCTGCCGTGAGAGCCAGATGGATGTCGTCCTGGAAGTATAAGAGCAGACAGAGAAACGAGAAGTAGTTGGATAAAGCGGATGATAAACGGAAATTTAATTATACAGGGGAAACGTATATCAGTTAGAGCGCTGTGCTCGAAGAGTGCTCCATTGGAAGGAAGCACAGTTTAACTAAGGGGCGCATGACAAGCCCATTTTGGGTGCGAACCTCTACAACCCGAACATGGTTGTCAGGTCCGAGGCGAACGTTCTCGATTCGTCCCAGACGCCCCTCGGTGGGTGGGAGCGAATCTTCTTTAATTACGACAAGGTCGCCTGGTTGAGGATTTCGCTGTGGCGTTTGCCATTTATAGCGCTTCTGAAGGTCCTTCAGATAATCCTCTTTCCAGCGTCGACTGAATTGGTGATGAAGCGATCGATTTATCCAGGAGAGTTCTTCCGCGTTTGGCTCAGGAATGGCTAATAGCGGTGCACCTCGAAGGAAGTGACCCGGAGTGAGCGCTGTGAAGTCAGCTGGGTCCTGGGATAGTGAGGTTAGAGGCCTTGAATTGAGAACTGCTTCAATAGGCACCAACAGCGTCGTGAATTCTTCGAATGTAAACTTGTGGGATGCAGCGGTTTTTTTGAAGTGGGTTTTAAAACTTTTTACTGCGGATTCCCACAAGCCGCCCATATGAGGGGCACTGGGTGGAATATACTGCCAGTTTATTCCCTGGGGGGCATATTTCTGCACAATGTCCGCAGAGCATTCGTTAAGAAATTTAACGAAGTCGCGTTCGAGTGCGCGCTGAGCGCCAATGAACGTTTTACCATTGTCGCTCATCATTTTTGAGGGATAAACTCGTCTGCCAACGAATCGGACGAATGCTGCGCGAAAGGCTTCAGTAGTAAGGTCCGAGCATAGCTCGAGGTGTACTGCCTTTGTGGAAAAACAGACGAATATAGCCACGTACCCTTTTATGATAGTGGTCGACCTCAGAACCGATGCTTTTATTTGGAATGGACCTGCAAAGTCTACTCCTGTTGTGGAAAAGGGGAGTGAGAAATTGCAGCGCTCACGTGGTAGAGCTGCCATTATTTGCGTGCGCGTTTTCTGTTTGAAAAGCGTGCAAGATTTGCATTGAAAAATGCATTTCTTTATAAGAGGCTTTAGTTTTGGTACGTAGTACTCTTGCCTCACCATTTGGAGCATTAACCGCATTTCTACATGAAGAAGCAGGCGGTGTAAAAACTCCAAATACAACTGGCAGAGCCTTGAATCCGGAGGAAGGATTACTGGATGCTTCTCGTTGTATTGCATTGTAGAATGTTCCAATCTTCCACCGATACGTAGGAGCCCGTATCCATTCAGAAATGGGTCAAGAGCCAGAAAGGAACTCTTTTTGCTTATTGGCATATTGTTTTGTAAGGCGCTCTTTTCCGCCCCGAAATGGCGAGATTGTGCCATTGCCACAAGCCGCGTTTTCACATGCTGGAACTCTTTGTACGTCAGATGGGGATTATGTGTTGTTGCCACCGATTTGGATTTGTTGCAGGCATTGTTCGCAAAGCGGAACACGTATGCAATCACACGGAGAGCTCGAGAGTATGAGGAGAAGCTTTGGAGAATATCGTCCTCTTCCTCGAGTGCGTGATATGCTTCGACCTTGCGTTTCTCGGGTGGAGAAGCGCTACCTGCTTTCGGCTTTGGCCATGCCGAAATGTGGCAAGAAAGCCATTGTGGTCCGTGCCACAAAAGTGAAGAGCCTATCAAATCATGCGGCTTGCAACCACGTGTGCCAAGATCAGCAGGGTTGTCTTGGCTAGATACATGGCGCCAGGTGCCGCTGGGAAGATATTCTCGAATTTGAGAGGTACGGTTGACCACATAAGTCTGCCAGGTCGATGGAGATTTCTCTAGCCAGGCTAGTACAATCTCAGAATCTGACCATAATAATATGTTGCATGCTTGTAAGTCGAGCTGTTTTCGAACAGTTGAAGCCAGTTTTGCGAGTAGGACTGCACCACACAGCTCTAGGCGGGGTAAGCTTACAGTTTTTATGGGGGAAACTTTGCCTTTCGCAACCAAAAGAGAAGATTTTATTTGGTTGCCCACCTGTGTGCGGATGTAAATCGCTGCGCAATATGCTTTTTCCGAGGCATCACAGAACCCGTGGATTTGGGTGTCTTGCCCTGGAACGACATTAACCCATCGAGGGATTTCGATGTGGCAAATATCTGGCAGATTTTCTGCGAAATGTTGCCATTTTGATAATGTCGCGGGTTTGGCGCTTCCATCCAGCCAGATTTCTTGGAGAAGCATCTTGGCCTGGATCATAACTGGCGACAGCCATCCTGCCGGGTCAAAAAATTTTGCAACAGAAGATAGAATTTGTCGCTTTGTGACCGCATTTTGGGTGTGAGAGAGAGATTGTTCCCAAAGTGACAGGGTTGTTTCGGGGAGCTTTGATGAACAAATGTACACCAGAATCGGATCCCAACTGTCTGTCGTAACTCCTTGGGAGTGAAGGACGGATAGGCAGTTGTTGATTGTATTTTGCAATTTCTGAAGTTGCTCACTGTTTTCGGATGGAATAGTGGCAAGAGTCAGTAAGGATTTTATCTGGTTGTCAACCAAGATACGCTTGTTTTCGTATCGTGACCGTAAAGCTTCCCAGGCAAGGTCAAAGTTATCATCGCTCAATGCATATTGTTTGACGATGGAGCCGGCTTTGCCTAGCGTTTTGTACCGGTGATGGTACAATTTCTGAGCACGGGAGAGCCTTGGGTGGTTAATGTACACCGCTGTGAACATGTCACGAAAAGCGGGCCATTCCTCATAGCCACCATAAAAGGTCTCCGTGTCGCATGCTGGGACTTTGAGGTAAATATTTGCCTCAGCCGGGGGTTGTTCCACACGGGGTGGTGGAATCGGCGTTGCCATCATTTTGATCAACGAGAATTGATCGGCAATCTTTGCTTTAGTCACTTCATACGTATCAAGGTAGGCGCATTGTTTGCCTTGCACTGAACTCTTGAAATCTTCAGGGAAACTTTCGTCTGGTTTCGAAAATACCAGATCGTAAACCGATTGAAGTCGTGCCCAATAATCATCTAGTGATTTGTCCTTTATCATGAGATACGATTCAGTGTGATCCTGAATCGGTGCTTCGTTGAATTTTGCACATTATCTCATCAGATTGTCACTTTCCGCTATGAACTTTTGCGCGGATGGGCCAACTGATTTGGATTTCTGGCGGGGGGATGTTGACCTTTCCTTGGCCGTTTCTTCCTTTGGGCCACCTTTTGGTTTTTTTCCGGTTTCGGACGTTTTTGGGGGACTTAGAGGCATTTTATGCAAACTTTTGGGTTTCCAATTTATATATGTATATATATTTTTTCCACTCTGTTTTCCTTTGTTTTAAATTTATATGTTTCTTTGTATATTTTTGAACACCCACTGTTTGCACATTTGTGTATTTATTTTTATTTTTTATTTTTTTATTTTTTGTACGAACGAATATTCGATTTAATAAAAAATTGTATGTTTTACATTAATTTAAGGGTGGGCCAAGGATGGCTGCGAAGGACCATGAATAAACTTGGGTCTCTCTTCGCTACACTCAAATCTGAAAATAAAAGAATAATGTTTTTTTTCATAAAACGTTATAATTCAGTTTTTAATTATCTAATAATTAACAATTGCAAATTAGTTTCAACTCTTCACAAACTTCAACTTCACAGAGTATCCTTTAAATTGTCCACGATATGGAAAGAAGATAATTTGCTTAAAACTTTAGCTTTTGACTTTAACTATTTAAAAATAGAAAAAAAATAGATACAAAAGCGCGTCCGCGGTTGCCGAGTAATAATGCTTGACTAATTCGTTGGAAAAAGGATCGTTGCTGACGATGGCAGTTCTTGTGAATTTGCGCCTTTCCACTCGCCGCGCACGGCTGCGCATAACAATTTCGCCACCGTCTGGATCTTATTGGAGGCGGCTTAAACAGATATATTTATTTGAATGCTTATAACTTTTGTATTAGTTCATCAATTTTGTTGAATGAAAGCTAATTTTTTTGTATTAAAACAGAGCTTGGAGGGAGAAAAAAAAATTTGCAAAAAAATAAAAAGTTTTCGAGATCCTTCCTCGCAAAATACATTTTTTTTTATATATTTACAAAAACAATTGAAAAAATCCGTTTTGTTTGTTTTATTTTTTTTTTTTCTTTGTTGAAAACCCGGTTATTCGTAAATATCTCAAAAACTTTACCATAGAATTAAAAATAACCTCGATTTTCGGAATCAGGGGGTTTTTGAGCCTACAGCTTGAGCGCAGACCATTTGGCCATATTAGTATAGATCATCAATTACAGAACGAACAGACAATCTGATTCCCCATCTGCGCGTCCAGGGGCTTTCAAAGCCTCAATAGAGGTGGTTGGCCCAAATGGCGGAAGGGGCGTATCATGTATACACAGATGGTTCTAAAGTAGTGGAAGGAGTACGGTCTGCGGTATAGTGTGGTGATCCGGAAATAAACAGATCCTACATGGTTCCAGATCACTGTGGCGTTTTCAAGCGGAAGTATTAGCCGTAACCAAAGTAGTAGAAACACTGTAAGAAAATAGCTTAAACTGCAGCCGTGTTTAATTTTATATTGACAGTCAAGCAGAAGTTAAGGCAGTTATCTCGCAGAGCACAGCATCTTAACGGGTGTTAGAGTGTAAGCAATTACTGGAAGGAATCGGTACAGGGGAAAGCATACATCTATATTATGGGAATAGATGAAAATTAAAAAACAGATGTACTAGCTAAAAAGGGCACATCCTTGAAGCTTGGTCGGTAGACATCCCAATTAGATTAAGAGAGGTGCACATGATCGACCAAGCGGGAAAGACGTGTGTCCAAGCGCCGGGCTGTTAAGTGTCGAAAATTATTTGTAGGTCGTACAACCTTAGACTAACAAAGTTGCTCCTATTACTAAAAAGAGGACTGTAGACTCATGGCGGGTATTCTGACTGGACACTGCCTTCTGGCGTCACATGCCTTTAAATTAGGCTCGTTCAGTGATAGTAGATGTAGGAAGTACGGGTTTGAGGAGGAAATGATCTAACACGTTTTGTGCTCGTACCGTGCGCTTTCCAGGCTAAGGCTCCCTCTATTAGGAGTGATACAGCTGACAGAGCTAGAAGCAGCAAGCGGCATTGGTCCTAGAAATCTTCTAGTATTTGCCAAAAGGGCGGAGTTATTTTATAACATCGGTTCTGGTTTTTGATAGGGTTTTTCAGTTTGGTAGTCAAGCAAACTTCTGGTTACACTACGGACTCATTCAGTCTATGTGAGGTCCTCATGGACCGGCCAGTTCAACCTAAAGCATAATAATTTGCTGAAAGTTTAATAAAGAAAAAGTTGCGAAAATAAATAAAATAAAATAAAATAAAATAAAATGAAATAAAATAAAATAAAGGAAAGGAAAGGTGAGGAAAGGAATGGAATTCCAGAAAGGGAAACGAAAGAAAAGGAAAGGAGAGGAAAGAAAAGGAAGGTAAAGAAAAAAGAAATGAAAATAAAGGAAAGGTGAGAAACTTAGAGGAATGGAAAGAAAAGAAGATGAAATGAAAGAAAGAAATCAAGAGCAGAGGTATAATTCCGTCTGTAACGGTTGAATTTCAACGCGGCCTACTCTAGTTCTTCTAGCACTATGAACTCATTTAGTCTATCTGATGCCCTCAGGGAGACGAACCAATCGGGATATTTGAATTTTTGAAAGAATCCGCACTTTTTTATTACATCCTTTGTATTAGTTTCGTTTCATGATCTTCAATGAATTTTAGAACAAATTTTGGGAAGTCGTGAGACATGAAGCGTACATCAGAACCCGAGGGAAATTTAACATGAGCGAAGAAATTATGGCTAGGTGGCATAGGGATAGCGCAAATCAAAAAAATCATCGGAAAGTGTAATCGACTTTTAAGTAGCGTCCTATTAATCTAGAAGCTTGAAAGCTTACATTTAGTTTAGGCCACTTTCACAATGCAACAAAATCAGGTGGCTCAAGTGATGTTCCGATACGAATAACTACGAATATGTTTCGTAGTCGCTTACCTCATACAAGTGCCTTTTGGGGTGTAGAGTTCATGTGCACCGTATCGAGGTATCAACTATTCAAATCAAATAGCGCCGCCTGTACTTTTGTAAATTTTGCCTGACAACTCCCGCCAAATTTTTTTTTAAGATTTTGTACATTTGGAAGTTTTCAGTTCTATATAAAAAGGCTTCAAAATAAATATTGCATTCTGATCATAAAATGGAAATTTTTAGAAGAAATTACCATTATTAATTAGCGCTTAGCTGTATAGGCCGCTGCGGATAAGGCATTTGAGTTATTAGTAGATGACTAATGTACATAAATTTTTGCATAGACTTTGCTAAAATTTTATTTTACGTTCATCAAAAACCATTGTTTTTATGAAAGGGTAAATCTCTAATGCTTGCATATCTTTGGCAAAGCTCGTAAGCCATGTTAACATTGCAAGCTATTATGAAAACTCGTTTCATTTGCGAGGTTTTCATAGTTATGAGGCAATTGCGAGTCTGAGTTAGTTGAGCCTTTTAATGAGAACGATACGAGTAAGTATCGAGTACTTTCACTCGATACTTACTTTGGTATCGGTTACTTTTCCCGATCCTTTTATATGAGTACAAGGATCGAGAACCTGATATGTAGTTGAGAACCCGATGATAGTGCATTCTATAAGGGGATACATTCCGTAAGGAGGCGTCCGGTGCGAAATATTTAAATATTTGTTACCAAATGGGGCATTTTAAGATCAAGTTTAAGGTAACTTCTCACTGAGATACAAAACAATACAACAAACGGAGAAAATAAATAAAAATAGGATAAATAGTTTTTAATTACTTCCATTATATAAATGGACCAAAAGAAACGAAAGATGTCTCCTAAAATAAACACTTAATATTGTTGAGCTTCGATATTCAAGTTTTAGCATAATCACTGGGAACAAATTTATGAGGAATGAAACTATAAAGGCGTACGATGAATAATCCCGCTTTGCAGCCGAAAAAAGGACGGTTTTTACAAGGCAACGGGAAAAGCGAACGCGGCAATAAATGTTCCGAATGCTACCGCGAGTTAAAGAGGAAAGTGAGATGCCTTTACGAGAAGAAAAAAGCAGAGGTAGAAAGGCGTGAGCGTGAGATGCTTAAGTTGCTAACCACCAGGAATAACGCAAGCAAAGTTTGCCATAAAATCCGGCAACAAATAGATGGTTTTAAGGCCGGGGAAACTCCTGTAAAAACGATAACGGCGACCTGATGTTCAGAGAATGCTAAGATTATGGATACATATAGTTCTATGTAATCCTATGTACAGAGCAATAAAATATCCAGGGAAGATACTCGCAATCGATGATGTTGGAATCAGTGCTCCCCCACTTGTCTATGACGAAGTCAGAAGAGCAATAACCATGTTAAACAACAACCAAACAGCCGGCGCTGACGGATTGTCTACGGAGCCTTAGAGCGAAGAATCACTCTTGCCAATAAATGCTACTTTGGACTAGGTAGACAATTGCAAAGTAAAGCGCAGAAGTATGGAAACTGAGAACATATAATGAGACGTCTCTGGGAGTGTTCGGGAGAAAAGTTCTTCGATAGATTTGCACACACGTAGGCGTTGGTGACGGCGAGTGCCGAAGAAGATTTAACGATAACCTATACGATCTCTACGCATACATCAACATAATCCAGCGAATTGAAACACAGCGGTTACACTGGGTAAGCCATGTAATGCGGACGAAAGATGATGCCAAGGAGCATAGGAAAAGACGGTCCCCAATCCGCTAGTACCACCATATGGAAAACGACTTAAATTCTATTTGTATTATCTATTGGCGCCAGTTATCCCAACCCAAGAACCGACTGGTGGGCCTTTTTGCGGGTCACACCCGTTTAACAGTTAACGGGCAGTGAAGTGGTTACAAAATCTCAATTAACAAATATGCCCATTGTAGATTGTAAGCTTAATTTACGAAGACATAACTAACAGATTTTTCGGAACTACGTTTTTTCACGACTTTCGATTCGATATATTAAAATATACCCTCCATAAAAAAATGAAACCGTATCAACCAGTAACAGCGGGGTTAAACGTTTTTAATTCGTTTATTAGGTCCTTTTGGGAATTAAGCCCTAAATTTGGCCTATCTGCATACATTTTAATAAGCTTTTTCCGTCTGACTCTGCCCTCCCCCCTCTCACTTTCTCCTAATCCTTTAGTTGACTCCTCCCTCCGTCTTTTTCGCTTCATCTATCTCCATCTTCGTCTCATTCTATCTCTTTCTCAATCTCCTTCTCTCTTTTATCTTCTCTCAATTTCTTCTCATTCTTCTGCATCCCTTATTGCCTGTCCCAGAAGGTGGTATGTATTTTATTCCAGTTCCAGTCCCAGTCCCACTCCGAGTCTCAGTCCCAGTCCTAGTCTTAATCCCAGTCCCAGTCCGTCTCTGGATAATATATTACTCTGTACTAAAGCACTCATCAACAGCTTTCCCTTGATATCCATATAGTATAAACACTGCATAGGCATTCATTGGCCCACGTTTTGGCCTATATCTCGATACCCTAGTCACCCAGGGGTATGAAAATTATAAATAAAAAATAAATGTAAGGCGCGATAACCTCCGAATAGATCTAAGGCCGAGCTTCTCCTTCAATTTGCGTCGTGCTCCTCTTGATTTTTCCCTACAAATTGGCCGGACGGGACCTACATGTTTTATGCCGACTCCGAACGGCATCTGCAAGGCAGATGAGTTTTCACTGAGAACTTTTCATGACAGAAATACAATCGGAGCGCTTGCCAGACACTGCCGAGGGGCGACCCCGCTTAGAAAAATTTTCTTCTAATTGAAAAATCTTATTTCTAAAATTTTGATGTTGCTTTGCCCGGGAGTTGAACCCAGGGCATACGGTGTGATAGGCGAAGCACGTTACCATCACACCACGGTGGCTACCCTCTACTAAAGCACTCATCAACAGCTTTCATTTGTTATCCATATTCTATAAACACATTCTAGGGGTACTCGGGTCCACGTTTCGGCCTATATCTCGAGACCCTTTACGTCGATCGCAACCAAACCTATGTAGTAACCACCGCGTGAGGATTACACAACTTGTGTGAAAGCTTGAACAAAATCGACCGACGCATCTCTTCAAACACCGGCGACCAACTAACACACATTTAGCCTTTCTTTTTATACATATAGATTTTTATTTTGCAAAAAATATGAAAAAAATGAGTTAAGTTGATTTTTCGGATACTGGAACCTGGAACTTTCTAACTAAACATCATAGCAATAAACCAGTAAGACCAAAATATGCATACCAATTAACAAAATTACATGCAATTAATATCTAAAATATTTCCCTATCTTGAGATAAGTTGTTTTGTCAAAACTCCACAGATTTGTATTTATAAAAAAATGTAGGTAAAAACCATTTAAAAAAAATTTAAATGGGCCAGGGCTTTTTTAAGTACGTTTGCTGTTTGTTTTGCCCTTCTATTTTGTTTAGTTTTAGTCCGTGTATTTCCATATTAAAAAAGTTCTTGTGTAACAACCTTTCTAAAAAATGAATGGCTAAATCTGGAACAAACTGAGCGCTTTAAGCTTTCAATCGATATTCGGTTTTGAGCAAACATTTCTGGAGTGAATATTGATTTTCACAGGATATCGAATAATACGCTGATGGTACTTACATACTTAATTGGTGCTTAACCGTTTAAGCGGTTATGGGCGCCCAACAAGGCACGCCAGTCGCTTCTTTTCTCTGCCAACCGGCGCCATTTGGTCACACCAAGGGGGTTTAAATAGTTTTCCACCTGGTCCTACCAGCGGAGTGGGGGCCACCTCCATAGTCGGGTTCCGATAGAAACACTTTCTTGGCCGGGTCGTCATCTTTCATTCGCATAACATGGCCTAGCCAGCTGCTGCGTTTTAATTCGCTAGACTATGTTGATGTCTGCGTATAGCTCGCACAGCTCATCGTTTAATCTTCTTCTTTACTCGCCGTCGCCAACGCCATGCTGCTATTTCGAAATTAAGGCTGCCAACAGAAGCGTGGTTTCCAAGGCGCAAATGCGCTGACTCCTTGCTCGATGACAGCAGGTACTTCGTTCTGTCCTCACTCAACATCAAACAAATTTTTACCGCTTCTTTTTCCAGTTTGGAGTTAGCAGAACTAACGGCGCAGGTGTTTAAGACGATGATATTAATGTCGTCAGCATACGCCAGTAATTGCACACTCTAATAGAATATTGTTCCAGAGCGGTTAAGTTCTGCAGCTAGTATAATTTTCTCCAGCATCAAATTAAAGAAATCGCACGATATGGGGTCACCCTGTTTGAAACCTCGTTTAGTTTCGAACGGCTCGGAGAGCTCCTTCCCAATCCTGACTGAGCTGATGGTGTTGCTCAACGTCATTTTGCACAGCCGTATAAGTTTTGCGGGGAAGCCAAATTCGGATATATCGGTATTTAGGCATCTCCTTTTTGTGCTGTCGAAGATGTCTTTAAAATCGACGAAGAGGTGATGTGTGTCTATTCTTTTTTCGCGGTTTTTTCCAAGATTTGGCGCATTTTGGAAATCTGGCCGATGGTGGATTTACCACTGATAAGGTCCAATCAGCCGATGCACTTGACAGGACCTTATATGCGATATTAAGAAGGCTGATTCTTCGATAGTTGGCGCAGTTTGCAATATCCCCTCTCTTGTGGACTGGGCAAAGAACACTTAGATTCCAATCGTCGGGCATGCACTCGTCCGACCACATTTTGCGAAGAAGCTGGTGCAACTCTTCGCTGCCGTATTTGAATAGCTCCGCAGGCAATACATCAGTGCCCGCGGCCATGTTGTTTTTCAATCTGGTTATTGCTATTCTGACTTCTTCATAATCGGGTGGGGGACATTTGTTCCATCATCATTTATTGCGGGAATGGGTTCGTCATCCCAGTGCGTTAAATTGCTGTCTCCATTTCGGAGAGAATGGAAGTGTTCCCTCCATAATCTAAGTACGCTCTGGATATCAGTTACAAGGTCACGGTTTCGTTCTTACAAGAGTTTGATGGTACTACGTAACTTTAATTATTCTGAATTCATACAATTGGCGAGTATTTGGAAAAACGTTCACGATAGTAGACCAACCTAGTCATCTATTTGAGTTTCTCTCAATACAATAGTAAATACTACTCCCTATCTTGCAATTGCTTGAAAAAATTTGGGCAGGAAACTAAAGAAGTACGCAGATCTGGATACTTATGTAAGCCTTTTCTGTCCCTTCTGAAATCGAAAGAGCGCGACAGAGCACTGAGTGTGATCATAAGGATTTTATTATCAATATATCACATCTTAATACTTTTAAACTGCTTTCGATATTACGACGGAAAATTACACACGTGAAAATTTAAATCTCACCGGTATCTCTTATGAAAAATTAATATCTAGCCCATAGCTAGGAAACTCGGATCACACTCGTCACAGCCAAAATTCGATGAACTCCATCCCGCAATCGGTGATGATGGAATAAATGTCCCCCCACCCGATTATGACGAAGTCAGAATAGCAAAAACCATATTCAAAAACAAGAAGGCGACGACCGCTATTTAAAACTAAACAGCGTGACCCCCTATCGTGGCCTCCAGCGGGTTAGGGGGCTTAGAATATACCCGGGGTAGGTATGCCTGTCGTAAGAGGGGACTAAAATACCAAATTTGTTCAAGGGGTTGTGTAGTGCAACCTTCTCAAGGGCTTGCCAGAGCAATATATAGCTACCCCAACCCAATTGTCAACCACACCTACCCGTGGCGAATCCTGTTTCATTAAGAGCCTCGGCTCTGGCGACCCCGAACTCCTAATGGATCTAGCGGGTGGGAGGGCGGTACAGCCTAGAAGGTTTATTGTGGTCGTACCAAATCGTTCCCGAGATGGTTGGGCTAGCACCTTTATGGTACTTGTTACCGTAACGTACCGGATCTGCATCCGTCAAAGGACCATCAACATCGATAACACTCTCCAAGGCCTTCGGGTAGTGTCCTTATCGCTACAACAACAACAGCAACCCCCTATCGTGCGATTTCTTTGATTTTACGAAGCGCACTTGCGTTTTGGCAACCATACCACTGTTGACAAACATAATTTTGAATAACTAAAGGACTTCGCTTATTTGGGAAAATTAAAATCTTTTTTCGGCAATCATGCTCTACAAGTCACTTATTGGCCCCATCCTAATATATGGTCCAGAGGTGGCTCTGGGAGTGCTCGAGGAAAATTTTCTTCCAAAATTTACGGAGCTATGCGCTTTTGCGACCTCGATTACCGAAGAAGATTTAATGATGAGCTGTACTAGCTTGACGCAGGCTTCAATTTAGTTCGATGAGTTAAAACGTGGCCGCTACGCTGGCTAGGCCATGTTATGCGAATAAAAAATGATGCTATGGCTAAGAAAGTACTTCTATCGGATCCCACCTATGGAAGCAGGGGAAGAGGGGCCCCACTATGTTGGAATGACTAGGTAGAATTCGATTAAAATTCCAAAGAAGGGGACAACCACAACCGCCAGCTATGTAGGTAAGTAAGCTGGAAAAATCACATTTCATACCACAAATTTCTCAAGAAGCGACTGCGAACTAGACTCATTCTCTGATTATAAAATAAGTTATATTTTGTAATGATTTGAGGTACGTGGTTTTTTCCAAACATAAAGAAAGATTGAGCCATAACTGCTTTCAGATTAATGTGACCGCTTTAGTCCTCAACACTGGGTAAGTTGCGCCTTATTTAGCTAAGCAAAGGGGGCGATGGAGTAACACCACCTTGGAGTAACAAAATGCTACTACCACCCTCAATTTTTATTGCCTTCATTACCTACGGAAAACACATCTTTATTTTTTACTTTATCATTTTGTATTGTTCGGGCTTACCATGCACTTAAAAACTAAATATATTTATTTTGCCCCCATCAGAGAACATGATTTAATCCCAGTCGTTTCGTCACTTAAATTTTTTTAGTAAACACGTTTTGTGCTCACTGTATGGGAGAATTTTGATAATGCAAGCGGAGTGTGTAGTGTGTGGGTTTATGTATGGGAAGATTTGCATAATATAGAAGAAAGGAAAGGTAGGTCGGTTATATATGTTTGTGTTATCGACGAGGTATAAACAAGCTATATATTTGTTATAGAAATTTTATGTTTTTGCTATCGGTAACAAAGGTTATCGATGAATTATCGATTTGTTATAAAAATGTATCTATTATTTATGAAAACTTTACCAACTATTTTGAAGAAGTAATCGAAAACTTATCGAAATGTCATCAAAAAGTTAACGATTTGTTATCAAAATATTATCGATTTACTATCGATAAGTTACCGGCTATGTATCAAAAAGTAATCGATATGATACCATAAATTTATCGAATTTTTTATAGAAAAGTTAACGATTTGTTAGTGATGTTTTATCAATTTTTTTAAAAAGTACCTCCAACAGTTAGCTTCTGATGGATAGGGCGCTTCGGGATACCCAAACCTGGGCAAGTAATGTTAGGTTGATCGCCACCGCGGCAAAATGGATATGGTCTTTTTAACTAGGAGGTATAAGATCCTGAATTGCTCTATGCCTATGAGGAGTAACCCTGAAGGAGAAATCTTGTGCCAAATACTTGGAAATCATTCTAGATAGTAAGTTGTCGTGGAAGCTCCACGTGGAGGACAGAGTGACAAAAGCCTCCACGGCACTTTATGCATGTAAAAGAATGCTAGCTTGTACGTGTGGTTTATTACCCTTTTTTCATATTGGACATTTACAGCGACTATAAGGCCATCATAAGGTGGTCCTAATTTTGCGACTTTTAAAAAATTAACGGGTCACCCCTTAAAATCTTTATTTACTCAAATATACTGATGGTGTGTATTTTGTTTGAAGGTTTCAGAGGTCTCCGCTTAACACACCGAAGATCCTCGTTACAAGCCTGGGCACAACAACATCGAAATTTTAGAAAAAAAATTTCAATTAGAAAAATGTGTGCACCCGTATAAGGACCACCCTACCATCATATACTATGGAGTCCTTGTTTTGTGGAAGGCCTCTCAAAAAAGGACGTACCTCAATGAATACGAGATGGTATACAGGCTCTTCAATCAAGCAATTGCTCCAAGCAGCAATTAATAATAATATAATTATAATGATCCCACATAGCACAACATCTAAAAATTTTTAAGAGTGTAAGTAATCCCTGGAAATAATTGAGATAGGGAGGAATATAGGTCTCTATTGAGTTCCTAGAAGGCGGATGAGCTAGCAAAACAGGGCGCATCACTCGAAGCTTGTGCTGTAAACGTGCCAAACCCATTTGGCGAGACCAAAAGAAGTCGAGATATCCACAAGATCGAACGGCGTGCAACCTAGCGTCTTACAACATAAAACTAAAAAAGTTCGTCTTATCATTGAAAAGAGGGGACTGTAGGCTCATGATGAATATTCTGACTAGCAACTACCTTCTGTAGGCACACACCTGTAAATTAGGCCTTTTAAGTGGTAGCACATATCGGAAAAGCAGGTTGGGGGAGCAGGTTTTGTGTTCATGCCATGCGTTCGCAAGGCTATGACTACAGCTATTAGGATTGGCACAGCTATCACATCTAGAAGCAGAAAGTAGCATAGCTGTTAGAAAGTTTCTATGTGAAATCCTCGTGGACCAGCCAGTACAACAAGGCCGAATTAAAGGAGGGGCTAGCAGGGGCTATGGACCCGGGCCCCAGCATCGTGAGGGCCCCGCAAGCTCGAATAAATAATATCATATAACGTATTTTCCTACACAAAATTTAATTTTGCACCTCAAAATTTATATAAAACTAGAAGACCAGGCAGACGTTGTCCTACCCTAAATTTGGCCTATCTGCATACATTTTAATAAGCTTTTTCCATCTGGCTCTACACTCCACCTCTTCCCTTTTTCCTAATGCTTTTATTCACTCCTCCCTCCGTCTTTTTCGCTTAATCTATCTCTATCTTCATCTAATTCTATCTCTTTCTCAATCTTCTTCTCCTTCTCTCCTTTCTCTTCTCTCAATTCCTTCACATTCTTCTGCATCCCTTATTGCCTGTCCCAGAGGGTGATATGTATTTTATTCCAGTCCCAGTCCCAGTCCCACTCCGAGTCTCAGTCCCAGTCCTAATCCTAATCCCAGTCCCAGTCCGTCTCTGGATAATATATTACTCTGTACTAAAGCATTCATCAACAGCTTTCATTTGATGTCTAGGCATTCACTGGCCCACGTTTTGGCCTATATCTCGAGACCCTGTACGTCGATTGCAACCAAACCTATGTAGTAACCACCGCGTGAGGTTTTCGCAACTTGTGTGAAAGTTTGAACAAAATCGACCGACGCATCTCTTCAAACACCGGCGACCAACTAACACACATTTTAGCCTTTCTTTTTATGTATATAAATATGTATATAGATTTTTATTTTTCACACTTCACTATAATATTAAAACGAAATGCAGATTTTCGTTGCTTTTGAAATTCGGCTTAAAAATGCACTCTCCTGAATTAACAAAAATGTCATAGTACCTCTAATCTCTAAAGATAACTTGCTAAAGATATCGTGTTCTGTGTGTTTTGGGCACTTAAGTATTAAACTACTACTTGCTTGCAACAAAAGCGCTAGTAACAAGCACGATTAGATTATAAAAAAACAATAAAAATAAAAACAATTGCACTCTGTAATTCCATAGTCTACATACTTACATACGAATGTATGAATAACTGTCGAAGTTATTGAGTTTCCCGTCATTAGCAGATTTGAGGTTTCTGCACCATTTGAATTTGGCCGCAGTTAATCTGCAATTAACAAGAAATGAATCGTATTCCCAAATTTTATGCAGCCGAAAAAAAATTCTAAAATCTTCGTTTCCTTTCCTAACAATTGCATAGTCGAGCAGCGACGACGACTAGCCAATACTTTCAGTTTCAATTTTTAAAGCTGATTGTGATTTATGTGCCCTACAAATGTTGCAGCAATCGGTTAAGTGTCGGATTCTCTTTTTACTGCAAAGGAAGCAAACCTATTAACGGTGCAAAAGTTGTTCCTGTCAATCTTATTACTACCTAGCAGCTTTATTATTACTAACTAAAAGCTAAGAGTAAATATTTTGAGGTATTTTCTTTACCGCAACAATGCCTGATGCCCATTTACCTGCACTCGAGCAGCCTTATTACCTTGCATTGAGATAGCGCAGTCGCACAGTTTAGTGGCGGCGATAACACAATTACTACCAGCAAGCATTTACCTTTTGCAATAGACTTACAATTGACAATGCTTAGTAGCGCTACTTTTGCTAGTAACATCGAAGTTTTCACCTTGTTGTTGTAATTCAGCTTAAATTGCCTGCTGCATGTCAATTTGTGTGATTGTATCTGCTCCCTTTTGGTTCGACTTCGGGCACAAAATAAGTTTATCCGTTTCCAGTACAGTAGGCACTTAGTGCATGAGCTGAAAGCAATGACATCCAACCGCTGAAATTCTAGACCTACATAGGTACAATTTAAATATATACTACCTACTGTCATCTGTTGCTGCCGCCAATTCTGTATCTTTGATTGTCTTTTATATAATAGTGAGTATTATTTGTCGTAATTGTTTAGTCAGGTTTTGCTACAAAACTGGCAGAGAACGCTGTTTGAGTATACGAAAAATATCTGACAGTTACCGCTTAGCAATTCAAGCAGCCAACGAGCGGGGCAGACTCCTTACTAGCCAATCATCTGGCTGCTGTTCAGTTGCTTGTCTGTCTGATTTTCTGGCGACCGACCGTTAACGAAGCATTGTTTGAATAATTTTTAGAGGCATTACAATCTTTGTGGCTTTTAATGTTGCTAATATGATAATTCTTGACTGACGTCCCGCGCGTTTGGAAGGTCTTGTATGTAACTGTCTGCATTGATCTACAGTGTAACATTTTCAACAAAATATTTGCTTCTACTATCACTAGGGTAGGCACATTGTCGTTGGTGTGAGGGCTTAGCCGAACTCCATAGCGCCCGACTATGAGGCGGAGCTGTTTAGCACTGACATCTACGCCGTTTCGCCTCATACGAGGGCGGCGGGATGTCGGTGACCAAGAACTGCCAACCCCCTAATCCAGGGTGTTATGCGGACCGTGTCTATTGGACGATTTGCAGCCAGGGGATAAATTCGGCTGTATTCGAACGAAGCCTTCCCGATACCGGGCCACCTCGGGAAGTATTAATGGCCTTACCACAGTAAGGGGCGCTGCTGTGGCGGACGGTTCTTTCCCGTATATAAGACTGGACCGCTGAGCCCGCCTTGTCGGACAGGTGGTCGCACGACCAAGATGAACGACTCATTACCTAACTGTAATAAGGACGATGTAAGGAAGAGGACTGAGTCGCAATCCAAGGACGACAAATACGAATTAAGCGATGCGTCGGACTCGGGGAGCGAGAGTAGTACTGATTCAATGAACTCCGTGTTGAAGAAGCACACAAATGAAAACGGAGTAGAAGAGTGGAGAAGGGTACGGAGCAGAGGAAGTAAAAGAGCTCTCTCGCAGTACCGTGCAGCACTAAGAATTGTACAACGCTTGGGAGCAGTGGTCGACCCAACAGAAGTGGAGATCGAGCGCTTTGAATGGGCCCATGAAGCGGTAGAAGTAGGTCGAAGGCAGTTCAAGAGGTTGCTGCGAGAAACTCAGTCGCATAGACAAGACAAGTAGGCCCAAAGCTGTAAGACAGATGGGCTCCAATAGCGAGGTAGCAACTACCTCGAAATCTGCGAGTCACAGGGAAGTTCCAAATAAGGAAGTAGGAGATAAGCCAAAGGGAGATAACGCTAAGACTCCGGCTTTCTCGGAGGCGCTAAAGGGAGTTAACGCTAAGACTCCGGCTTTCTCGGAGGTGCCAAAGGGAGATAACACTAAGACTCCTGCTTTTCCCGAGAAGATGAGTGATGTGGCAAAGCAGTCACTGACTGTGGCGCTGGTTGATCGTAGCAGTCCTTTCGGACAAATGACTACTGAAAGGTGGAGATCTGTGGAAAGGGAGCTTATTAGCTTAATGCTTAAGATGATGCGGGAACAACCAAGTAAGCCCCATCCAACCTTTGATTAGGGGGGATGGTATAATGGTGTGAAGATGATAGCGTGCGACAAGATCGCGAGCATGCGGTGGCTGGAGGAAGTGGTTCCAAACCTCCAAAGGCAAGGCACGGACGCGTGGTTTGAGGTGGTGGATAAAGCGCAAATGAAGTCGGAGGATACACTGCGACTTCTGCAGAATCAGAATCCGAACATACCGACACAGGATTGGAAGGTACTTACTGTATCTCGGCCTACCGAGGATGGTCAGTTTACATCTTCCAAATAAACAAGCAGGCGGAGGATATTTTGTACACGCAGCTTGGTAAAATGTCCTTTGGCACTGGCAAAATTTACATGCGACTCAGGAAAAGAAGTCCCGAGGATAAAAACCCTAACACGCTAGAGGTGGGCGAAGTCGAAAAGGACCTCAAAATCCTAAGGGAAAAAAGACAGGTGGAGGTCTCCGACGTCATCACGAACGCGCTAGAAGAGGACTAACCGCTAAACGGTGCTGTAACTCGCACAAAGGAACACCCGGCACAACAGTCACGAGAGGCTGAAGGGGGCCTTGAATACTCTAAACCAAAAGGGCAAGGGGAGGACGACGACGTCAATACGAAGGTGCTGGAGGGGGACAAACAGCCCAATGGTGCTGCGAGTCCTACAGATAAGCCTCCAACACAGTAAAGTGGCGTCGAGCGAACTCCTCCTAACCCTTGAGGAGCGTTCGTTTGACGTGGCGCTGATCCAAAAGCCGTGGCTCTCATCGGGAGGAAAGGTTTCTGGACTTAGCGCGCGCGGGTTTGGCGTTTACTACGCGCAAACGGAAGGACGGGTGTGAGCTATAGTAATGGTAAGGAAACAGCTGCATTCATACATGCTGCCTAATTACACCACTGAGGATCTCGTAGCGGTGGCCGTTGAGCAAAAAATAAGCAGGCATTTATCCTGGCGTCCTGCTACATGGCACATGCTGCGGAGGTTCCACCGATGGAGTGCAAAAGGCTAATACAGGAGGAAGGGCGCAAATGGCGGTTGGTCATAGGCGCAGATGCATATGCGCACCACAATGCGTGGGGAGGAGCAGATACGAACGAAAGGGGCGAATCTCTGTTTTGTTACATCCTGCAAACCAATTTGCAGATAGCCAACAGGGGAAATGTCCCTACATACATTAGCCCAACATACAGCAATGTTCTGGATATTACATTGAGCTCCGAGCGTGATATATCAAGGTATGATTGGATGGTTCTTGATAGACCATCCTTCTCCGACCATGCGTATATCAGCTTCAGCATCCCCCAAAAGAGGGTAGAGAAGGGAGGAACCTTTAGAAACCCTAGGTCAACGAACTGGGCTAACTTCCAGAAACATGTAGAAACAAAACTGGGACAACCCAAAGAGGTTGCTAATGTAGAGGAACTGGAGGAGTCGAATGAATTCCTAACAAGGACGCTTATGACTGCGTATAACAAAGCTTGCCCTGTAAGAAGATTCAGAGGAAAAGCAAAGCCGCCATGGTGGAGCAATGAGCTGAGTCTTCTAAGAAGACAGGTAAAAGAAATGTTTAAGCTCCCAAAGACCGCGGAAAGCGAAGCGTGTCGGGACGAGTACAGGGATCTACTGAGGATCTACAAGCGCGAAATTACCAGAGTGAAGAGAAACTCATGGAAAAGTTTCTGTACGGACATAAGTGCTCCAGCGAAACAGCACGGTTGAAAAAAGTCCTAGCAAAGGGAAACATAGTCCAGGGACTAATAAAGAAAGAGAACGGGGAATTGTCACGTAATAGTGAGGAATCCCTTGAGGTGCTTCTCGATACACATTTCCCATCGGGAGACGGTTTAGAAGAGCCAGCAGACATCACTTACACTTCGATCACGGAGCTAGTAGTGCCGGGCTTGGTGACCGATACCAAGATCAAGTGGGCAGTGAAGACGGTTTCTAAGTTTAAATCGCCGGGCCCAGATGATATATTCCCGGCCATGCTACAAGTCTCAAGTAGGGCGGTCGTGGAATGGCTTAAAATAATATTCGATGGGTGCATACGACTGAATCATGTACCGCACTCTTGGAGAACTGCTCGTGTAGCTTTTCTACCAAAGGCGGGGAAGATCGGTCGCGTGTATCCCAAAGACTATAGACCCATTAGCTTAACATCATTTCTGCTCAAAACCTTTGAGAGGCTGATAGATGAGTACATAAAGTCCAACGTGGATGAAAAGCTGCTCTCCACAACACAGCATGCGTACACCAAAGGCAAGTCGGTAGACACCGCATTGCAAAGGGTAATGTAATGTAATGTAATGTATTTATTTATTACGGCTTTCCTAAGCCTAACTTAAATCTATTTTACATGTTTATAATTGTCTTCTGGACTATGCAATCTAGAATAGTTACATCTATGTCCTACCTTGGAGTACTATGGATGGGAGACTTCCAGATCATGCGAACAAAGCGTTGCGATTATGTAGTATGTAGGCATTTTACGCATGTTAGTAAAGCGCGAAGGAAACATCTGCACGGCGATGCACTGAGTTAATCGAGTGATGCGTTTCAGTATGTGCTTCGGCAACCTTTTTTGTATGCGCACAAGAGCTTGGAAGTCTTGGGTGGTAATAAGCATAGAGAAATCCCTGGAATATAAGGAGTATGCTCTAGGAGTCTTCTTGGACATTGCCGGGCTTTCAATAGTGTTGCAAAATGGGCGATTATGGATGGTCTTAATTACATTAAAGTACATCCTCCCTTAATCAGATGGATCGGATGCATGTTAAATTGCAGAAAGATTACATCACAATGGGGAGTGTACGAGGCCACGAAATCAAGGGACAGGGGCACGCCGCGGGGAGGGGTGATATCACCTCTGCTGTGGACGCTGGTCATCAACCAACTGCTCAGACAATTCGATGAGGGACCCGTAAAACTTACGGCTTACGCAGATGACGTTGCAATTGCCATAAGTGGAAAGTGCCTTCCAACGATTAGTTCTCTGATGGATGGGGCGCTTCGGGATATTCATACCTGGGCATCTAATGTCGGGTTGAAAGTCAATGCGGAGAAGACGGATATGGTCTTGTTTACAAAGAGGTACAAGGTCCCAAATTGGACCAGGCCCAAGTTAGGAGGGGTGACCTTACAGGAGAAACCTTGCACAAAATATTTAGGAATCATCCTAGACAGTAAGCTGTCATGGAAGCTCAACGTGGAGGAGATGGTCAAGAAGGCCTCAACGGCACTCCATGCATATAAAAGAATGCTGGGGTGTACGTGGGGCCTATCGCCCTCTCTTTCTCATTGGGTTTTTACAGCGATTGTAAGCCCTATTCTATACTATGAAGTTCTTGTTTGGTGGAAAGCAACACAAAAAACAACATACCTCAAAAAATTAGAGGGGGTATGCAGACTATCGATGCTTAGCATTACGGGAGCCCTGAAAACAACCCCGACGGCTGCACTGTATGCCATTTTGCACATCCCACCTGTAGACCTGGTAGCAAACAACAAAGCATTAACGACCGCAACCAGGCTCGGTGCTTCGAGGCAGCTTGAGCGCCGACCATATGGCCATAGTAGTATAGCGTCATCAATCACAAGACGAACAGACTACATGATTCCCAATCTGCGCTTCGAGGGAGATCTTAAGGCCACAAAAGAGGTGGACGGTTGGTGCAAGGGTGCGCAAATGGCGGACGAGGCGATACATGTGTACACCGATGGTTCCAAAGTAGTGGAAGGAGTAGGGTCTACAGTATACCGCATTGATCCGGAAATAAGCAGATCCTACAGGCTGTCGGATTATTCCAAGCAGAAATATTAGCCGCAACCAAAGCAGTAGAAACCCTGGGAGAGAATAGCTTAAGCTGCAACAGTGTTAACTTTTATATTGACAGTCAAGCAGCAATTAAGGCAATAATCTCGCATAGCACAGCATCTAAATGCGTGTTAGAGTGTAAGCAGTCTCTGGAGAGAATCGGGACAGGGAGAAGCATACATCTATATTGGGTCCCAGGGAATATGGGAATAGATGGGAATGAAAAAGCGGACGAACTATCTAAAAAGGGCGCATCCTTTGAAGCTTGCTCCGTAGATGTCCCAATTAGATTGGGCGAGATTAAGCGAAGGCGAGAGGTGCACATGATCGACCAAGCGGGAAAGGCGTGGGTTCAAGCGCGGGGCTGTAAAGTGTCGCAGATTATGTGTAGGTCTTACAACCTTTTTTTTTTTTTTTGCGGGGAGGCTGAAAAATGCCTAATGCACCATAATTGCTGCCGTCGCAGCAACCGTGTGTCCGTAGACTAAAAAACAGCCCCGTTCTGGAACCGTCGCCCACCCCGGCACCACTTTCGCATTACTTCAGGGTGGCGTTCCATATTTCTCATTTTTTTAAGAGCCTACTGTTGTCCCTGCGTCCAGGTTCCCGCTATTTGCTCTGAGTGTCCATTTAATCGCCACTGCTTCGCATGCGCATTTCTCTGCGCTCCCTCTCAGCATCCATCAGGCGTGTCATTACTATAAATGCCATTTTGCTCACTGCAGTCCAGCATTCTTTCCTGCTGCATATATGTGAAACTAAATTTCTCGTGGTAGGTTCCTCCCCAAAGACTCCATGCAAGGTGAGTCTTTCTTCGTGGAAACGGGGGCAGTAGAACATGACGTGTTCTGCGTTTTCTAACTCTGTGGTACACATTGGGCAATGAGGATCTTCCTCTATCCTACGCTTCCATAAATACTCTTTGAAACCGCCATGTCCACTCATTATCTGCGTGAGATGGTAGTTCAGTTCGCCGTGCTTCCCCTCATTCCATTGAGCTACGTTCCAAACTAGTGTGAAAGTCCAACGCCCTTTACTCGAGGCCTCCCACCGTTCTTGCCACTTAGCTATTGTTTGTGTCCTTGCTCTTTTCTTGTCTTCTTCAGATGGTCGCTCGATATTAGTGTTATACAGATCGGCCATTTCGCTTGCCAGTAAGTCCCCTGGGATTTTCCGGGTTAGAACCAGGATCGCGTCGTGGGACACCGTCCGATAAGCACTTGCTATTCTTAAAGAAGCAAGTCGGTACGCTGCTAATATATATTTTTGATGGGTCTGTTTAGATCCATACCACACTGGTGCTGCGTATAGTATTATTGAGCTGGTTACTGTGGACAATAGCTGACGTGTAGCTTCGCTCGGACCACCAATGTTAGGCATTATTCGCATAAGTGATCCATTAACTTTGGTAATTTTCTCCCCCACCGCTCTGAAGTGCTCTTTGAAAGTTAACTTAGAGTCAATGTGCACTCCTAAGTATTTTAAGGAATCCTTTGAGGTGATTTGATGATCCCCGACAGTTAAGATTAACTCGTTCGCCGACCGTTTGGAGCTTACTAATACCACTTCCGTCTTTTGGCTAGCCAACTCCAGTCCTGTATTGGTCAGCCATTCCTTTATTCTTGCTATGGCGTCATTACATAATGCTTGAAGCAGGTCCAGTTTCTTGGCCACTACTACCACTGCAATATCATCAGCATATCCCACAATTTGCGTGTTTTCTGGTAGATCAATCTTTAGCACCCCGTCATACATTACATTCCAAAGCGTTGGACCGAGAACAGATCCCTGTGGGACGCCTCCTGTGATTTTGTACTCGTTAGCTCCTTGATCCGTGTCAAAAAGAAGTACTCTGTCTTTAAGATAGCTACCTATAATTCTGCGTAAGTAAGCTGGAGTGCCGAAGCTTTGCAGCGCTGCCATTATCTGCATCCAGTTCGCAGTGTTAAAAGCATTCTTGATGTCCAACATAATCAGTGCACAGAACTTCCTTTTATTTTGGCCTCCAGAGATAGCTTCTCTAGCTATATTGACGACTATTTGTATTGCATCTACGGTGGATCTTGATTTGCGAAATCCATATTGACTATTCGATAAGCCACCTGGTCTTTCTAGAGTCAGCTGTAGGCGCTCACTAATTATACGCTCGAAAATCTTCCCTAGGGAATCCAGCATACAAAGTGGCCTATATGAGGATGGTTGGTCCGGCTGTTTACCACGTTTCAGCAATAGGACAAGTCTTTGTCGTTTCCACGGGCGAGGGAACACGCCTTCTTGCATACAGGCATTAAAAAGATCAGTAAATAATGTAGCCCTAGTTGTAATCGCGGCTTTAAGGGCTATGTTTGGTACTTCGTCGGGTCCTGGGGATTTATTATCAGCAACTCTTTTTGCAGCGTCCAGCACCTCTTGCTCTGTAATTTGCGGAATTTCCGTACTTTCTAGATCCTCGCTTGGATAAGTCCAGCGATCTTGCGCCGGGAAAAGTGTTTCAACAATAATATTCATCAGTATCGGGCACGTAGGTTGCTGTGATATCGGTCCTTTAACTTTGGCCATCACAGTTCTGTAGGCTGATCCCCAAGGATCTAGGTCGACATTATCCAGCAGTTCCCTAAAGCATAACTTCTTGCTCTTTTTTATGGCATTTTTAAGTGCCTTTCTTTGTGCGACATAGGTGCTGTGTAGCTCTGCATATCGTGGTGATGAGCGTGCCCTCTGCGCTATTCTTCGTGCTTTGTGGCATTTTCTACGCTCTTCCGCAATTTCGTCATTCCACCAATATACCGGAGTGCGCTTTGCTTTTCCGCGACTTCTGGGCATGGCAGCATCACAGCCATACATAGCAACTAAGTGATTTGAACCGACTGGTCTTCCGCATGCGATTCTCGTACTATGGCGTTCTTCCAGATAATGTCAAATATTTGTGGGTCGAAAAGGTGCTGTTTCCATTTCCTACTTTGTCGATGTCTTGCTGCTACCGTTCGTGGAGTTTCGAGCAGCTCTACGCTAATAGCTTTATGGTCGCTGTGTGTGTAGACGTTGCTTATGGACCATTTTGCTCTTCTTGCTATTTCGCTGCTAGCGAAGGTGAGATCTATAATGGATCGTCTGGTACCTGTATCGAAGGTATATATCCCTGGTTCATTTAGGAGTTCTAGCCTCAAAGAAGTAAGACTTTCGAGGAGAACTCTCCCTCTTTCGTTGGTTCGTCTACTTCCCCACACAGATGACCATGCATTGAAGTCTCCACACACTAAAAGCGGGTGTTTACCTCGTGCTTCGATGGTGATCCCGTATATCATGTCTTCGAACTCGGCGATGGTCATGCTCGGAGGGGCATAGCAACTGAAGACGTATATACCGTTGATTTTTGCCCACGTGAATCCTGCTACCGTTGGCGTCATAATTTCCTGTAGGAGAAATTTCCCTGGTGCCCAAATTGAGGCTTTCCCTGCTGAATCTGAGAGCCAACCATGCTCCTGGCGATTTTTGTATTGTTCAGAGAGTACCACTATGTCATATCCTCCTTCATAGACTGTTTGGGATAATAGCTCTTGGGCTGCCTCGCAATGGTTTAAATTGAGCTGCAATACCCTCATGAGACAGTCATTTTGCTGCCCTCTCGTTGTGGGCATTTAAAACTGCCTGCTGAATGTTGTCCCCCACATAGCGCGCATTTCGGTGCATTTTCGCAACTTGCAGCCTTATGACCTTCCTGGCCGCATTTCCTGCATAGGCTAGACCTATCTACAGTCTCCTTACATTTCTGAGCTATATGCCCGTAGCCCCAGCACCTATAACAGCGTTTTTCTTGCTTGAGCTCTCTAATTCGGCAGGAAACCCATCCTACCCGGATTCTTTGCGTATTAAGAACCGCCTTGGCATCATCCGCTGTAAGGCTTATAAGTGCCGACTTCGTGCCACTGTACCCTGTGCGTATGCTTTTTATGGCAGCCACATCTGGAAGTTTGATGTTGCATTGCTGGTGGAGGGCGTTGCAAATCTCCTCGGGCGTAGTAATCTCATCGAGATCTCTGCACTGTAGCGTGACCATTTGGGACTTTGTTATAACTTTAGCCGAGTCCTTTAGTACCGCTTCAATTTCTGCTTGGTACGCGCTTGTTTTCCCATCTTGCGATTTTTTTCAGCTCTAGTAACAGCTCTCCTTTCGCCGTTCTTCTAATCGTTTTGATGTCATCACCCAGGGATTTTAATTCGTCGCATCTTCTCACTTTACGCAATATGTCGGCGTACGTCGCATCCCCCGCCTTGGAAATGATGATTGCATCCGGCCTAGCCTAAAGTGATTTTTTCTTGCTCTTCTTTTTGGCTAACTGCCACTCTCCCGTCACTCTGAGTGTGGATTTCGCTGTGTACGGACGTGTTTTGTAGTCGCGGACAGTTGTGTTGAAAAATTCAGTGTGTATACCAAGAGAGTGTGCTTAGTGCGTTTTTGTAGCAAAACAAAGGGGTGTAAATACCTTTGTTTTTGTGATTTACTGTAAGTATTGGACATTTGGAGCCCCAAGTTAGCGGTCAGCCGAAGGTCAATCTCCGGCGGAGCCCTAATTTCTGTGCGCGTGTTTTGGTTGTTACCAATTTTCGCCCTAACCTCAAAGTGCTTGCACGTGGAGGTATACTTGTGTGTGTGCGCGCATTAAACCGGTTGTGAGTGAGTACCCAGGTGAAAACTTGTGTGTGACTATACACTGTTCCGCTTGGGACCAGTGTTGGTCTACTCGCTCAGTGAGCAATTGTGGACTGCCTGCGTAAGGGGGCATAAACCCATACTCGAATTAGTGGCAGTATCAGCTGTAGCGTTTATAGTCTGTCCGTTCAGCTCGGCGTAGCTTCGTGCCGGTCGACTCGTCCCCGATACGGGGAACAGTGTTCCGTCCGTCGGGGCGGTGGTAGTGACCACGTCAGCATTCTGCTGACAAACAGCGTACGAGCTACGTCACCGCGCTTTTGCTATAGCTGACGGGTTGGGCTGCTACTGCTGCTGACCACTGGTTCTGAGTGGTTATAGCCCTCTAATTTAGGACAGCCTACATTCGCCCAGTGGGCATCGGTCTTCTCCTGGTGATTACTTCCATATCCGTGTCGTGTAAGTGTGACCAAGTTTGTCTCTGGCGGCAGGCGCTTTGGGGAAATGAAGGGCGGTACAAGGGGCGGTGTAAGGAAGCGTCCGGGGCCGCGCTCCGTCGGAGGTCGTTCTTCTGCGGCCGCCGCTGATGGGTCGACCTCGGGGGATGAAAAAGGGGTGAGTTCGCGGCAGTTCCTGAAAACGAACACCGGGAAGGCTACCGCTGTGCAAATCGGTCGCAAAGCGGTAAAGGAGACAGGTAAGTCGGGGATACCGGTGGCGTCGGGGAGGGCGACCACCTCAAAAATCGCTGAACGGGGAGGCAAGGGCGGGCCGAGTAAGTCCGCGAAGTCAGAGGATGAGGAGAGTGTTCTCCCGAAATCCGACGACGACGCGGATTTACCCAGTCTGCCCGAATCCGGGGTATGTCCCTTAAGCTGGGACAAATCAGATGTAGTGGGGGGTGCCGGATTCGCTGCTGAGTCCGTGGTGACTACTGTCGCTGGCTACTCAACCGAAGGTAGAACAGCCGATGGCGTGCCAAAGACTGCTGCCGACGTTGAGGGTGCAATCGACGGTAGTAAATCTGCGGGCAATGACGCAAATGAGCCGGCGAAGTCTTTAGGGGGGAGCTAAGGGGAAAGAGATCTGTGGAGAACTCGGGGGAGAAGGGCGCTGGCGCTGTTGACAGCTGTGGACCACCCGCTGGCACCGAGCTTTCCGGCGGTCAGTCCGCTGGAGGTAAGGCTGCGAGTGGGGGATCCCCTGCAGCTGGCGGGAGCGCTAGTGCTTCGAGAGCTGCCTCTGGAGTGGACGGCTCCTGGGTTGTTGCCCTAAAGAGGATCACCGCTAGCTTCAGTAAGGTGGTCTTTGGAGACAGCGGTGCAGACCTCAAGTCTGCTGAGAGGCTGATGGAGGTTTCCTCAGAATATGAATATGAATAATATACTACCAGGGGGTAGTTATTCGCCTACCCTCTAAGGAGGAGCGGGATAAAGTCCTCGCAAATAAGAAGTTTTCCGAGGTGGGTTTGGAAGTGTGCGAAAACCGGAAGCAAGGCACTAGGGTGATCATTCGGGGGTTTACGCGCAAATCTCCCCTGATGAATTCATGGAGGAGGTCTTTCGTCTGAACCTCGCGAAGGTTGACCCTGAGTGTCAGAGGTCAGAGGTTAGGCTGATCAGTCGACCTTGGAAGGCAGACGTCGAGGGAGCAACGGTGACCGTCACCCTGGAGGGACCGGACAAGTTAATGTCCCCCCTCTTGGATGCGGGCCGTTGCTATGTCAAATGGTTTTCCTTCCCGGTTCGGCCGGAGAGTCAAACCTATAGCTGCTTCCGCTGTCTGAGTTTTGACCACCAGGTGAGGGATTGTGGGTTGAAGGCTGCCGTCTGTCCGAGGTGCGGACAGGAAGGGCATATTGAGGCAAAGTGCCCTAACGGGGTGCATTGCCGAAATTGTGCATTCAGGGGCAGACCCGCCGCACATCTTATGATGTCGGCGGAATGCCCGACATATGCTGCCGTTGTTGCCCGTGCACTCGCGAGACATTGATGGGTTTAGTCCTTCAACTCAATTGTCAGGGAGCGTAATCCGTTGTGTGTGAATTGGGGGCGCGCATGGCCGAGGAGAGTTGCAGTATTGCCCTGCTCCAGGAACCCTACACTACCAATGGTGTGGTGAGAGGGCTTCCTGGAGGGTTTAGGTCCTTTTGTGACCTTCGGGGCAATGCTGCGGTTGTGGTGAATGAGCCTAATTATGAATGCTTGTTGTTGAATGCGTCTGAATGGGGAATATGTGTGAGCATTGAGGGCTCCTTCGGGAGAGCCGTCTTTGCAAGCATATATTGTAAGTTTGGAGAACCCATGGAACCATACATCCGACACCTCGATACGGTGCTACTACTTGGGAGTAGCACGCCAGTTATCATTGGTGTGGATGCCAATGCCGTATCCCCTATATGGCATAGCAAAATATCCAGGACTTCTCCTGGATATGCTAGTCATGGACGGGGCGAGGCGTTGGGCGAGTGGGTACTCACCTCTCACGTTCATGTTGTGAACGAACCGAGTGGGTGGTACACATTCGATGGGCCCATGGGCAGGAGTGACATTGATGTTACTCTGATGAATGAGCCAGCAGCGAGAGCGTTCAGTTGCGGATGGAGAGTAAGGGGGGGTGAGGGGATAAGCGATCATAATCTCATTGAGATTGTGGTTGCTCCCCGTACCACCCCGGATATGCTTGGTACGCCTTCCGAAATGGGGTGGCGTACTGCCGGGGCAAATTGGACTCTGTACGTGTTATACGTCGAGCAGGAGGTGACTGCTACACCCCTCGATGTATTTGCAGAGCTCCCAGTAGATCAGCAGATTGTCCTCTTGAACGCCTGTATCTGGCGGGTCAATGACAGCATGTTTGAAAGGTGGAAGAAGGAGCGTTTTCGCTGTGTCAGGTGGTGGACGCGCGAACTGACCCAGAAGAGGAGATCTGTCAGGCGCCTGAGACGTCGGTTTCAACGCGCCCGGCATATCGATTCCGATAGTCTGTCCCAGCTTAGAAGTCAATTAAGTGTGGGAACGCGTGAGTATAAGAGAATGGTTGTAGAGGTGAAAGAGGAACAATGGCGCAACTTCGTGTCAGAAAATTCGAACGACCCCTGGGGACAGGTCTACAAGATCTGTAGGGGTCGCCGCCAGACCGAAGTTAATTCCCTCCGTGTGGGCGAGCGAACAATATCAACATGGAGGGAATGTTCAGAGCTGCTTATTGAAGGGTTCTTTCCTAGGGCGGAGGTCCAGGTACCTCCCCTTGCACAAGACGTACCTGTACCTCCACTAGAAGTTGAAGAGCGGGATTATGCATTTGGCCTGGTTAGGTCTAAACGGTCTCCGGGTTTGGATGGAATAAACGGAGAAATGTGCAAGTGTTTGTGGAAGTTTATTCCGGAATACTTGGAAGCCGTTTATGATAAATGCATATGGGAGGGTTACTTCCCACGTGAGTGGAAAGCTGCTAGGGTTGTCGTTCTCTTGAAGTCGCCTGACAAAATAAGATCTGATCGTCGGTCTTACCGAGGTATCAGCCTTCTTACAGTGCTTGGTAAAGTGCTGGAGAGGGTTATGGTTGAGCGGCTTCAGGAGCTAGTTGGGGGTAACCAATCGGATAGACAGTTTGGGTTGAGGAAAGGACGCAGCATTGAAGACGCCTGGATGCATGTCCAAGACTGTGTAGAGAGAAGCTCCAATAAATATGCCCTTGGCATATTTATTGACTTCAAGGGGGCGTTTGACTTCCTGCGCTGGGACAGGGTTATCGAGCGGTTAGTGGGGCTCGGCTGCCCGGAAATTGCTTTGTGGCAGAGCTATTTCTCGGACAGACGAGCTACCATCGTTGGTGCCTGCGAAAGTGTGGAAAGGGAGGTGGCTCGTGGTTGTCCGCAGGGATCCATCTGTGGTCCATATATATGGAACATGATGATGGACTCCTTGTTAAGGCAACTCGAGCATCTTTGCAAATTCAGCGCCTATGCGGATGACCTCCTCTTATTAGTAGAGGGGGATTCTCGCGCCAGTATTGAGCGTACCAGCGAGTCACTATGTCAAGTAGTGGCTGGCTGGGGCGCCCATGTTGGCGTAGAGATTTCGGTGGACAAAACTGTGATGATGCTGCTCAAGGGCAGATTGTCACAGAATCGCCCACCGGTTGTCCGTATCGGCGGGGTTAGCATCAGATACGCGACGAAAGTCAAATACCTGGGGCTGACAATGGGTGAGCGAATGAACTTCCTGCCACACTTGGATGCTGTCAGGGATAGGATGCAGAATGTTTCGGGGCAGTTACGACGAATCATTCGGGGCCTGAGTCGCCGTGCCGTTCGCACAATATATCGTGGCCTATTCGTAGCATGTGCTACTTTTGGTGCCGCCATATGGTACCGAACGGTCATGACTGCTCATGGTCAGAGACGCGTGCTGAGCATACAGAGGTGCATGATGCTCCCATGCTTGCCCTTGTGTCGTACCGTTTCCACGGATGCGATGCAGGTGCTTCTAGGTGCACCCCCTCTCGACCTGGTGGTTATACAGCTTGCTGTTTCCTTCAGGCTGAGAAGGAGGGCAAGTTTGCCGCTGTTGGAGGATGAATGGGCCGCCGACGATAATGTGGAGAGTGGATGGTTGGAAAATAGGCGTCGATTAGAAGGGGTGGTTAGAGGGAAGTGGCAGGAGCGCTGGGACAATAGTCCCAACGGCAGAGTAACGTACGGGTACATCTACATGTGTTGTGCGAGTGCCCGGAGTACTCGGACATAAGGGATTTGGGTAGTTTTGGGGTTAATGTTGATGAAGGTAGAGTTGATGTGAGTGGAGCGCTCTCCACTAGTCGGACTATTGATTTGCTCAATAGGTATGCTTTTGAGGTGTTTAGACGGAGGAGACGTGGTGGTGACCGTGGTGGTTAATTTGTGTGTGTGTTCGTGGATGTGAGGGGGGGGGGGGGGGGTTCTAACCCCACCTCACCCCTAGGCGGCCGGTCCGGAGTAGGTGGATACTCAAACGGAAGTGGCTTCGGCTGCGAAAGTCAGACCAAGACTTTAAAGTGGTACCACGGGGAACAGATAGCCCGCGGAGCTTGCTCCGTTTCTGTTCATTTGCGGTTGGCCCCTTTGGGAGCATCGTGGTGGCTGTGGTTGATATCCGAATGCGGTAAGAGTTGGTCAGCTCGAATGTGGAGTTGCATTGCAACCGGGTGCCATGACCCATAGAATGGAAGAGGTGTTAGATAGGCCTCCAACCCCACCAAGGTGATGATGTGTCCACTCACATTATCGATTGGTACCAAGGTAAGCGAGCCTTGGGGGCTGGTCAGACCCGCTTTGACCTGTGTACTTGGTACATGCGTGAGGTTAGGTCTTCGAAGACAGGCACTCACGTAAAACCTACACTCGCCACTCTCCCGTCTTTTGGGCTGCAGTTTCCTCTTTCCGCTCCGTCTTCTCTTGCGTTTCTTGCCGTCGTTTGTGACCACCCACGTGCCCTGGTAAGACATCTTTTAGAGTAGTAGTGGGTTTTACCACGTTGTTCTCCTTGGTCGAGTACGAATTATTCCTCGGTCGCTTTCCTGGGGGTGATGGACTTCTATCCTTGGCGCATTCGCTTGCACGCAATTTATGTTCTAAATTCTTTACCTCTAGGGCCGACTCGATGTACAGCACTTTTATTACGGAGGCCAAGCGCTTGATTTCCGCGTGTATATTATTACGCCCTATGAAGAACTGCATCAAGTCCTCAATCGCCTTGCCTAGCTTGGTCATCTTTTTTTCTCCAGGGGGGTTTTGCTGATTTAACGCAGCTGACGCCTGCTTAATTAGCTCACTTAATAATGGTGTGCCCGTTTGAGCCTTGCTGTCGGAGTTCTTTTTGCAAGGCTTCGGTGTAGCACCCGGCGACAACGCTCCTTGCTTGCTTTCGGCCTCCGCTCCTTTGGGTTTCGTTACCACTTGCGACGAAATGTTAAGGCCCCCAGCCGATGGGCCACGCCCTTCTGGAGAGCGAGCTAGCTTCCTTCCTACAAATGGATTGAACGCCATTTCATTCTCCTGTGTTTGGTTTTTTATTTTAATATTGTTGTTGCTCATCATTTATTTAATTGGGTCCCCACTTGAGGCCGCTATCTTGGTCCGAGTGTGCAGTTACCTATATAGATCCCGTGGTTGTCTATGCGAAGGCAGGGAGGCCACGTGAAGGTTGACGCAGTCCCTCATGAAGACTGCGTTCAGAGCCAGATCAATATTAATCGGGAGGATCTCAACCGAACCTGCACCACCAACTTAATGATGACGGACTTTGAACGTACCCCAAGGCTTGCCAAGGTTTTAACGGGACGGAGACGAATGGGACATTATCCGGAAAGTCATTTCGACGGTGTGTCAAGCCGTGTACTGAGATTTCCGAATGCCACATTCGCCAGCCCTTAACAAACATATCCGAGTCGTTGATTCCAGTACACCTTAATTAAGACCTTACTGGGCTCAGTCTTAATGTGACAATCACCTTAAATTTACAAATAATTTACCTCTTTACCTTCCTGAGTGTGTATCCCACGTCGTATAGTTGCCTCCCTATCTTGGGTAGGTATTCCCTCGAAGCAAACCCGCACTAGGCTGTGGATGCTTAATTCAGGGCGGCATCTACTCGCCCTGTCACTGGAGGTTCTCAGGAGGCTTTAGGCCTTTTAAGCCAAACCCTCCTCACCAGCCGCTCTTGGTCGAGGGCTGCTTATTTGATATTCGCAGCTAACCTAATTAATAGGCCGTTCACTGTCCGCCAGCAGTGACCCCCTTGGCCTGAGGTCTTACAACCTTAGACTAACACAGTTGCTCCTATCATTAAAAAGAGAGGACTGTAGACTCACGACGTGTATTCTGACTGGACACTGCCTTCTGGCGTCACATGCCTTTAAACTAGGCTTGGTCAGTGATAGCAGATGTAGGAAGTGCGGGTTGGAGGAGGAAACGATCGAGCACGTTCTGTGCTCGTGCGCTGCACTTGCCAGCCTAAGACTCCAGCTATTAGGAGTGATACAGCTGTCAGATCTAGAAGCAGCAAGTGGCTTAAGTGCTAGGAAGCTTCTAGTATTTGCCAAGAGGACGGAGTTATTTTATAACATAGTTCCCGGTTTTTGATAGGATTTTTCAGTTTGGTCGTTAAACCATACTTTTGGTAACACTGCGAACTCTATCAGTTTATGTGAGGTCCTCATGGACCGGCCAGTTCAACCTACCTACCTATTATTGAGGTCAACTTAAAATATTGCTGCATTTTGTTTAGTTGATTTTCTGAGAGGGTTCAGGTTCCTTATCAAATTTGGGAGGCAAACCGATTTTTGCGTGCAGCTTTTGCATTGATTGAAAATCGACTAGCTGATATTTAATTTCAACATAGTATGCAATCGACTAATGCTTGATTTTCATTAGGTAAAACTTGACCAGTAACTTGAAAATGGGTGGATGTCTTTGATGGGGATGTCTCGCCTTGCACACACCGATGTCATCCCAAAACGTCGACTCGTAGGTACTTGCACCCTCCCCCCATATTAGGGTGGAGCTTCCTCGCGGTGAAACCTGGTAACGCTTCGCCGGCGAATGCGAGCGGCGACCCTTTTCTCTATCCCTATAACCGGATGTCCCTTCTTCTCCCATCTCCCATCCGTACCCCGTTTCCCCTGGGCCAAGTTTTCTTATAAACAGGTGCTATTTTTAGTTCAAGACCGGCCGAAGGCGAAGAGTCACACCCTTAATAAGGTGCCCAAGCTTTGCTAACGAATATGGCGGATCTAGAGAGGACAACTCGATAAAACCCGTAATTTCGAGTGTCATCCGAACCGTGCTCATGGGATGAATGGCACTACGTTAGTGTATCTTATAACTGTGGCCTCCAGACACCTGATGCCCTATGGTTGTAATTAGTCTTGCTGGGATATGGGGGCTATGTCCCAGCTGACCTACCTTCCCCCATACTCGTGGGTATTTATATTGATGAAAATAATACATAAAAAAACCAAAATGGAGCTGAACAGTTCCCAATAGATCAGGTCGATTGCGACCTCTCGGTGCAAGCCGTATCAGCTGTCGCCACAGACTTGCCGGGGCCGAATAGTCCCCTGGATGATGTGGAGATGGCAGATGTGGGGACTCTGCAGGATACAAATTGGGTAGAGTCACAGTCGACAATCTCGCCGGATGATGAAGACACGCTCCTTGCCTCTCCGGCGAAAAACGATCAGCCTGGCCAGAGTGCAAAGCACGATCGGCTAAGTGGTGCCGCTCGAAAACGTCTCAAGCGATTATTGGCCAGGGGGAATAGCTACGATGAAGCCAGGGGACTTTCCAAAGAACCGTGGGGATCGGTCCGTGGTGAGGGGGTCAACCAAGAGAAGCCACTCAGATAGCTCAACTCCACCAGAGAGAGAGGCCAAAAATATGTCGCTGCCCACAGCTGGCAATACAAAAATATTGTCAAAAGCTGTGGAAAGCTGTGCATCGAATGTCGAGGCAACCATGCCTCCCCATCGTGATGCAACAGCCAAGCAGTCGGCAACTTTCAGGGATGTCCTCAGTGGGGTAAGGCTGGGCATTATACATCCCGACTATCCAGCCACGGTCTGGTCTTCAGGGGAACTGAAGGCCATACAGAAGGCCATCCTGGGAGAGGTGATAAGCCAAAAAGATGGTGCTATAAATCCCGCCTTTAGCGGTTGCACTCTTACAGTTTATGAAGGCTGATCTGGTAGCAGTTTGGGCTAAAATTCCAACCCCAAGAGGCGAAAAAGAGGCAATTTTGGCCTCTGCCTACTTTCCGGGGAAGGAAAAAACGGCCCCAACAACCGAAACAATAGCCCTCATCAAATACTGTCAGCAGAGTGGCACACCATGGATCCTCTGCTGTGACGCGAATTCCCATCATACAACATGGGGCAGCACGAACATCAACAACAGAGGTGAGTACCTCCTAGAGTTTATCAGTAGTAATAATATAAGCATTATCAACCGGGGCAATGAACCCACCTTTGTAAGTGCTATTAGAGGGGAAGTTTTAGATCTTACTCTGTGCAGCCATAATATGGTCAGCACCGTTACTAACTGGCATGTTTCAGGAGAGGATTCAATGTCGGACCACAAAAACATTGTATTGGACATTGGTCACTTTCCGGAACACATGCCAGCTTTTAGAAATCCCAGGAAAACGAACTGGGAGCTTCTCCGTTTTATCATTTAAGAAGCTGGTAAAAGCTTACAGCGACCCATAACCACCGTGCAGTAGCTTGAGAAGGAAGCTGAACAGCTCCACTTAGATATTAAAACAGCTTTCAATGAGAGTTGCCCCCAAGGAAAGATACGTACACAACGCGATGTGCCTTGGTGGAACAAAAAGCTTGGGCAGCTAAGATGCCAGGCTAGGAGGCTGTTCAATAAAGCTACGGACGACTGGGATTCATACAAAGTCGCTCTAACATCCTACAATAAAGAACTTAGGAAATCTAAGAGGGCTACCTGGAGAGAGCACTGTGAAAATATTAATGATCTTCCAGCAGCGGTTCGTCTACAAAAAGCTCTTTCCAAAGATCACAGAAATGTAATTGCCACGTTGAAAAAAACAGATGGGAGCTACACCACGCGGCCGGAAGAGACGAGCAAACTATTACTCGAAACACATTTTCCTGACTGCATAGTAGGCTATCAATTACCACCCATAATGGCAGATTTGCCAACCATCAGCTGTAATGAAAAAAGCCTAGCAAAAAAGCTCACCACTGTGAAACGAGTACAATGGGCTCTGTCTAATTTCAGCCCATTCAAGTCACCAAGACCGGATGGGGTCTACCCTTGTATGTTACAGCAAGGGATAAATCATATATCCCCAGTCCTATCCACTTTATATAAGGCGTCACTGCCGCTCGGCCATATCCCAAACAGGTGGACAGTGGTTAAGTTAGTAATTCTACCAAAACCACGGAAACCCGAGGAATTGCCCTCGTCGTATCGACCAATAAGTCTGAGCTCGTTTCTCATAAAAGGTATGGAGAAACCCTTAGATCAGCATATCAGGGAGGTCAATCTAAATAAACTCTCTCTGAGTAGGAATCAGTTCGCCTACCAATCAGGAAAATCCACGGAGACGGCTACTCATAGTCCCACGGTAAAAATTGAAAAGGCTGTAGAGTCTAAAAATATAGCCCTCTGCGCTTTTATTGATATATCAGGGGCTTTCGATAATACAACAAATCAAGCTATCGAACAAGCTATTATTGACAAGGACATAAGCCCTATAATAATTCGTTGGGTGCTGTCCATGTTAAAGAGTAGAAAAATCCATTTGGAACTGAGAGGGACAACTGAATCAATTGCGGCCACAAGAGGATGCTCACAAGGAGGTGTGCTCTTCCCTCTCCCGTGGGCCCTGGTCATAGATGACCTCCTTCAGTTAATGAACACCAAGGGATTTGACGCACCAGGATATGCAGATGACCTAGTCATTTGCATCACAGGGAAGCACGAAGATACAATATGAGATCGCATGCAACAAGCCTTTACATAATAGAGACGTGGTGTGATACCAAAGGATTGTCTATCTATCCTAACACAACTGTTATAGTACCTTTCACCCGGAGAAGGAAAATATCAATCCCAGAACCATCCTAGGTAGTACAAAAATACAATTCTCTTGGAGGCTAAATGTCTAGGGGTCACACTGGATAGAACCCTCCCGTGGAATGCTCATTTGGATGCTATCCTAATTAAGGGAACAAGAGCTTTCTTCGCCTGTACTCGTATCTACGGCAAAACATGGGGGATATGCCCAAAAATGGTATATTGGACATTTAATACTGTTGTAAGGCCAATAGTCACCTATGCTTCCCTAGTTTGGTAGCAGAAGGCCACGTAAAGAACGGCAACAGCTAAACTAAGTAAACTGCATCGACAAGTTTGCGTTAGCATAACGGGTGCGATGAGAACTGCCCCTGCTGATGCACTTAATGCTTTAGTGGGAAAACCTCCCTTCCTAATTGTGATAGAGAAAGAGGCAACACTAGGCGCACTAAGACTTCCAAATATTTCTGAGTTGAAGCAAGGAAATATGATAGGGCATATGAAAGTAATAAGAAAATTCATAGGAAATCCCTCATTACAACTGCGTGACGTAATGTCCCCTAAGCTCAGGATCTCACGGAACTTTGAAGTGTCCATTGTGAATAGGACCCACTGGGAAATAGGGAATCCTTATCACGGATGGATCGAAATTCGATGACGGAAGAACTGGATCTGGCTTCAATGGGCCGAACTTCAAAAAATCGATACCAATGGGATGCTAGCCTACCATATTTCAGGCAGAAATTCATGCAATATAAGTCTATGGTAGAGAATGTCTACGGAGAGGCTCAACATCGAAGAACATCTGCATTATGTCAGAGAGCCAGGCGGCTCTGCGTGCCTTGCAATCCTACACAGTTACATCTAAGCTAGTGGTTGAATGCACTGAAATCCTTAATGTCCTGGGAGCTAAAAACAAGGTTTTGTTAGAATGGGTTCCCGGACATCAGGGACATGAAGGTAATGAACATGCAGATTACCTAGCAAAGCAGAGTGTTACATAAGCATTCTATGGTCCAGAGCCCTTTTGTGGACTCACAGAAGTACACACCAGGGAAACTATTAGTAACTGGGAAACTAAACAATTCAGACGTCACTGGATTGACTGCCCACGGCAAAGGCAGGCCAAACGGTTTACATTTCCGGCAACGAAAGTACAGCCAAACTTATTAATCTAAACAGGGAGGATCTAAGAACTCTCTCTGGTACTATACGGAACACTGCGGTCTACGATATCACCTAAGTAAATTAGATCTATCCGATACCCAAATTTGTGGTTTCTGTGAGCTGGATGATGAAACGCCGGTTCACATTCTCTGCGAATGCGTAGCCCTAGCTAGGCAGAGACTATCCCATCTATCTGGTGGGACTCTTAATCCCTATGTGATATGGAGTAAAAAGCATGAAGAGGTGCTTAGATATATTAAAAGCCTCCATATACAAAATTAGGCTGTCAGGTCTTACACAATATATCTGCATAAAGGTCGCAGTGCTTCCAAACCTATTTTTAATAATAATGATAATAACTTGAAAACGCTCTGTTATACAACGCTAAATACGTTTGCCGTCCATTTTGACTAAAAAGTGACAATTAAATTGACCAATAATTGAAAACGGCTATTGACCAATGGTATGGCAAATTTGATATTCAAACTTCATTTGCTTACATGTTGGCAACTGGTTTTCGTTTGCCAACAGGCATCCAATCAATAAATAATGCCAATGCGTGTGAAACAAGGGGAAACAATTTTGAGGCCAATTTGTAGTAACTTATCGATGATTTTTTTCAGCATGGTCTCGAGGAATCCTTCGGGGTAGGTAATTTCGAAATTAATTTGTGGTTATTTCGTTATGATCTTGGGGACTATTTCAAGGTCATTTCTCCATAATTTTGGGGTGGTCTGGAGACAATTTCGGGGTTCTTCCGGGGCCTTTTCGGGATCAATATGTGGTCACTTTAGATGGTCTTGGGGACTATGTCCGCGTGCTTCGAGAGTAATTTTCTCCATAATTTCAGCATATTTTTTGAGGCTCTAACGTGGTCATTTCGGGATCAATTTGTGGTCATTTTGTGCTGATGTTGGGGACTTTTTCAGGGTATTTCCATTGTAATTTATCCCCACATAGTACCGCAGCTGCTTTTTTAAATGGCTTAAAAATTTTACCAAAATTATTTATTTCTTCTGTTGTTGTTGTTGTAGCAGTGCTTTATTTCTTCTCGCTTGCAGCACTCAAGGTTTCTTTGATCATAAGACATATGAGGTTTTAATTATGTTGTTTTAATGCTGCATGGACGACTGGCATGGCTTATCTTGCCACAATTTTCATCATTATTTAAAGGTAGGTTAGGACTATTAATAGGAAGATTAAAAGACTGGAAGAACTGAAATTTTTCGAATTAGTTCAAAATTGTTTGAAATAATATCGTAGTAAAAATCACAAATCATGCCGACGGACAAAAATATCAGATACATTTTTTTGAGTTGCCTAGAACTTTTCGAGCCGATTGGCGTTCATCACATCTCGAGTGTACTATTCAACTTAAACGATCAGGTATAGCAAGTTGGAGGAATACAAACGTCTGCTTTATTTTTTAAGCTAAGGACATTTGTGGTGACCACAAATAGATTCCCAAAAATTTTTAATAAAATCGATTTTTGGCCATTTTTTGATATTCTTATCAAAAGACTGATATTTCCCGCAAGCTCTGTGTACTAATGTTTTTCTTACTGGAATCGGAAAGTTCGGAAAATTTTACTGGGGGACATCATTATTGCAACATAACCTTCCAAGATTTAAATATCTATTAACCAATCGAATTAACAGATTCAACAAGGAAGAAATATTTGGTTCATGCGTGGCGTATACGTAATTTTTTTTCTTGTTTGTTTGAACACTTCATACAAAATCGAATTTGATTTTTAAAGTCGAATAATCTTTGAGGTGCGACTAGTCGAACTATTCGAAAAGTTTTGCAATGCTCGAGCTCAAGCTAGAAAAATTTCGCGTTATGAAGTTTCGGCGAGGAAGTGTGGGAGTACTCCAAATCGAAAACACAAAATTATTCGAATAGTCGATTCGCTTATTAATCGAAAGCTAAAATCTAGTCGATTAGTGCTATTCCAAACAACTTTTGCCAATCGACCAACTGATTATTCGAATAGTCGATTATCAAGAGCACTATAGTGCAAATATTATAAATGTATATCACGAAACAGAAAAATAGCAGTGACGATTTTTGTAAATTTCGCCAATTTCTATAGTAAAAGAAATAACTTCAACAACATTTTAACTGAAACTATTCAAACCAATTTCAAAAACTTTTTCCAAAAATCTCAAACTTTTCTTTTGCAGTTCTCTGAATTTTTTTCGGGTATGCAGTTGAATAACACAATCAATTTTAGTTTAACAAAGTATAATTTATAGGTCTCCCAGAGTTTGCATACATTTTTGACAATTTTTTTTTCCGAAGAGTGTTTCAGATTTTCTCCCATATAAAAAAAAATGATTTACACTTTGTATTCATAGAGCTCTCAAACTGTATGCTCGAAAAAGGGCACACAATTAATAAAATAATTAAAAAAAAAGGACGTGTGGCACTCGGGGACTGCCGCGGTAAAGCTATTGCATACTATCAATGTATGCAATTATAATACTTATGCAACATTTTGTTTTCTTTGATATTAATTCAAGTTTTTCTTAAACTTTAACTTTAATTTAATTTTTAACTTCAACTTTAACGTTCACTTCAACTTTAACTTTAACCTTAACTTTATCTTTAACTTTAACTTTAACTTTAGCTTTAACTTTAACTTTAACTTTAACTTTATGATAGATATCCAATGTATTATGTATTTGGCCTGTTGCTAACACCTAACCTTTTTCGAACCTTTTCGAACCTTTTTTGACAAATATCCGTTACGGTTTTTTTGATTTAGTCGCAATACCATAAAATTTTTAGGGCTTCATTCTCTATTACGAAACGAATATTCGTTTCGCCTCAGAGACGAATTGCAAGTGTATTTGCACTACGTTAAACAATGGCAAAATATCATTTGACAATTGCTTTCGCCTTCTTGTTTGACATAAAGTAAGAAACGTAAAGGCAGAACGAAAATGATAGCGAATACCATAGCTAGACGAAATCGTTTTGAGGCGAATCGTTCGTCTGAGCTATCGTTCGCAATACAGAATAAAGCCTTTAGTTAAACGGCTTTATTGAAAACTATACTTACATAAAGTAATAATAACACTGGTCAGCAGTGAAAAATTTTCCAGACTTTTTCTAGTCGTTTTAAGTCAATTTAAAGGTGCTGATTACTAAAAAATGATTTGTTTCTTCCTCTCTAGTTTTTAGTTTTCGTATAGGTGTTAAATTCTTACAAAAATGAGAATTTTTATATACTTTATTTTAATGATTTACCGCGTATGAGCACAAAATTGCCTTTTATAAGACTTTCTTGCCTGAGGGTCTTGTTCAAGATCCCGACAAAGACTCCAGCAGTAATCGGCCATCATATGCGTGTCCCATCTTCCTTGGTATCGCTCTTCCATAACACGAATATCCTGGTGAAATCTTTCACCCTGCTCTTCACTATAATCTCCAAGATTCTTAGGAAACCGATTTAAATGGCTATGCAAAAAATGAATCTTAATGCTCATGTTGCAGCCTAGCTCTTTCATATTACACAGCATATCGTTCACCAATTGCTCATAACTCGCAGATTTTTGGTTTTCAAGGATTTTTTGCACTACCAAAACGAAATATTTCCAAGTACTTTTTTCAAGCTCGTTAATCGACCCAATAAAATCTAGGTCTTTGATCAGCTGTCTTATCTGGTGGCCATCGAAAATACCTGCTTTTAATTTTTCGCAACTCAGCCCAGGGAAATTTTTTGATAAGTATGCAAAATTTTGACCATCTTTTCTTAGCGCTTTAACAAACTGATCCATTACACCGATAAAGCGGTGGTAATATAATGCTATCACGGTTTACCAAGGGTAGATTTATCACATTTGGGGTACCAGCAACCAGTGACTCTCTCAATGGCCACACTTTTTGAATCCAATGGTGATTTCTGTCACGGCTATTCCACATACGTTGAAACACGGAAATTTTGTAAAACATGCTTGTTGTCCTAAAAGGATATTAACCATTTTCAAATCAACGCAAACTTTTCAACCATGTTCTTCCTATTTCAATTTTTGGAGCAATGGTGAAATACTTTGATACTCTCTTTTATAGCAGTTGAATGACCAATGGGTATAGATCCATATTTATTTCCATTGTGTAATAGAACACACTTCCAACTCCTCTTTCTGCTATCAACGAAAAGACGCTAATCATTTAAATAAATAAATGTAAGGCGCGATAACCTCCGAAGAGATCTAAGGTCGAGCTTCCCTTCCAATTTGCGTCGTGCTCCTATTTTTTCCTACAAATTGGCGGGATGGGACCTACTTGTTTTATGCTGACTCCGAACGGCATCTGCAAGGCAGATGAATTTTCACTGAGATATTTTCATGGCAGAAATATACTCGGAGTGCTTGCCAAACACTGCCGAGGGGCGACCCCGCTTAGAAAAATGTTCTTCTAATTGAAAAAACTTGTTTCTAAAGTTTTTGGTGTTGCTTTTTCCGGGGCGTGAACCCAGGATTTTCGGTGTGTTAGGCGGAGAACGCTACCGTCACACCACGGCGGCCGCCCATTTTTTGCATAAGACCTTGAACGTCATTACAGTGAACCAAACTCTCCCCAGTGGCAAAATATGGCAGAAAATCTTTTTCTCGAGTACGATAAGATGTAATTTTTGTATCTGGTGTTAGCAGATTTTTTTTTTTAACGAGAGGACAAAATTTCAGAACACTTTTTCGATAAGTTTAAGTTCCTTATTAAATTCCTTAATTCTTTTTGATTAAATAGTTGAGGATCAATATTTTGACTTGGTGTGAAATCCGATTGAGGGTCGCACTCATAATTTTCTTCTTCAACTTCAAAAGCTGATGACGTGTGCGGTACTGATGATTCGTTTGAGTGCAGAAGTGGTCGCTGAGCTGAAGGCAATGCCAGATAGGACCATTTGTTTTTGTTTGCCGAAGTTATTCCAGTAATGTTTACCACACAAAAATAGCAATCATCATGATAATTCGTAGGTTCCTGCCAAATCATTGGTGTCTTAAATTTGAGAGCTGATCTTTTTCCATTCGACCATTGTTGCAGAGACACAACACAATTTTGGCACGCAGTTTTTTAGCACCCATGGCTTCTATTCATCGCAAGTTTTCACTCCAAAGTAATTAAAGTATACAGTTTTAACCAAGTCCGTGATGACTTTATGAAACTTTTTGAAGGTATATTCACCAGAAACAACACAGAAATTATCTGCATCATTCCAACAACGCCGTCTTTTCGTGGCCATTGTTAGAATCAGAATTAATTGTATTAATTTTAAAATAAAAGTCACGAAAAAATTTGGAAATGTTATAAGAAAACAAAATAAATACTGTTAGTCAAAGCTAATACGAACGAACAGTAATTGAAAAGTGCAAAAGCGAAAGCCGCACACTTCAATTTCATTTTCATTTTAAATTATTTGTTTTTGTATTTATCCAACGCTTTTATTTAATTGTCTGATCAACACCCTAGATTGATGAGGAGTGTGATGACTAGTACCTAGGACCTACCTAATTATTTTCTAGCTTTTAGTATTATTATTACTTCATGTAAGTATTGTTTTCAATAAAACCGTTTAACTTACATATTTTTATTAATTATTTTATTTTCAAGTTTTTAGCCTTTATTTAATTGCCTATTATTTCTCATTCTATTTAGTTCATTTAGTGACTCATTATTACAAGGACTCTTTCCTGACAATTTGTTACAACCTAAGTCCTCAATACATAATCCTTCCAAAGACTTTACTCGACTCTGCGCCACGTCAAATATATTGATGTCACTTCTACGACTGTATGTAATATTTGTTCCAAATATGAGCCAAATCGGGCACCATAGGTCGCTTTCTATTCATGTATGTATTTTGTGTTCCAAATATGGACCAAATCGGACCGCGAATAAGATTTTTTTTGAATATCTCGATCCATGCGCCACATAGCGGCGATTTTTTTTTCATATGTCGCTTTCTATTCTTGTATGTATTATGTGTTCAAAATATGAGCCAAATCGAACTACAAATACGATTTTTTTGAATATCTCGATCCTTGCGCCACCTAGCGGCGATTTTTTTTTCATATGTCGCTTTCTATTCTTGTATGTATTATGTGTTCCAAATATGAGCCAAATCGGACCACAAATACGATTTTTTTAATATCTCGATCCTTGCGCCACCTAGTGGCGAATTTTCCTTATTATTGCATTGTCATCGGGTTCTGAACTATATTCCAAGTCTCAAGCTTGTAGCTTATCGGGAAGTTACTTAAATTTCAATTGCAAAATTCGTGCCAGCCAGCCAACTAGCGAGCCTGTCAAGTCAAGCTAAATAAAACCGTTTAAAAAACTTTAAGATTTCAAGTAGAAAATCGAATTACGAAAACGTTTGTGAGATTGGTTTGTTTGGTTCAATTAGCTTTTTTCTTAAAAAACGAAAGAAATTTGATAAAAGTTGCCACTGATATTTGTATAATGAACTAATGGGGATTATGATGTACAATTTTCAAATTTCGGTTTCTAAAAATCTTTAAATGAGTTTTGATCATTATTGTTTTTTTTAAATCGAGACACACCGTTATGTTGATTTGATCGTGGTCTATCGATTCGCATTTGTCGTTTTTTTATAAACATATTTAAGGTATTTGTTCCGAGCTAATTTTTGTAATATGTTGCGGCTGATATTTATTCAAACTGATCCAGAGTTCCTTCCCGCTTTAGTAGGTCACTACAACTTGAACAGCTAACCTTGAACAGCGTTCATACTAGTATTTATTTAAATACTATATTTGGGATTTACATTTTGAAATTGTTTAATATTTTTACAAAAGATTTTACTTATTAATAGACAAAAATCATGTCTCTGCCGGCAGGTAATGTAACGAAATCATACGACTAGCTAAAACTTTTATAACAAGAATATGTCACGCTACCAAGGGAAACACTTAAATCAACCAAAAAATAAGCTAGCGTAACTAGAAGTTCGTGATCTTATATACGCCGCTTTTGATCCTGGCCCGACCCCATCCATGAGTACGTGGCTGCGACATATTGATGTGAACGTGATATTTTCTTGTTCATATCCTAACAACAGCAACAAATGATAAATTAATAAGCTGTAGTTATCCAAAAAAAAAATATTTCTACAGTCATACAGTGTACATATAAGTTAGTTTTTCCTTGAAAGCAAAGCTGTTTTTAATAATCTAGCATAATTGCAACATTTCAATTTTTACAACTACCCAACTCCCGTCAGTCACTACTACTCTGCCAAAAGAGTCAGTCGTCAATGTAAATTTTTGTTATCAATCAAGTGACGATCTCGTGTTGTGAATTATGCTAATAGATTTGAGGTAGCTAAGATAATTAAAGTACGTCTTTATTTATTTTTAATATTATTATTTTCTTAAATTCAAGTAGGTGTCGGCCGCCGCCATGGTGTGGTGGTAGCCTGCTCCGCTTACCGCACCGAGGGTCCTGGGTTCAACTCACGGGCAAAGTAACATCAAAGTTTATAAAAAAGTTGTTTCAATTAGTTTTTAGTTTTATCGGTCTATTGATAAAGGATTTTAGTTTCAAATTCGAACTCAAGGCTTATAACAATAATTTTTGTGATTATTGTTTTTGTTTGACATTTTTCTATAATTGAAAAATTAGTTTTCAAATTTGAATAGCAGATAGGAATATTTTTACAGGCACGTTTTTTCATTTAGTAAAAAATGTCTAATTGGGGTCGCCCCTCGGAAGTAATTTGGGTTCGAGAGTATTTCTGCCATATAAATCTTCTCAGTGAAAACTTATCTGCCTTGCAGATGCCGGTCGGAGTCATAAAACTTGTAGGTCCCATCCCGCCAATTTGTAAAGATTTTAAAATTAAAAGAGCACGACGTATATAAGAAGCTCGGCCTAAATTTTTTCGGAGGTAAATCGCGCTAAGTATCTATTTTTCTATTTCCAGTAGGTGTCGACCGAGCTATTAATGTGTCGTACTTGGTTAATAAAGTAATAATACCGCAAGCACTATTTAATCTGCTAATTTTATCTGGGGTGAAACCAATCATTAGAGAAACTCATTTAAATTCCTTATAAAGTGTGTAAACATATAAATTTATCTAGTGCGTAAATGAACTACAAAATTTTGTATGAAAAATCATTTACACAATTTGTATAAACTTGCGCGCACCTTTCATCGTGTAAACGCGGTAAACTCAAAGGAATGCAACCTTGCAGACATAACAGGAGAAATATCCAACATACGCTAGTCATTTAAGGCCCGAACACATAATTCACAGTAAAGGCCCGAACACGTAAGAATAACCTATTTGACGATCCCCATACAAACACATGCAGTCAACTCACCTGTCAGCGCACGATGCTGCAGTTAACTGCATGTGTTTGTATGGGGATCGTCAAATAGGTTATTCTTACGTGTTCGGGCCTTTACTGAGCATATAGCTTTGTATCGACGTTTTAGTTTTGATTTCCCACTTCACATTGGCTTTTTTATACTCAGCTAAGCAGAGCTCACAGAGTATATTAACTTTGTTCGCATAACGGTAATCCGTAACGGCATAAACTAATCGAGATAGATATAGACTTCTATATATCAAAATGATCTGGGCGAAAAAAGAAATTTATTTAGCAATGTCCGTCCGTAAACACGATAACTTGAGTAAATTTTGAGATATATTGATGAAATCTGGTATGTAGGTTCCTGGGCACTCATCTCAGATCGCTATGTAAAATGAACGAAATCGGACTATAACCACGCCCACTTTTTCGATATCGAAAATTTCGAAAAACCCAAAAAGTGCGATAATTCATTACCAAAGACGGATAAGATGATGAAACTTAGTAGGTAATTTTAACTTATGACATAGAATAGAAAATTAGTAAAATTTTGGACAATGGGCGTGGCACCGCCCACTTTTGAAAGAAGGTAATTTGAAAGTTTTGCAAGCCGTTATTTGGCAGTCGTTGAAGATATCATGATGAAAGTGGGCAGGCACGTTACTCCTATTACTATATGTGTGCTAAATAAAAAAAGTCAAATTAAAGTCAAATAAAAAAAAAAAAAAATGTAATATATTTACAGTATATAAGTAAATTATGTCAACATTCAACTCCAGTAATGAATTGGTGCAAGAAAATACAAAAATAAAAGAAAATTTCAAAATGGGCGTGGCTCCGCCCTTTTCCATTTAATTTGTCTAGAATACTTCTGATGCCATCAGTCGAACAAAAATTTACCAATGCTTGTTAAATTTGGTAGGGGCATAGATTCTATGACAATAACTGTTTTATGTGAAAATGATTGATATATCTTTACTAAGCTTAGTTCACGTACTTATCTGAACTCACTTTATCTTGGCATAAGAAATGGTCGAAATCCGACTATGACCACGCCCACTTTCTCGATATCGAAAATTACGAAAAATGAAAAAAAAAATGCCATAATTCTATACCAAAAATGAAAAAAGGGATGAAACATTGTAAGTGGATTGGTTTATTGACGCAAAATATAACTTTAGAGAAAACTTTGTAAAATGGGTGTGCCACCTTCCATATTAAGTAGAATAAAATGAAAAAGTTCTGCAGGGATAAATGAAAAGCCCTTGGAATCTTGGCAGGAATACTGTTCGTGGTATTACATATATAAAAAAATTAGCGGTACCCGACAGATAATGTTCTGGGCCACCCTGGTCCACATTTTGGTCAATATCTCGAAAACGCCTTCACATATACAACTAAGGTCCATTCCCTTTTAAAATCCTCATTCATACCTTTAATTTGATACCCATATCGTACAAGCGCATTCTAGAGTCACCCCCGGTCCACCTTTACGGTGTTATCTCGAAAAGGCGTCCACCTATAGAACTAAGGCCCACTCCCTTTTAAGATACTCATTAACACCTTCCATTTGATACCCATATCGTAGAAACACATTCTAGAGTCACCCCTGGTCCACCTTTATGCGATATCTCGAAAAAGCCTTCCACCTATAGAACTAAGGCCCACTCCCTTTTAAAATACTCATTAACACCTTTAATTTGATACCCATATCGTACAAACGCATTCTAGAGTCACCCTTGGCCCACCTTTATGGCGATATCCCGAAATGTCGTCCACCTATAGAACTAAGGCCCACTCCCTTTTAAAATACTCATTAACACCTTTCATTTGATACCCATATCGTACAAACGCATTCTAGAGTCACCCCTGGTCCACCTTTATGGCGATATCCCGAAATGGCGTCCACCTATAGAACTAAGGCCCACTTCCTTTTAAAATACTCATTAACACCTTTCATTTGATACCCATATCGTACAAACGTATTCTAGAGTCACCCCTGGTTCACCTTTATGGCGATATCTCAAAAAGGCGTACACCTATAGAACTAAGGCCCATTCCCTTTTAAAATAATCATTAACACCTTTCATTTGATACCCATATCGTACAAACGCATTCTAGAGTCACCCTTATCCTCCTTTATGGCGATATCCCGAAATGGCGTCCACCTATAGAACTATGGCCCATTCCCTTTTAAAATACTCTTTAATACCTTCCATTTGATACCCATGTCATACAAACACATTTCAGGGTTACCCTAGGTTAATTTTCCTGCATGTTGATTTTCCCTTATTTTGTCTCCAAAGCTCTCAGCTGAGTATGTAATGTTCGATTACACCCGAACTTAGCCTTCCTTACTTGTTTTATATGTCTAATATACAGCAGTCACTTAGGAATATTGTATAACTAATGTAAATTAAGTATTACTTACAAAATAGGTTTTTAGTTTGAACTGTATAACCGATTTAGTATACGTTAAATCTAAATCCAGAAAATTTGAGAAATAGTTGTTATCAGACATAGTTCTATTCAAGGGAGCGTTAGCGCCATAGACTGTTATGTTAACTCCAACACGAAGAAGAACAAAATTCCGTAAATTTCTGCAGGGCACATTAAAGTTAACAAGCTTAAGTAAGGAAGGACAAGCTATCTTGCCAGAAACAAGATCAATAATAAATGTAACCGATAGCATCGTTCTCCTGTCGGATAACCATACCAAACTAATTAATCGACAACGAGCAACGTAAGACCGAATCGGTTCAGTAAATTTAAGAGAGTGTAATGCAAAACGATCAAATCACTTTTGAACTTTCTCCAGACGATTTATATGGACTTAATAGTATGGTCTCCAAATGACAGCTGCGTATTCCAGCTTGGAACGGACAAAGGCCGAATACAAAAGCTTATAGGTATATGGGTCTGAAAAATTAAGAAGAGTGGCATTTCACGAAAGCAAGTGTTCCAAAAGAATTAGTAATTATGTAGTTTAAATGAGTAGTGAAATTTTGTTTACTATCAAAATACACTTCTAGATCTTTAATTTCATTAACCTCAGAAAGGCACGAGTCTGCCAAAAAATAGCAAGTGTCCAAAGGCTTGACCATTTTAGAAAAAGTCACTTTGAAACACTTGTTAATATTTATATAAAGCCTGTTCATAGCACAATAATCAAAGAATTTATTAAGTTCACTTTGAAGCGCCGAAGAATCAGCAGTTCTGAAGCCACGCTAATAAGTTCCAAACAGCCGGTTTCCTTATATGCGAAGGATCACTACTGCGCATGATTACCACTGAAGTGGAAAACCAGTATAATGAAGTTACTTTCCGTAAATGTATTTTTTTGTAAAAATTAGACATATAAAATTTCGTTTTTTAAAGGCCGCGGCACAATACATATAATAACATCGCCACAATCAACCAAGATGTAGCGTTTGTAAATATGAAAGACCTTCAGACTTGGCAATTGAATTTTATTTCGCCCTTCACATATAAAATTTCGCGAAGCACTGTTATAAACATTCTTCCTATACAACAAAAATACTTGCTAACATATTTTGTGTCGTATTCGATTGTTATATTCCAGTTTTTAATTGCAAACAATTTTAGAAAATTTACCAACCAGTGGAAAAAAAATTTCACTTGCAAAGTGTGCCAACACCCTTAGCCAAGGAAAATGTCAAATTCTTCTTCTTATGATTTGCTTGCAACAAAATTTGGGAGTTGGCTACTTTTCAACATCAGATGGTGCCAGTGTCACTCATTCTACCGTTCTCCATAAAAATACGTGCAATCTACCCATAATGCATAAGCATGTGTTAAACTCATCTATATGAAAAACTGTCTGTGTGTCGGAGCTTTAAGTGCGCAAGGTCACCAATAAATTTCGTAAATTTTTATCCAGTATATATATAACAACAAAAACATAAAAGAAGCACATTGGGGCGCGATTTAGAGGTACTAAGACATTTTTTTTAATTCAGGAGAGTCTTTAGTTGTTCCATGTGCAAATTTTAAGCCGAATTTTAAAAGCAACGAATTAATAATTTTTTGCCTGGGCCTGAGTAGACAATAAAAACATCAAACAAAAATGTATGTTTACGTGAATCCGAAATAGTAAAGTTTTCGTGGTGACACTGATGAAGGTTCATCTTCAAAAAGTCTTCCAACAATACCACCAAATCGGTATCAAAATCCAGCTTATTTAAGCGACTTCGATATCAATACCGTGAATAATGAGTTTTTGCGATCTGAAAAAGTCAACGAAATAATTCGTCGAGGTCATCAAAAGTGTCCTGTTATTTTTCCACGTGATTGTCATGACGAGGCATTTCCTACCTCGTTGTTAAACAGAATCTTGCCAAATGGAGAGAAAGTGGAGCGTGACTGGTTAGTGTGGAGTGCCAGTAGCAATGCTTTTTATTGCCTACCATGCCGTCTGCTAAGCACCAATATTTAAATCGACCTAAAATTTGTTCTGCGGATATAGAAATTCCAGGTATGGAAGAAGGTATACGAAAAACTGTCATCACACGAAAATACTAAAGATCACATTAAATGTTATATTCAATGGCGATCTTTACAAAATCTAATTCAAAAGGAGGCTACAATTGATACACTTATCAATGACCAGCTAATCAGTGAAACTCAAAAGTGGAAAACAAGTTTTAAAGAATTTTGGGCACTATTTTATTTTTGGCTGAAAGAGGCCTAGCTTTCAAAGGCGAAAGTATATATTTTGGTGAACGAAACAATGGACATTTTTGGGGCATTTAAGATCTAACAAGCAATTATGATCCGATACTTAGACATCATTTGGAGCAAGTAAGGATTTCACAAGAGCAGGATAAACGTTTACAAGTTCACTATCTTTCTCCAGACATTCAGAACGAGTTTATAGAAATTTGTGCAAAGCACGTGAGGGAAACTATATTAGATCAAGGCAAGAAAGCCAAGTATTTTGCTATTATCGTTGATGCTATGCCTGATGCTAGTCATGTTGACTACCTTCATTTTGCGCTAACTCCATTTAAATTCGAAAGCAACAAATTTTACAATTCAAGAACGGTTTTTGGCTTTCGTGAATTGTAACGAAAAACTGGCCAGGATATCGCTGATTTAATTTGCCATACTCTAAGTAAACATGAAATCCCATTAAAAGATTACGGGCTTGTGCAACCCACAGTCTGAATTTATGTGGTGTTGATGCTGCAGAATGTTGTACGGCTGCAATTACTTTCTTCGGAATTGTACAAAAATGTTTTACTATTTCAGCAGCAGCAGTCCACAACGATAGTATTTCAGACAAAAGCCAAATTTGACTGCGCAAGCATACGGAGATGTTACCGGCATTCTCAAGTACATCAACAAGTTCGAATGTATCTTGCTGTCCTCAATTTGGTTCAAAATACTGACTACCATTAATGAAAGAAACGTGGTCCTCCAAGCTAGATACGCCACCATAGATGTTGAGGTCCGACATATATATGCCTTATTAGCTGATTTGAATTTGATCGGGAACCAATGGGAAACAATTTTAAACGAATGCAAAACAGTTGCTATTCAATTGATCATCTCGCCAAAGTTTACGGACATTCGAAAGAGAAAACCCAAACGACGTTCTGAAGATAATTTAAGTGAGATGATTACGGATTATTCAGAGTCTGATTTTAAAAACAATACATTCCTGGCGATCGTTGATTCGGTAATCACTGGCATTACTGAACGATTTGCAGCTATGAAAAATTTGAGCGAGACGTTTTCCTTTTTGTAGAAATTTGAAGACATAGATGAAACTACAAGTCGGACACCTCTCAGAGCTTAGAATGCGATATAATTCACTTGAAACACATTTACGAAGCAAATTTTGATAAAGGTCTGTCACCATTGGAATTGCTAAATGCCGTGTATGTTCAAAATCTATATAAAATTTTCCCCAACTTTTGTATTGCTTTACGCATTTTTTGCACTATACCTGTCACTGTAGCTAGTGCAGAACGTTCCTTCAGCGTCCTTTCAAGAATCAAAAACTTTCATAGATCGTGGTCATATAAAAAGCGAGTTTTAGAACTTGCCACGCTTTGTGTTGAATCCGTTTTGGCAAGTCAGTTAAATTTTGATATTATTATAAAAAATTTTGCAGCGAAAAAAGCAAGAAAAGCCACTCTTCGATATCCGAGTCTTCTATGTTGAATAATTAAAATTTATAATCATCATTAAGTTTATTAGAAATATATTAAAATGTTACCAAATAACTAGAACAGATTATTTGAAACAATATCTGGCTGTTAAAAGAGAATTTTATTTCTACGTTACAATAAAATAGTATAAATAGTAAATATTCTGTGTTAATTTTATTGTCAGCTCTTAGTCCAAAAATCATTTAGTTGATGTGGCAAAAATTATTTTTGATGTATTCCATCAATAATGATTCATGATTGAGACGCCATTAATTCAACTTAATCAAAGGTATCAGTGGACTTTTTATAGGGGACCGTAAATTGTTTAGTCCCGGGCCCGGATTTTCTCTCTACGGCCTAGGCTGTAATGACCTGTGTACAAAAAAAAAGGGTATAAATTGGCTGACTAGTTTGCTTGAGATTCACAATAATTATGAAGTAGTCGTAATTGAAAAACCTTATTTCTAAAATTTTAATGTTGCTTCAACCAGGGCGTGAACCCAGGATCTTCGGTGAGGTAGGCGGAGCACGCTACCATCACACCACGGTGGCCGATATGATACACATATGATCTTCAGAGTACAAATCAAATATAAATTTCAGTTGAATCTTTGTCCACTTTTTTCTGTCTAAGTCCATACTTCTGTGAACTAGCAAGGGTCTGACAAATGTCGAAAAAAATCATGGCACGTCAAGTTTGCAATATTAAATTGCACGATCATAATGTGCGTCATGTTTTCCACATCGAAACGATTCCTTTCGTCCGTCCATTGCGAAGTTCGTAATGAAAACACTCGCTCACAGTTAGCCTTATGAGCTGGAATGGAAAAAAAGAACTAAACGATTTTCAAAATCTCAGAAAAACAAGCCACATTCGGATTCGCAGTTGTTTTTCTCGTCTTACTTCGAATTTAGTAAAATCCGGGACTTTTCGGAAATATCTGGGACGGCGGGACCTTTCATCAAAATCCGGGCCATGTCGCGGATCTCCGGCACGCATGTTCAGCCTATTGACACCAGTGGATTTGACTTCAGGGTAATTACAAATCTCTACAGCACAATACCCCACGTTTCTCTAAATTGATCTTTGTTTGATATTAAAATTACGAATATGAACCAAGCAACGGATTTTTCCCACCCATTGTTTGTATATATTGAATATTTTTCTTAATACATATATACATGTGCATGTTTGATAGTAAAATTATTTCCAAAAAATTTTACAGAATATTTCCCATGTGAAAACAGCTAAAACATTCTTTGAAAATTTTACATCAAAGTTTAAGGCAAAAGCAAGTTATTATAGAGAACGAAAGTTTCTCATAGCAAATTATAAATGGGATATTCCAATGTTGGTACGGTCGTGTAAGTTTCATCTTTAAATAAAGGCAAACCATAATTTTATCAAGCTAAGTTGTTTAAGTGTTGGCGGCCACGGTGGTGTGATGGTAGCGTGCTCCACCATCCACACCATATGCCCTGGGTTCACATCTAACTTAAAATTTGTCTCCCATTTAGAGGGTTTTCACAAAATGAGGTGGCTTAACATATGGCAGCCCAAATGCTCTTCCCCAATTAAATACAAATAAATAACAAGTAAGGAAGGCTAAGTTTAGGTGTAACCGAACATTACATACTCAGCTGAGAGCTATGGGGACAAAATAAGGGAACATCAGTGACTCTAGAATTTGTTTGTACGATATGGGTATCAAATGAAAGGTGTTAATGAGTATTGTAACGAATGTTAGCAGCACTAAGCGATGATATCGTCCTAAGCCGATGCTAAGCAGTGACGTGAATTCACATCCATAGATCAATCATTATGTATCTACATAAACGAAACAATAATTGCGTCTACACATATGTACCATGTACGTATACGAGCAGCGGAGAGTCAATGCACAAACACATGCATATATCTGAGATACTCCTATAAGTATGCAATGAGAAAAACTATAAAATTGTGCAATTGTAGTTACAGCTGAGAAGTTTGAGAGCTGCTGGACTAGTAGATTCTGGAAGCGCCTAGAAGATGCGAAGGTTGAAATCAAAGAGTATAAAAGGCGGCAATTGTAAAGGCGCTGGAATTCAGTTTGATTTGAGTTGTCAAGGAGTTTCGACTAAGACGCTATCTAGAGAACAAGAGTAGAATTAGTTTGAATAGTAGAGTTTCATTTGAGCTATCAATCAGTTTGGTTATTAAGCAAGCTATTCGTTGCACAGTTTGAGTGTTATTGTGAAGTACTTTAATAAAGGTCATTTTGCATTATTACAAATTGGAGTTATTTATTCAACAGTTTAGTGATTCGAACTTAGCAGAGAATTGCAAATAAGAGGATTTGCAAGTAAATTCGTTACAATTGGTGTCAGAAGGGGAATTGTTGAATAAATTCCGGAGGACAACAAGGACATGGCAAAGTTCAGTGAATTGAAGATCCAGCAACTGAAGAAGGAGTTGGAGAGCCGTGGATTGAATACAAGCGGCGTTAAACTCGAACTTCAGGCACGGCTACGAGAGGCAATGGAAGCAGAAGGAATTGGTGTGGACGAGTATGTCTTTTATCCTGATGGGGGCGAGACAATAACAAAAATTGAAGAGAAAAACGAAACATCGCAGACAGTTACGAGCACAGACTTGAACATGATATTGGCTGCAATAGCTGCTCAAACATCGATAGTAACATCAATGTCGTCGCAAATATCATCCCAACTAGAATCACAGGAGGTACGCATTTCAGAAATGGCATCGCAAGTAACATCACAATTGGAAGAACAGAAAACTTATATGTCATCACAGATGGAATCCCAAGAGACACGAATAACATCCAAGATGGAAACACAGCTCGAAGAACAGAAGACATATATGGCATCCCAACTGAAAGAGCAGAAGACATATATGGCATCACAACTGGAATCACAGGAGGCACGTATTTAAGAAATGACGTCGCAAGTGTCATCTCAACTGGAAGACCAGAAGACATATATGGCATCTCAATTGGAAGCGCAAGAGGCACGTATATCTGAAATGTCGGCAGAAATTTTGGAACAGGTATCATCAAAACTGGAAGCGCAGGATGTAAAAATGGCTCAATTTCAGGCAGAAGTAGATGATTTAAAAGGTCATATGGAGCAGTTACAACTAAATCGCCCAGCTGTTTCAGCAAGCAATCCAAAGGTAAAAACACCATCCTTTGACGGTTCTGTTCCTTTCCAGGTGTTTAAGATTCAGTTTGAAAAGACCGCAACAGTGAACAACTGGAATGCTGAAGATAAAGTTGCTGCACTCTTCGTAGCATTGAAAGGACCAGCTGCCGAAATCTTACAGACTATTCCAGGGTACGAACGGAACAGCTATGAAGCATTGATGGCCGCTGTCGAGAGACGTTATGGAAGCGAGTATAGAAAACAGATATTCCAAATTGAGTTGCAAAACCGTCACCAAAGAGCGAATGAGACTTTGCAGGAGTTTACCTCGGATGTTGAAAGGTTGGCACATTTGGCAAATGCGGACGCACCCGTGGAGTACACCAAGGGGGTAAAAATCCAGAGTTTTATAAATGGCATACGGGACGTAGAAACGAAACGAGCGACATATGCAAACCCAAAACCTACATTCGCAAAAACGGTATCACATGCACTGACTCAAGAAACAGCATTGCTTCTGTTTAAGCCAGTTTTCAAAGCACGCCGTGTGGAAGTATAAAGGCCAGAGTGGGTAGACACAATTTTGGAAGCACTGAAGGGATCTCAACAGAAGAATGCCGGAATTATTAAATGTTTCAAGTGCGGCAACCCAGGTCACATTTCACGTTATTGCGATCTTGGTCCTAATAGTTCCAACAATGTGGGTGGCCGTAAACGCAAAGCTGGCGGAAATGAGCAAGAGCGTGTCGAATGTAAAGAACGAAAACTTGCCCCGGCTATTGAATGTCCTGATTTCGTTGTGGCGAAGATCGTTGAAGAAGTCATATTGGGAGTGGACTTCATGGTTGACCACGACATCAAGATCGATATGCAGAGAAGGGTGATGCGTTATGAGAACCAGGATATACCACTTAACTTCAAGTTGGGGAAAGGGTTCAGTAGTAATCGAGTAATGGTGGAGAAGACTCAACAAAGGCCACGAAAGTCAAAAGAAAAGGTTGATGGATCGAATGTGCCAAATAAACCGAAATTAAAAGTACCTGCGCGAAAAAGACCGGCATCGACAAAACCCAATGGACGCTCTAAAATGACTGAAAGAATTTTTCAGATGGAATGCAAGGGTGGTTGCCAGCCAGCGCGCACTACTGTTGTGAAACGTCCAGACGATAATGATGATGCAAAGTCAATCCGTCAAGTGCAAACTCTGCGAAGAAGTTCATTGGCCAAACAACAGAGTGCGAGGGAACGATCAAGACTAATGAGTAGTAATATGAAACGCAGGTACAATGAGAACAAAAATTCGGAAGGTTTCTTGGAGGGAGATTTGGTACTGTTATACAACCATCACCGGCGGAAAGGTGTTCCATCCAAGATTCGGTGCAGTTGGGAAGGCCCGTACAAAGTTGTGAAGAAGATCAGTGATACAATCTATCGCATACAAACCACTGGGAAACCACGGATTAGAAGAGTGGTTCATTTGGAAAGGCTGGCAGCGTATAGATCGAGAGATTTGTCTGATCGGGACGATCAGACTTAGGTGGAGGGCAGTGTAACGAATGTTAGCAGCACTGAGCGATGCCATCGTCTCTAAGCCTATGCTAAGCAGTGACGTGAATTCACATCCATAGATCAATCATTATGTATCTACATAAACGAAACAATAATTGCGTCTACACATATGTACCATGTACGTATGCGAGCAGCGGAGAGTCAATGCACAAACACATGCATATATCTGAGATACTCCTATAAGTATGCAATGAGAAAAACTATAAAATTGTGCAATTGTAGTTACAGCTGAGAAGTTTGAGAGCTGCTGGACTAGTAGATTCTGGAAGCGCCTAGAAGATGCGAAGGTTGAAATCAAAGAGTATAAAAGGCGGCAATTGTAGAGGCGCTGGAATTCAGTTTGATTTGAGTTGTCAAGGAGTTTCGGCTAAGACGCTATCTAGAGAGCAATAGTAGAATTATTTTGAATAGTAAATTTTCATTTGAGCTATCAATCGGTTTGGTTTTTAAGCAAGCTATTCGTTGCACAGTTTGAGTGTTACTATGAAGTACTTTAACAAAGGTCATTTTGCATTACTACAAATTGGAGTTATTTATTCAACAGTTTAGTGATTCGAACTTAGCAGAGAATTGCAAATAAGATGATTTGCAAGTAAATTCGTTACAGTATTTTAAAAGGTTCTATGGGTGGACGCCTTTTCGAGATATAGCCATAAAGGTGGACCAGGGATGACTCTAGACTTTGTTTGTACGATATGGGTATCAAATGAAAGGTGTTAATGAGTATTTTAAAAGGGAGTGGGTCTTAGTTCTATAGGTGGGCTTTTTTCGAGATATCGCCATAAAGGTGAACCAGGGGTGACTCTATAATGCGTTTGTACGATTTGTGTATCAAATGAAAGGTGTTAATGAGTATTTTAAAAGGGCGTGGGCCTTAGTTCTATAGGTGGACGCCTTTTCGAGATATCGGCATAAAGGTGAACCAGAGGTGACTCTAGAATTTGTTTGTACGATATGGGTATCAAATGAAAGATGTTAATGAGTATTTTAAAAGGGAGTGGGCCTTAGTTCTTTAGCTGGACGCTTTTTCGAGATATCGCCATAAAGGTGGACCAGGGGTGACTCTATAATGTATTTGTACGATATGGGTATCAAATAAAGGTAGTAATGTGGGTTTTAAAAGGGAGTGGTGGTAGTTGTATATGTGAAGGTGTTTTCAAGATATCGACCAAAATGTTGTCCAGGGTGACCCCGAACATCATCTGTCGGGTACCGCTAATTTAAATATATATGTAATACCACGAATAGTATTCCTACCTAAATTCCAAGGGCTTTTGATTTCGCCCTGCAGAACTTTTTCATTTTCTTCTACTTAATATGGTAGGTGTCACACACATTTTACAAAGTTTGTTCTAAAGTTATATTTTGCGGCAACAAACCAATCCAATTACCATGTTTCATCCCTTTTTTCGTATTTGGAATAGAATTATGGCATTTTTTTCATATTTCGTAATTTTCGATATCGAAAAAGTGGGCGTGGTCATAGTCGGATTTAGGCCATTTTTTATACCAATACAAAGCGAGTTCAAATAAGTACGTGAACTAAGTTTAGTAAAGATATATCGATTTTTGCTCAAGTTATCGTGTTAAGGGCCGAGCTGATGGACAGACGGTCGACTGTGTATACAAACTGGGCGTGGCTTCAACCGATTTCGCCCTTTTTCACAGAAAACAGTTATCGTCCTAGAATCTAAGCCCCTACCAAATTTCACAAGGATTGGTAAATTTTTGTTCGACTTATGGCATTAAAAGTATCCTAGACAAATTAAACGAAAAAGGGCGGAGCTACGCCCATTTTGAAATTTTCTTTTATTTTTGTATTTTGTTGCACCATATCATTACTGGAGTTGAATGTTTACATAATTGACTTATATACTGTAAAAATATTAAATTTTTTGATAAAATTTGTCTTGAAAAAAAATTTTTTTTTTAAGTGGGCGTTGTCGTTCTCCGATTTTGCTAATTTTTATTAGGCATACATATAGTAATAGGAGTAACGTTCCTGCCAAATTTCATCATGATATCTTCAACGACTGCCAAATTACAGCTTGCAAAACTTTTAAATTACCTTCTTTTAAAAGTGGGCGGTGCCACGCCCATTGTCCAAAACTTTACTAATTTTCTATTTTGCGTCATAAGTTCAACTCACCTACCAAGTTTCATCGCTTTATCTGTCTTTGGTAATGAATTATCGCACTTTTTTTGTTTTTCGAAATTTTCGATATCGAAAAAGTGGGCGTGGTTATAGTCCGATATCGTTCATTTTAAATAGAGATCTGTGATAAGTGCCCAGGAACCTACATACCAAATTTCGTCAAGATACCTCAAAATTTACTCAAATTATCGTGTTAACGGACAGACGGACGGACGGACGGACATGGCTCAATTAAATATTTTTACGATACTGATGATTTTGATATATGGAAGTCTATACCTATCTCGATTCCTTTATACCTGTGCAACCAACCGTTATCCAATCAAAGTTAATATACTCTGTGAGCTCTGCTCCTCATGGATGTAGGGAGTGGGAGGGCGGAATGGCCAAGAAGGTCGCACGTAGTCATAAAAACTCGTTCCCGAGATGGTCTGGCTTGGTACCGGAACGTACGGGATCTGCATTCGATAAAGGACCATTAACATCGATAACACTCCGCAAGGCCTTCGGGGAGTGTCCTTATCGCTACAACAACAACCGCCATGGCTAGCCCAGATCGTCATCCCCATCATATTGGTATACATATTGGTGGCCTTAAAGTTTTGAGTTTCGTGACAAACTTAACATACCATTTCATTTTTATGAAAGGTATAAGCAAAACTATATTAGATAGTTAGGTTAGGTTAGGTTAGGTTGAACAGGTCGGTCCATGAGGACCTTACATGGACTGAAAGAGTCCATAGTGTTACCAGAAGTTTGTTTTAACAACCAAACTGAAAAACCCTATCAAAAACCAGGTAGGTTATGTTATAAAATAACTCCGTCCTCGTGGCAAATACTAAAAGCTTACTAGGACTTAAGCCACTTGCTGCTTCTAGATCTGACAGCTGTATCACTCCTAATAGCTGGAGTTCGTGCGCAGGGCACGAGCACAGAATGTTCTCGATCTCAATCTCCCCCAGTCACATGCCCTGGGATCCAACATAGATGTATGCTTCTTCCTCTCCCGTTTCTCTCCAGAGACTGCTTACACTCGAATACGCAGTTAGATGCGGTTCTATGCGAGATTAGCTTAGAGAGGGCCTTAATTGCTGCTTGGCTGTCAATATAAATGTTAACACGATTGCAGATTAAGCTCTTCTCTTCCAGGGTTTCTACTGCTTTGGTTACTTACTTACTTAATTGGCGCTTAACCGTCTAAACGGTTATGGCCGTCCAACAAGGCGCGACAGTCGCTCAGCCAACCGGCGCCAATTGGTCACACCAAGGGAGTTTAAATCGTTTTCCACTTGGTCATTCCAACGGAGTGCGGCCGCTCTCTACCTCTGCTTCCATAGGCGGGTTCCGATAGAAACACTTTCTTGGCCGGAGCATCATCTTTCATTCGCATAACATGGCCTAGCCAGCGCAGCCGCTGCGTTTTAATTCGCTGGACTATGTTGATGTCTGCGTATAGCTCGTACAGCTCATCATTAAATCTTCTTTGGTACTCGCCATCGCCAACGCGTAGAGATCCATAAATCTTTCGAAGAACTTTTCTCTCGAAAACTCCCAAAGCCGCTTCATCTGCTGTTGTCATGGTCCATGCTTCTGCCCCATATAGCAGGACGGGCACGATAAGTGACTTGTAGAGTAGAGTGGTTTTTATTTGCCGAGAGAGGACTTTACTTTCCAATTGCCTACCAAGTCCAATGTAGCATTTATTGGCAAGATTGATTCTTCGCTGTATTTCAGTGCTGATGTTGTTGCTAGTGTTGATGCTGCTTCCCAAATAAACGAAGTCTTTTATTATTTCGAAATTATGGCTGCCAACGGTAGCGTGGTTGCTAAGGCGCGTATGCGCTGACTCTTTGCTGGATGATAGCAGGTACTTCGTGTTGACCTCATTCACCATCAAACCAATCTTTACCGCTTCTTTTTCCAGTTTGGAGTAAGCAGAACTAACAGCGCGGGTGTATAGGTCGATGATATCAATGTCATCGGCATATGCCAGTAATTGCACGTTTTTATAGTATATTGTTGCAGTGCGGTTAAGTTCTGCAGCTAGTATAATTTTCTCCAGCATCAAATTAAAGAAATCGCACGATAGGGGGTCACTCTGCCTGAAACCTCGTTTAGTTTCGAACGGCTCGGAGAGGTCCTTCCCAATTCTGACTGAGCTGATGGTATTGCTCAACGTCATTTTGCACAGCCGTATAAGTTTTGCGGGGAAACCAAATTCAGACATAGCGGCATATAGGCAGCTCCTTTTCGTGCTGTCGAAGGCGGCTTTACAGTCGACGAAGAGGTGATGTGTGTCGATTCTCTTTTCACGGCTTTTTCCAAGATTTGGCGCGTTGTAAAAATCTGGTCGATGGTAGATTTACCAGGTCTGAAACTGCACTGATAAGGTCCAATCAAACGGTTCACGGTGGGCTTCAATCTTTCGCACAATACACTTAAAGGGCCTTATATGCGATATTAAGAAGGCTGATTCCACGATAGTTTGTGCATTTTGCAGTATCTCCCTTCTTGTGGACTGGGCAAAGAACACTTAGATTCCAACCGTCGGGCATGCACTCGTCCGCCCATATTTTGCTAAGAAGCTGCTGCATGCGCCTTACCAAATCCTCGCCGCCGTACTTGAATAGCTCCGCGGGCAATCCATCAGCGCACATTGCCTTATTGTTTTTCAATCTGGTTATTGCTATTCTAACTTCGTCATAATCGGGTAGGGGGACATATATTCCATCATCATCGATTGCGGGATCGGGTTCTCCATCTCTGTACGGTGAATTGCTGCCTCCATTTAGGAGAGGGGTGAGAAGTGTTCCCTCCATAATCTAAGCACTCTCTGGACATCAGTTACAAGGTCGCCGTTTTCATTCCTGCAGGAGTTTGCCCCGGTCTTAAAACTTTCGTCTGTCGCCGTATTTTTTGGTAAAATTTCCGGGCGTTATTTATGGTGGTTAGCAGCTCAAGATCCTCGCAGTCACGCCTTTCTTCTTCTGCTTTTTTCTTCCTGAAAAGGCGTCTCGCTTCCCTTTTCAACTCACGATAGCGTTCATACACTCCTCTTGTCGCGCTCGCTTTTAAGGTAGCCCTGTAGGCAGCGTCTTTTCTTTCGGTTGCAACGCGGCATTATTCATCGTACCAGTTGTTTTTCGTGGCCGCCGGTAACCAATTTTATCCTCGGCGGCAGTACGAACTGCTTTGGAGATATGCTCCCACTGCTCCTGTATTCCTTCAGGATGAGTTGTGCTCTCAGAGAGCAGGTGTGAGAGTCGAGTTGCGAACTCATTGGCAGTCTGTTGTGATTGAAGCTTTTCGACGTCTAGCTTTCCTTGTGTTTTTTGTCCTTGGTTTTAACCGCGTTGAGGTGGGTACGTATTTTGGCTGCAACGAGGTAATGGTCCGAGTCGATGTTAGGTCCCCGGGTCGTGCGCACATATAAAACACTGGAGGCATGTCGTCCGTCTATCACAACGTGATCGATCTGATTGCGAGTATTTCGATCAGGAGACAGCCATGTAGCTTGATGCATATTTTTATGCATGAACCTCGTGCTGGCTATGACCATGTTTCGAGCACCGGCAAAGTCAATCAGACTCAGTCCGTTAGGAGAAGTTTCATTGTGTAGGCTGAACTTTCCGACTGTAGGGCCAAAAACACCTTTGCCCACCCTGGCGTTAAAGTCGCCAAGCACGACTTTTATATCATGACGGGGGCAGCGCTCGTATGTGCGTTTTAATTGTTCATAAAAAGTGTCTTTCACCTCATCGTCTTTCTCCTCTGTCGGCGCATGGGCGCAGATGGACGATATGTTAAAAAATTTTGCTTTTATTCGGATAGCGGCGAGACGCTCGTCCACAGGCGTGAACGCCAGCACTTGGCGACAAAGTCTCCCTCCCACCACGAATCCGAGCCGAAACTGCGCTTATTCCTATGGCCACTCCACCATAGATGTCACAATTTTTGATCTGCTTTCTTCCTTGCTTCGTCCAACGCATTTCTTGGATGGCGGTGATGTCAGATTTTGCTTTGACGAGGACATCAACCAGCCGGGCATCTGCACCAATCCCATCCAGGGAGCGGACGTTCCAGGTGCATGCCCTCAATTCATTTTCCTTCAAACGTTTGCCATGGTCGTCATCAATAGAGAGTGTATTTATCCGAAGCTTGTTGTTATATTTCATTGGAGTATGGTTTTAGGTGGCGGGTCCCAAGCCCAGCGCACAACCCGCTCAGCGGGGGTGAAAATATTGCTTGCACGTTTATATAGAGAGTCGCTTGCTCCAAGACAGACGTTCGCTTGAAGCCGCACCTAGAGGTGTACAGACGCTGCCGTTGAGATCTCCCCCGGCTAACCCTTAAACCGATTATGCCAGAGTGGCCTAGCCAGGTTGTCGTCTTCTCACTTTAGCTCACCGCTAAGCGGATGTTTAGCGGCTACCCAGAGCAGCAAGCGACCGGCAGTAGTGAGCTGCTTGAACCGCATGCAAAAGAATTGCTCTGGCGATTCCCAGGTGAATGGCGGTCAGAAGCTTTCCCCACTTTCGTGGACTTCTATACACGGCTTCCCCTCCTGCTTTGGTTACGGCTAATATTTACGCTTGGAAAACGCTACAGTAATCGTGCAGCCTGTAGGATCTGTTGATTTCCGGATCAGCACAGTATGCCGCAGACCCTACTCCTTCCACTACTTTAGAACCGAACGGAATATTAGATAGTACTTCGTTCAAAATAAGCTGCAGCAACAAAAATATAATATTATTTATTCCTGAAACTTTTGTACGGGACACGGACAAAATTCAACTTTTGCATTTAAACTTTCGTCATCAGGGGTGGCTTTCTATAATTGGATGGTCGACACTCGTCGGTACGATACTTCAATTCGATATCGAACCCTCGAAGAGGCCGTTTTGGTTTCCGTATTTCGATAAAGGCACTCTCGTTCTCATATTTTGGGAAGTGTTTGGAAAGTGATTTGTGCCTGTCATAAAATGTGTGCCATAAATAAAAAATAAAAAGCAAAAAATGTTTAATTGGCGTTATTTTTTCATTTTGGACGATTCTAGTGCGGAAAACTTGTCAATTAATGGGAGGAGGATAAGAGATGCATCTTATCCTATGGAGTTGCCACAAAAACAGTAAGATTATAGAGGCGTGGCTTTCCGTAATTCGATATCGATCAAGAACGAGTATAAAATAATCGTTTTCGTTTTTCGTAACACAAATTGTCGACGCATCGTATCGAACGTTCGATACAAACTGTTCGATACCAAATTAGGTGTCGAATTGCCTTTTTGGAAGTTATAATTTTATGCTTTGGTGATTATTTAGGGAATGCTTTTTTCTTCAGAGTTTAAGAAACAAAAGCTATTTACGAAAGAAAATATTTTGGTAGCTCCAAAAAGCTTTCTAAACATCCTTTGAAATCTGCAAACGAATACCACGATACGGGAACTAAAATGGTATCATCGAGCGTTCGTTATCGACTTGAAGTATCGAATCAAGGAGTGTCGTCTATCGAATTACGAAAAGCCACCCCAGTAAGTCTTAAATCTGTAAATTTGCATTTCACAGCTTCCAAACAAAATTCCGGCTATCCATGGAAATCTTAAGAAAACTCAACCTAAGGGAAGGCGTACGAAGCACGTATATTCCTCTTATATTGTTATGGCAATTATCCGTTCTTCCGTGTCGTTTAAAGAAACGGCATCATATGGACCACGGCCCGCTCTTTTCAAACTGTTCATGCGTTGTGTTAGTTTGCGTTTCGTATTATATTTGTAGTCAGTCCATACCTAGAAGAAATAAAAGTATGTTGTTACCACAAACAATACATTTTCAAAGAGAATTTGTATAATTTCTAATGCCACAACCCACTTTCTGCCATGCCTGAGTGTCCTTTACAGGAGGACCGTTACTATTTAGTAGGTCCGTTAATTTGCTCCATAACTGTTCTTCGTGCGGCCGTTAATAGTCTTTTGTAAGCTATTTTTAGCTAACGCATTCAGCCCAATTTTAACAAAAATTCCTGCTCCCAATCCTCGTATTCACGGCCACCGTGGTGTGATGGTAGCCTGCTCCGCCTGCCACGCCGTATGCCCTGGGTTCGCACCCCGGGCAAAGCAATATCAAAATTTTAGAAATATGGTTTTTCAATTAGAAGACATATTTTCTAAGCGGGGTCGCCCCTCGGCAGTGTTTGGCAAGCACTTCGAGTGTATTTCCGCCATGAAAAGCTCCCAATGAAAACTCATCTGCCTTGCAGATGCCGTTCGGGGTCGGCATAAAACATGTAGGTCCCGTCCGGCCAATTTGTGGGGAAAATCAAGAGGAGCACGACGCAAACTGGAAGAGAAGATCGGCCTTAGATCTCTTCGGAGGTTATCGGGCCTTACATTTATTTTTATTTAATCCTCGTATTCTAAATAAAAATTCCTTGTGAGTTTTTTCACTTCTCCCTTTCCTCCTATTCTGAATTCGAGCTGTGCACCGCTCCACCTCAAAGCGTACGGACCTGTAAATTTATTTACATCTGAAGACGGTTACCGTAGAGTAGCCGAAATATATTGGGAAAAGATTTAAAAACTGCGTTTTATATACCTCGAGCCAGCCAACTAACAAATATAAAAAACCATAAAGGTCGCTAAGAAACTTCCACAATTTTTAGAATTTTATTGTAATTTATTTAAAAAATTATTTGTATACTCAGTTGAGCAGAGCTCACAGAGTATACTAACTTTGTTCGCATAACGGTTGGTTGTACAGGTATAAAGGAATCAAGATAGATATAGACTTCCATATATCAAAATTATCAGTATCGAAAAAAAATTTGATTGAGCCATGCCGTCCGTCCGTCCGTCCGTTAACACGATAACTTGATATGTAGGTTCCTGAGCACTCATCTCAGATCGCTGTTTAAAATGAACGATATCGGACTATAACCACGCCCACTTTTTCGATATCGAAAATTTCGAAAAACCGAAAAAGTGCGATAATTCATTACCACAGACGGATAAAGCGATGAAACTTGGAAGGTGGGTTGAACTTATGACGCAGAATAGAAAATTAGTAAAATGTTGGACAATTGGCGTGGAACCGCCCACTTTAGAAGAAGGTAATTTAAAAGTTTTGCAAGCTGTAATTTGGCAGTTGTTAAAGATATCATGATGAAATTTGGCAGGAACGTTACTCCGATTACTGTATGTATGCTTAATAAAAATTAGCAAAATCAGAGAACGACCACACCCACTTAAAAAAAAAAATATTTAAGTCAAATTTTAACAAAAAATTTAATAACTTTACAGTATATAAGTAAATTATGTCAACATTCAACTCCAGTAATGATATGGTGCGACAAAATACAAAAATACAAGAAAATTTCAAAATGGGCGTGGCTCCGCCCTTTTTCATTTAATTTGTCTAGGATACTTTTAATGCCATAAGTCCAACAAAAGTTTACAGATCCTTGTGAAATTTGGTAGGGGCTTATATTCTAGGACGGTAACTGTTTTCTGTGAAAAAGGGCGACATCGGTTGAAGCCGCGCCCAGTTTTTATACACAGTCGGCCGTCTGTCCTTCCGCTCGGCCGTTAACACGATAACTTGAGCAAAAATAAATATATCTTTACTAAACTCAGTTCACATACTTATCTGAACTCACTTTGCATTGCTATAAAAAATGGCCGAAATCCGACTATGACCACGCCCACTTTTTCGATATCGAAAACTACGAAAAATGAAAAAAATGACATAATTCTATACCAAATACGAAAAAAGGGATGACAAATGGTAATAGGATTGGTTTATTGACGCAAAATATAACTTTAGAAAAAACTTTGTAAAATGGGTGTGACGCATACCATATTAAGTAGAAGAAAATCAAAAGATTCTGCAGGGCGAAGTCAAAAGTCCTTGGAATCTTGGCAGGAATACTGTTCGTGGTATTAAACAAAAAAAAAAAAATTTTTCTTCTAATTGGAAAACCTTATTTCTAAAATTTTGATATTGCTTTGCCCGGGGTGTGAACCCAGGGCATACGGTGTGGTAGGCGGAGCACGCTACCATCACACCACGGTGGCCGCCGTGGTATTACATATATAAATAAATTAGCGTTACCCGACAGATGATGTTCTGGGTCACCCTTGTCCACATATAACGATATCTCGAAAAGGTGTCCACCTATAGAACTAAGGCCCATTCCCTTTTAAAATACTCATTAACACCTTTCATTTTATACCCGTATCGTACAAACAAATTCTAGAGTCACCCCTGGTCCACCTTTATGGCGATATCTCGAAATAAAAATAAATTTTACAAATATTATTGATCATAAATCAAAAATCGTTAAAGCTATCGTAACAAAATTCGGCAGAGAGGTTGCCTTTACTATAAGGAATGCTTTGAAGAAAAAATAACGAAATCGGTTAAGGACCATGCCCACTTTTATATAAACGATTTTTAAAATGGTCGTGAACGAAAATAATAAAATGTATCTTAGAGAAAAAGAGTTTTGTTTCAATAGCATTTAACTTTCTAAATTGAATTATAATATTAAATTGGAAAACACTAAAATTTTTGAAAATGGGTGTGGCACCGCCTCTTTTATGACTAAGCAATTTTCTATGTTTCGGGAGTCATAACTCGAAGAAAAATTAACATATCGTAATGAAATTGTGTACACATATTTTTCTTATAGCGAAAATGTTTCAACTAAAAATGGACGGGATCGGTTAAAGAATACGGCAACTTAGATATAAAACAAGTTTAAAAGGGTCGTAGACTGGAATAATAAGCTATAACTTAGCAAAAAATATTTTTTGAATCAATGATATTTCATTTATCAAGTTTTATTGTAAGAGGAAATTGGGAGACATTTTTTTTTAAACGGGCGGTGCCACGTGTTATGTAGAAAAGTAATTTATCTGAAATGAAATGTACAATTGAAGCTCACGCTGAGTATATAATGTTCGGTTACACCCGAACTTAGACACCTTTACTTGTTTTCTTTGACAGGTTTGGAAACAGATGTTAACAACTGTACATATTTTTCTGCTCCTTGTATATGAATTGGAATATTAGGATCATCTAGTGTTGGCTCATCATAATCTAAGAATTGTACCAAGTGATCGTATGGAATATTTCTTGTGAATGCCAGTTCAGATAGTAAATTATCGTCATTCAGATCAATCATATCAGTATAATCTGAAGCATTTAAATTGGTATTATATTTTTTGTAAACTCTGAATTTAGTTGGATCAAGTATTATTTCTCGATAGCATAAAATTTTTTTTATAGCTCTATAACGTATGGCTTTTCTATCATCAAATAACATTGTTAATAAAATGTTTTCTGGATGAGCGTAATATGAATTATTTTGGATTACACCATCTACAATATTAAGTAAATTACGTGGTACGTATCGTGTCCAAAGAATAAACTTTGATAAAAGTACACTGCCGTATACAACAGAATTATAGTATTTTACATTGAAATACATTGGCACATAAATTCTAATAATATAAACTGCTAACGTTTTCAAATTTTCCGATGGCGTATTAGTTTTTGTATATAGACGTAATACCCTGCTTGATTTGGTTAGCCTTCGAGAATGTACAACTGGTCCTGGTTTTATGTTAGCTAAATCAACTGAAACAGCACCATTTGGAATTGGTCCACTCGTGACTGTTCTATCTAATACTCTGAATAAATGAAATGACAATTAATTGATCTATTGACAGTTTTTTGCTATAGAAGAATTCATTTAATTCTTTTAATTTGTGTTTTGCATTTTCTTCTTCACCCAAATTAACATATCCAAGTAATTCAGCATTAGGCTCTTTTTGAACAACTAAATGGGGTTTTTAGATTTATCCATTACTAGCAAGTACCCGGCTTACTTCGTTACGCCGCAAAAAGTAAATCTATTGAGTTTTTGCTATTTGGGTACAGTTTAAAAGAAGAGATACACATACATATGTCATGTATTTTTTCTGTTACGAAGGTAATAGTGTAGTTCCCTCTGTTTTATGAAATGCACTTTTAAAATCGTTAGCGTTATAAAGGATTTTTTAATGAACAACTTTGAAAGTAAACGCAAAAAGATAACAATTCAAATAACATTAGGTACTTAAGTAAATCGACTGCTGAGTCTAATATCACTTCATTTCAAAACGCTTTCCAAAATGCCCCACCTCAAAACTCTTTTTAAAAACACCCTACATAAAATATTTTTTTCGAAAACGCCCTATCTCAGAATTTCATTGAAGAACGCCCCATCTCAGAATTTATCTCAGCTCAAAATGTATTGAATTTATACCGAGATGAATAAAATTTTGAATTTTGAATAGGGTGCTATTCCACTCAGTAGTCGAAATTGGATTGTAGAACGTAAAAAATTAATACACAAAATAAGGTACATTTTGTCCATTAATTGAAAACTTCCGGGAATATAACATTCTTTGTTTTATTATCATTTCCAGGAATGAGAAAACTTTGGTTCTGTGGGGAACCAGTTCTTGAAATAGCGACATACTGTTGACCATGAGAAAAGACTTCTCTACGAAGGTCTACGCCAACATAACTAAATGTTTGTCCTTGCGACTTATTAATTGTAATTGTATTAGTCCAAGTGTAATCGGAGGGTATTTCGGAGTAAAGCAAAGTCTTTGCAAAATTATCAACTGAACAAAGGGAAAAAATGCTGTCAAAGTGGTTTTTAGTGGTTCCTGCAGTACCATAAACCCTTTGTCCATTTTCTAAGTGAACAAATAGATGTAAAACCGTTGGGAATTGCTCATAAATCGAAAATCCAAGTAATCTCCAAATACCTTCTGATGTCCTTAAATATCTGCCATTCAAAAAATGTTGCACTTCGTCCTTATTACCTTGTATTTTATTTATTTTATTTTTATTTATTTATTTATTTACGATCTTGAAGATCTATATAATTTAATAAGGTACAAAGTATTTTTAATGTTTACATATTTGTTTCAATTCATTGAATTTCTTTGACTTCAACTATATAATAATCTATAAAATTATTTACTAAATAAATTTAACTACTTTACAGGTAGCGCTTTACAGTAGCTGTATAATAACTTTCTGAATTTTTTTGTATTATTACAGTTTTTAGTATCAATTGGCAGATCATTATATTCTCTAATTCCTTCGTAGTATATACTTTCTTTATCGAATTCGGATCTCACTACCGGCAAGTAAAAGTTGTTATTGTGTCTTGTTTGATAGCTATGGACCTCTTTGTTTAGTCTAACACGTTCACTTAGGTAATTCGGCAAGTTTCCCAACTTTATGTTGTGTATAAACTTCAATGTGTACTAAGTGATGTTCTGTTTTACACTAAGCCAGTTTAAGCTGTCTAGTAAATCCTTAATTGGGGTATCATACCGTTTTCTTAATATGAAACGCATAACTTTGTTTTGTTTAATTTGTAGCCTGGATTTTTGCGAATCAGCTAATGCGAATAGGATTGTAGGACAGTAAATAAAATGAGGCTCGATAATGGATCTATAGACCATTATTTTGTATTGCATACTAATATGCCTGCATGATCGAAACATGAACCTTATTTTTTTGGAAATTTTCCCTTCGGTGTATTTTAGATGTTCATCAAATTTTAATTTGTCATCTATAATTATTCCCAGGTATTTTATTCGGGTTACTCTTTCTATAGGGGTATTTGCTATTTTTAGCGATACATCATCTTGAGTCACTCTAGACCCCATTATCATCCATTTTGTCTTTTCTATGTTTATTTTAAGCATATTTTGGCACAACCACTTATATATTGCCTGTAGGTCCGATTGTATTTTTGAGGCTGCCTCATCAATTGTGTTACCGCTTATAGTCAAAAGTGCATCATCAGCGAATAATCTTATTTTGCAGTATTTGATACAGTTTTTAATATCATTTATGTAACGGGAAATGTCGCTACCTTTGTTGAAATACTTACAAATATATTCTTTTGCTTGCACTGAATGACACTACTCTACATTTATGTGAGCGGAGGAACATCTGGAAAGAACAGGGCAATATGGAACGATCCATCTGGTTGTCGACGTTGTCCCATTAGAAAGTACATGGGTATAGCCACCGTCCACTGAAGACCTTCGTCTATATTTTGGACATCCATCTTCCCCGGTCTGCGTATGCTGTTGGAGCTCGCGTGGGTATCGTTTTGAGCATCGTCCATTCAACATGCAGGGCGATGATAAATTATCTACGCCATATGGGCCGTGGATCATATTTTTATACTCAGCTGAGCAGAGCTCACAGAGTATATTAACTTTGTTCGCATAGCGGTAATCCGTAAAGGCATAAACTAATCGAGATAGATATAGACTTCTATATATCAAAATGATCTGGGCGAAGAAGAAATTCATTTAGCCATGTCTGTCCATCCGTCCGTCCGTCCGAAAACACGATAACTTGAGTCAATTTTGAGGTGTCTTAATGAAATTTGGTACGTAGGTTCCTGGGTGCTCAGATCGCTGTTTAAAATGAACGAAATCGGACTACAACCACGCCCACTTTTTCGATATCGAAAATTTCGAAAAATCCGAAAAAGTGCGATAATTCATTACCAAAGACGGATAAAGCGATGAAACTTGGTAGGTGCGTTGACCTTATGACGCAAAATAGGAATTTAGTAAAATTTTGGACAATGGGCGTGGCACCGCCCACTTTTAAAAGAAGGTAATTTAAAAGTTTTGCAAGCTGTAATTTGGCCGTCGTTGAAGATATTTGATGAAATTTGGCAGGTACGTTACTCCTATTACTATATGTGTGCTAAATAAAAATTTGCAAAATCGGATGACGAACACGCCCACTTTTAAAACAAATTTTTTTTTAGTCAAATTTTAACAAAAAATGTAATATATTTACAGTATATAAGTAAATTATGTCAACATTCAACTCCAGTAATGATATGGTGCAACAAAATAGAAAAAGAAAAGAAAATTTCAAAATGGGCGTGGCTTCGCCCTTTTTCATCTAATTTGTCTAGAATACTTTTAATGCCATAAGTCGAACCAAAATTTACCAATCTTTGTGAAATTTGGTAGGGTCATAGATTCTATGACGATAACTGTTATCTGTGAAAATGGGCGAAATCGGTTGAAGCCTCGCCCAGTGTTTATACACAGTGGACCTTCTGTCCTCCCGCTCGGCCGTTAACACGATATCTTGGACAAAAATCGATATATCTTTACTAAACTTAGTTCACATAACGGTAATCCGTAACGGCATAAACTATTCGAGATAGATATAAAATAAAAAATAAATGTAAGGCGCGATAACCTCCGAAGAGATCTAAGGCCGAGCTTCTCTACCAATTTGCGTCGTGCTCCTCTTGATTTTCCCTACATATTGGCCGGACAGGACCTACATGTTTTATCCCGACTCCGAACGGCATCTGCAAGGCAGATGAGTTTTCACTGAGAGCTTTTCATGGCAGAAATACACCCGGAGCGCTTGCCAAACGCTGCCGAGGGGCGACCCCGCTTAGAAAAATTTTCTTCTAATTGAAAAATCTTATTTCTAAAATTTTGATGTTGCTTTGCCCGGGGTGTGAACCTCGGGCATACGGTGTGGTAGGCGGAGCACGCTACCATCACACCACGGTGGCCGCCAAGCGCAATCGAGATAGATATACACTTCTATATATCAAAATGATCTGGGCAAAAAAAGAAATTCATTTAGCCATGTCCGTCTGTCCGTCCGTAAACACGATAACTTGAGTAAATTTTGAGGTATCTTGATGAAATTTGGTATGTTGGTTCCTGGGCGCTCATCTCAGATCGCTATTTAAAATGAACGAAATCGGACAACAACCACACCCACTATTTCGATATCGAAAATTTCGAAAAACTGAAAAAGTGCGATTATTCATTACCAAAAACGGATAAAGCGATGAGACTTTGTAGGTGCGTTGACCTTATTACGCGTAATAGCGTGGTAGCGCCCACTTTTAAAAGAAAGTAATTTAAAAGTTTTGCAAGCTGTAATTTTGCAGGCACGTTACTGCTATTACTATATGTGTGCTAAATAAAAATTAGCAAATTCGGATAACGAACACGCCCAATTTACAGTATATAAGTAAATTATGTCAACATTCAACTCCAGTAATGATATGGTGCAACAAAATACAAAAATAAAAGAAAATTTAAAAATCGGCGTGGCTCCGCCCTTTTTCATTTAATTCGTCTAGAATACTTTTGATGCCATCAAAAATCGATATATCTTTACTAAACTTAGTTCACGTACTTATCTGAACTCGCTCTATCTTGGTATAAACAATGGCCGAAATCCGACTATGACCACGCCCACTTTTCCGATATCGAAAATTACGAAAAATGAAAAAATTCCCTAATTCTATACCAAATATGAAAAAAGAAATGAAACATGGTAATTGCATTCGTTTGTTGACGCAACATAAAACTTTAGAAAAAACTTTGTGAAATGGGTGTGACACCTACCATATTAAGTAGAAGAAAATGAAAAAGTTCTGCAGGGCGAAATCAAAAGCCCTTGGAATCATGGCCGGAATACTGTTCGTGGTATTACATATATAAATAAATTAGCGGTACCCGGCAGATGATGTTCTGGGTCACCCTGGGCCACATTTTCATCGATATCTCGAAAACGCCTTCACATATAAAACCACTCCCTTTTAAAACCCTCATTAATACCCTTAATTTGATACACATATCATACAAACACATTCTAGAGTGACCTCTGGTCCACCTTAATGGCGATATCCCGAAATGGCGTCCACCTATAGAACTATGGCCCACTCTCTTTTAAAATACTCTTTAATAGTTTCCATTTGAAACCCATGTCATACAAACACATTCCAGGGTTACCCTATGTTAATTTTGCTAAATGGTGATTTTCCCTTAATTTGTCTCCAAAGCTCTCAGCTGAGTATGTAATGTTCGGTTACACCCGAACTTAGCCTTCCTTACTTGTTTTCTTATGTTTTCTTTTCCTTTCCTTTACTTTCCTTTTCTTTCTTACACATCTACTCATACTAAGTATGTATACACTCTTCATTCATTTGCTTACAGGAGCAAATAAGAGCTCGCTTGCATGAGGGTTCCTGGCGTTCCCAACACAACAATATGAAATAAACGTAGCGTCCGTAGTGTACGTATCATAGTTTAGATGGCCCTGTTGTTACAGCAATGGTTAGATACCCCATTCGACAAGCACTTGTACCCTTAAGTATGCAGTATGTGACAGGACGCTTTTGGTGTAAGGGCAAGGGTGTGATATTTCTAAAGCCTTTGGTTTTCTACCTGTGGCAGGACGCCACCTCCAATGACATGTCAATCTTAAGGGGGCATATAATGTGTATAGATGGGGACTGTCCCTGCCACAAGGGATATAACTATTCTTACGCCAACTGGCAGACCAGCATAACTACAGGAAGGTGTTTGGTATTGGTAGTGGCGTCATTTTTTAATTGATATTTTAGTATTATAATAAACTATTTGTTTTAAGCGACTACACTACTCCTTGAGAATACCTATCCATACATGTATAATTGTTTATACCTTAGAGCTACAGCTTGGCCGGTAAAGGGGTGCGAAATTGTCAATTTCTGTTCGAAAATGGAACAAAATTAATCAGTGATGGTCCAATATAATCACATTGGGAGTAGCAATAAGATAACGTGTTGTTTAATATAGTAAAATAGTAGGCTTATTATACCGTTATCAAGCCGATTTTCAGGTGGGACAGGGTCTTTCTGGTATGCTCGTCTATTAGAAAATTTTTTTAACTGAGATATCTAATTTCCTTATTGAAAAATTAGTGTTATATCAAGTCACTTCAGTAAACCAATTATTTCAGATGTATTTAGCATCCAATTATATTTTTCTCACACTAGTGAAGCTCTGATACAGAGTTCTTTTCTATTTCACATTTATTTTAATATGTACATACTTACATACTTGGACCTAATTGACCGGCTTTACTCATATCCGCTATGATGATACAAACGGAATCGTCAAATGCTATCGGAGAATTATAAACATGTCCGCTACTTCCGTTTCGGCGCATCAACTTGTCCATGCGTATTTTTGTATACACATACATATGTCGTTAAGTATGGACTTACATACCTATATGTATTATTAATCTAGATTCTAGAATCGCAGTACCGTTGCATTAATAGTCATATACGGGTATTTTAGATGTATACATGTGAGCACTTACAGTCACCGCCAAACATTACTGTTATTTTCACTGGAATTGGTAATAAAACCAAGCAGTATTTATAATGAAAATAATTTCAAAAAATGTAACAATGAACGGAGAATTATTACTTGTCGCGTTAATAATAAATATGCCTTACATATATGCACAGATGAACCCTTGACCCTAAAAACTGGTATTCATCCGTCCATCCATCCAGAAGTTGTATTTAGCTGCCACTATAAATACAAGTACAAAAATATTCGGGAAAAGAGAACAGTAATAACAACATGTCAACAACATGTGAACTAATAAAAGCGTACTAATTTTTTATTTTATTTTACGACTTGGTCATCAGTAACTCAAAAAAGCAAACTAAACCACATGGTCTGTTAAACGGCGACAAAGATTAAACTAACCGGTCTAAAATGTAGCTGAGCTCCACAAGCGAGCTAATATGATGTTCCCAGGGTACCTCTCATTCGTTATTCACTATATCATTTGTCTTTCGCCCGCTAATTTTGTAGCGAATTACGTCAAATACTCGCGAAATATGCCACAATTGAATTTAAACAAAACACCTCAGTACTATATGCACGAAAAAGAAAAAAACAAATTTTTTCAAACATGAACACTCACAAATTGAACTAGACTTCTATCTGGATTTATCTCGCTCAAATCTTTGTGGTTGCATTTACATACAAAGTTATTTATATGGCTCAGGATCCTTGACACCTGATGATTCCTAAAGTAACTTGCTGCCCACCTAAAGGCATTATTTCGAGCCTAAATTAGGCCCCGTGTGGACATCATATAAGATAGATGCCAAAAGTGTAAGATACATGCCGTTAAATTTGTGATAGCGGTTGTGTTTGTATCTATCAGTTTGTATTGATGCATTAGGGTGAGTACTTAGTGGGAAAACGATGGTCCAACTGAAAATATTTATGTATAGAAGTACATAAGCTGGCATATTATTTACGTACACGGATAGAAAATTCAGTCCTAATTTTAAACCGTTCATCGAATCAGTCAATTTTTCGCACTTGTTTCATTTACATTCAAAACATTTAATTTATTACTCTATTTTCTAATTTTATTCGGTTTAAAACTTATCGGATGAATAAGTATAAAATCTTAAAATTGTTTTAAAACAAAACCAAAAGGTATTAAAATATTTATAGATAGAAACTTGTATACTCTACCTATTTTGAAACCAAACAAAAAGAATAATAAAATCTAAAAATTTTAGCTTTTTTAAATTTTAAAATAGAACCCAAAAGCTTAAACTTTTTGGAGAATTTTAAAATAAAAATAGTCATTTGTGAAAAGTGCGCCAAGTCATGGATCATTTTTTGACAACATAATGTTATATATATGAGGTGTTATAATGTGTTTTGCTATACAGATAGCAACGGCTCGCACAAATTTTCTTTTTTTTTGCGGCTTGTGCATAATTATCTCGTTTAAAATGTAAACCATTCTCTGCGCAATCGTTTTCTCGAGAACCGGTATCCTCTAAATTTTAGTACAATTAAAAAAAAAAACAAGCCAGTTGCAGAGGTGGTTAACCTATAAACACATCTATAATTTTAAATAAATAATTTTTATTTTTTTAGTTTTACACCTATAATTTAAAAATGCATATAAATGCTTGGATTTGTCGTCCCCACCGATTGGGGTTTTCCGTTTTTCAAGTATTAGTATGACCAAAGTATGACCCTAATGTTCTCACTAAAAACATAACTACGAGCCTCGTAAACACACGCTTTTATCGCTACTGACACCAGCCAATCCTCATTTTTATACTCAGATGAGCAAAGCTGACAGAGTATATCTGCATAGCGGTAACTTGTAACTGCATAAACTGATGGAGATAAGTATAGACTTCCACATATCATTATGAGAAAAGAAATTCATTTAGCCATGCCCGTCTGTCTTTGAACAACTTAAGTAATTTTTGAGATATCTTATTGAAATATGCGGACCGTAACCACTATAAAATTTTGCAAATCGACGAAACGTGATTTTTCTGGTAATAGTGCAGTATAATAAGCCAATTTCATGTGTGAGTTGAAATAATGATCAGTAATTTAATAGGGGCGTGACACCACCTTACTTACTTAACCTTGCCCGTTAATCGGTTATGGCCATCCAACAAAGCGCGCCAGTCGCTTCTTCGCCCTGCTATCTGGCGCCAATTGGTCACACCAAAGCAATCTAAACCGTTTTCCACCTGGACCTTCCAGCGGAGTGGAGCCTCCCTCTTCTTCTGCTTCCATAGGCGGGTTCCGGAGAAAATTATTTTCTTAGCCGGAGCGTAATTTTTCATTCGTATAATATTGCCCAGCCAGCGTAGCCGTTGCGTTTTAATTCGCTGGACAATATTGATGTCTGCGTAAAGCTCGTGCTCATCATTAAATCTTCTTCGGTACTCGCAGAGGTCCGTAAATCTTTACTTTTGTTAAAATCAAATTTTGAAATATTATTGATAATTCGAAAAAAATGCCTGTACATATCTTAACAAAATTCGGTAGATATATTTTTCATACGACCCTTAATATTTCCAGGAAAAATGGAGGAATTGGTTTAGGTACACGTTCACTTGTATATGAACGCTTTTTAAAAGGGCCGTAGGCGAATATAAAACGCACTCTTTTTGCAAAAAAGAACTTTCTGCCAATGCTGTTTTACTCCAAAAATGGCATTATAACAAAAAAATTTAAATACCAAAATATTAAAAAATGTTCTTCTATGTTTCAGGAGCCAGAGCTAAAGAATAATTGATCTAGTGTGAAAAAACTTAGTAAATTTATTTAGGAGTTTTTCTAGTAAATGTGGGAAAAAATAAACTTATGATACACTTAGTGACAATGCGAATCTATACAAGGTATTGGCTAAACGAATTCAACCAATTGGCCGTGCAGAAGAATGTTAAGTGAAAAGAAAATTTGCATTGATTTCGATTAACTTGTATATTGTTGTACAAGACGTTATATGGAAAATAATCAAGAAGAAGAAGCAGTCAGCTGTTGGGATAACAACAATTAGTACTGAATGCGCTTTTCTTAGTGATAAATAAAAAACTGAAGAAGAATGAACTTTATCATAGAAGCTCTCTGCTGAGTATATAATGCTCGATTATACCCGAATATATGCACCCTTACTTGTCACGTTAGTTTTTAAATCGGCACATTTTCGTTTTTGGGTTTCATTTAGTTTGCAGCTTGTTAAATCTCAGGCATGCTTAACCAACGAAACGATATCATTTCGTTACGATAATCAACGTTAATAAACGAAACGAAGTCATTTCGTTTCGTTTATTAACGTTAAGATCGTCAAATTAACGAAATGATTTCGTTTCGTTTTCTGCCATATCAAAACGAAATCAAATCGTTTATGTTGATTATTAATTTCAAACTATGCTGGCAAAGCTGATTGATGGCGGAGTCATTAAAGGTGAAACCATTAGCCAAGCTGATTGCAACTTTTCTCATGAATTTTGACAGTACAAACATTTCTCAGAGTATTTTTGACTTTACCACCAACGAATTACACAAACAAATTACATAGAGTTTGTGTGTGTATGTGCGCTCGTTGTTGCCACCTTACGGCTTCACCATGGCTATAGCATTGCCAGCACAATTCAAACATAAAGTATCACGTTTTTGTTAACGTTTTTAACGTTAACGAAAGCTTTTCGTTTCGGTTAAAAACGAGATACAATTTATCTTGATAATTTCTTTATCGATAATATTTCGAAGTGTTTCAACGGAATCGGTGGAAATTTTTTGATAAACGATTAGCTTAACGTTAAGGTGCTTCCCTGTTAAATCTGATAAATATTAACAAGAGTAGTGGCAATTTACCTACACACTTTGATAAGAACATGACTTTTAAGTATTTGTATGAGTTAAGCGAGGATTGCCCGTATTGCTTTAAATATATGAAAACATTTATTTAAAGCAATTTTTAATTTTATAATTTATTTAAGTGTATCTGCGACAAACGCGAGTCATAAATTTACATCAACTAAGCAGACGAAGTAATTGGTGCTTAGACGACTTTGACCGTTGCGTCGCAAAGTATACCCGTAATTCCTTTTTGCGATTGCCGATGAAAATTCAGAACACCAAAGATAATCAAGTTTTACACCATCTATTTTTCTCAACTTGGTGAGGGTATTTATCTTACTGTGCTGGGAAATTGGAATTATATTTGCTTTAGATCAATTAATTTGGATTCTCTGAACTACATATGTTCAACATTGGTGACCGCAGCAGACTAACGATTGAAAAAGAATATATTCAAATCAAATTAAGTGTTAATGCCAATAAAAACATTTTTTTGACTTCTAAACAAATGCTTTATCTTAGAAAAACAAAATTGCCGAAATACATTTTTATACCCAGCTTGTACTTCTACGCAAGTTTATTATAACTTTAAATGTATTACGGTAGTATGTCATGGCTTACCCGTTTAATAGCTTAACCGTTTATCAAAAAATTAGTATAGAAAAATATTTTGATCAAGCCGTATCCGTCCGTCCGTTAACAGGATAACTTGAGTAAAAACTAAGATATCTTTATGAAATTTGGTATACGGGCTTATCTGGATCGGTGTTGAAAATGGGCGGAATCGATCGATAGCCACTTTTCGATGTCGAAAATTTCCAAAAATTTTTAAAATGCGTTGAATTATTACCATTGCCTACATTTAGAAGAAAAAAATTTGAAAGTTTTCCAAACCTAAGCTGTTGCAGATATGGTGTTTAAAGTTGGCACAGAGCTTACCGTTATACATACGTTCACAAAAAAGTCAACATCGAAAATTCGAAAAATGTGAAAAAGCGGCCAGTCATTACCAAGGGTAGGAGGTGCCGGAACATGATATATTGGTTGACTTTATGACTATGAATAAAAATTTTGAAAAATGGGCGTGGCACTGCCCACATTTAGAAGAAGAAAATTAAAAAATGTTTGGCCGTAAATCAAAAGCCTTTGAAGATATCATATTTGGAATGGAGGTTGTGAAAGTAAAAAATCAGTTGACGGCCACTCCCACAAAAAAGTCGGTAGCGAAATTTCGGAAAATGGAAAAAATTCCATAATTTATTACCAAAGATCGATTATGTACGAAACTAAGCACGTGGGTTGACCCTTTGACTCAAAGTAGAAAAATGGGAAAATTTTGGATAGCGGGCGTATCACCACCCACATTTAGAAAAAGAAAATTTAACGGTTTTTCAGCCGTAAATTAAAAGCCATTGAAGATTCGTCATGGAGGTTGTCGATGCTGGTATATGTATATGTATGTATATGTACCTTGGTATACTTCTCTTTAAAAAAAAATGTCTTCAAGGTGTTATGGTAACGAAAAATTCAACAACTTTACGGTATATAACTAAATTAAACTGATATTTGACCAACCGCCGTGGTGTGGTAGTAGCGTGCTCCGCCTACCACACCGAGGGTGCTGGATTCACGCCATGGACAAAGCAACATCAACATTTAGAAACAAGTTTTTTCAATAAGAAAAAATAATTTTCTTATCGGGCTTGCCCCTTCGAAGTGATTTGGCAAAGACCCCGAGTGTATTTCTTCCATGAAAAACGTCTCAGTGAAAATTCGTCTGCCTTGCATATTCGGTTCGTAGTCGGCATAAAATATGTAGGTCCCGTCCCGCCAATTTGTAGGGAAAGTTAAAAGGAGCACGACGCGATTCGTAGAGAAGCTCCGCCCAAAACCTTTTTCGGAAGTAAGCCCGCCTTTCATTTATTTTATTAAACTGATACTTAACCTCACGAGGGATATGGCATTCCAAAGTTTACAAATTTTAAAATAAATAAAATTTTTGTGAAGTTTTAGAAAATGGGGGTGGCACCGCCCACATTATTTTCAAAGTATTTCAAGCAATCGATCATAAGTCGTTAGCAGTTTGCAATTTTACAAAGTTATATTTCTTTGCACTGTAGATCTGAGGAAAATTTGTTGACCGTTTCGCCCGAACTTAAGCTTCCTTGCTTGTTTTTCACAACATGGTTGCTTCCATGCGTTTGAATAAGTTAGCCAAAGTCGGATTCCCTAAGTAATCTTTTCAGCTCCATCAAGCACTAGTACATAAAAATTCGTTAAAATATTGATAGTAGCACCGGCAGGACTTAAAAAAACAATTAAAAATATTTTCAAAAAAGGATTGCAAAATAAATATATATGCGTATTTTACTTAAGTGCCGGAAGTTCCTCTCTGTTCATATTTTCGGTTGCCAAAGCGCTAAAGGCCGCGGTACAATGACATTTTCTCATATAGATGCGTTTAACAAAAGCTTATGCATTCCAATAACATCGCCACAATCAACCAAGATGTTGCGTTTGTAAATATGAAAGAACTTCACACTTGGCAATTTAAGTTTATTTCGGCTCGCCCATTCACATACAAAATTTCGCGAAGGACTGTTGTAAACATTCTCCCTATAGAACAAAAATACTTGCTAACATATTTTTTGTTGTATTCGATTGTTATATTGCAGTTTTTAATTGCGAAAAATGTTAGAAAATTTACGAACCAGTGGGAAAAATTATTTCACTTGCAAAGTGTGCCAACACCCTTAACCAAAGCAAATGTCAAATTCTTCTTCTTATGATTTGCTTGGAACAAAATTGGGGAGTTGGCTACTTTTCAATATCAGATGGCGCCAGTGTCGCTCATTCCACCATTCTCCATAAAAATACGTCCAATCTACTCATAATTCATACGCATGTGTTAAACTCGTCTATATGAAAAACTGCTTAGGTGTCGGAGCTATAGTCATTGTTTGCGAACGTCAGTAAGAGATGGCACCACCTATTTTGACCTCCGAATAGAAAATGTGTTTTTTAAAAAATTTAAAACTACTTTATTCAACTATTTGGTTTGCTTACCATCTGTCAACAGCCCAAAAAAAGACTTTGTTTTTAAAAAAAATGTTAAAATAGATAGCAGCAAAGTAAAATGCGTGCGCAACTACTCATTGATATTGCATCTAACCAAATATGTGCTTCTTTGAAAAAGACATATTAATAATATGATATTAAGAAAAAATAATTTTCTTATCGGGCTTGCCCCTTCGAAGTGATTTGGCAAAGACCCCGAATGTATTTCTTCCATGAAAATAAAATTTCGAATTTTTTTGGTTTTTCTATTTTTTGTAAATATTTGAAAATAATTCAAGGTTCGATACGAGCAGAGCTGGCTAAATTCAATTCCATTACATTACACATTACATTCCTGAGTAATTGGAAAAAGTAATAAATTCCTTTCCACCACAGCAAAGGAATTTATTACATTTCAATTCCTCAAAAAAAAATACCAAAAGTAATTTCGTTTTTTTAAGGCTCGAGTACAAAAAATTTTTTATTTGTAATTGAAAAAAAATGTTTTACGCAATTGTAATTTCTTTCCCAGTACTTTCGAAAGGAATGGAATACGTAATCGAAATTTCTTTCAATTACATTACAAAGAATGGAAAAAGTACTGTCGAATTTCCCATTCCATTCCTCAAGGGAATTCCGAAAGTAATTGAAAAACTACAAGTTATTCTATGTATAGGAACGTACTCCGGTTGATGTGGGTGGCTTTTCGGGTTACAATTTTCATTATTTCTTCAGATGTTTCTTGTGAGTGGTAACTGAAAGCATTTGAAAACACCAATGAATATCAAATTATTATCTTCTTAAAGTTCCCTGCTAAGTAAGGGCATCTGCTTTCCCAAAATTTGTGAGTTTTTAGGTAATGGTATCCCCTTTATTCCTATCATACCTTCGTTAAAATATATGTGTGTATCATATGCATGTGTGTTTGTGACTGAACTCCCGCTAAAAAACTGGACCCATTTTAATGAATATTTGTGTATATGTTCAAGAAGAGTTGTGGATGCTTTAGATTCACAGCTTGGTCCGTTTTGTTTCTTATTTTCCCGGGAAATTAACCAGGGGCCGACATTTTTTAAACGAAATTAATTTATGGTGCGATTTCCTTTGTTGTTACATATTTCACAAATGCAATATACAAAACAGGATTCCGGCACAGATGTAAAATGTGTTCCAATGAAAAACAATTTGTGTTGATGAAATTGTAAATTATTCGCATGAATTCCTGGCTTTATATGAGAAAAGGGTTTGGAAGTATGCTTCTAATATCCATCACTAAGGTAGGCACCTTCGAGCGGCGAATCCCGTTTCACTAACAGACGAGGCTCTGGCGACCCCAAGCTTCTCATGGATCATGGAACTTGCCGTGGGGAGGGAGGGATGGCCTGAAGGTCTAATGTGTCCATATAAATCGTTCCCGAGATGGTCGGGCTAGTACCATAATGGTGCTGTGTTATCGGAGCGTACCGGATCTGTATCCGGCAAAGGACCATCACACCGATAACACTCCCCAAAGCCTTCGGGGAGTAACCTTATCGCTACAACAGCAACTATGAGGCGCAACGCTTTAGGACTGGCATATACGTCGTTTCGCCTCATAGTAGGGCGACGGGATATCGGTGACCAAGAACTACCAACCCCCTAATCCAGGGTGTTATTCGGACCGTGCCTATTTGACGACTTGCAGCCAGGGGATAAATTCGAACGAAGCTTTCCCGATACCGGGCCACTCGGGAAGTACTAATGGCCTTACCACAGTAAGACTGCTGTGGCGGACGGTTGTTTCCCCGCGGTTCAGTATTATAACCGCTGAGCCCGCCTTGTCCGGAAGGTGGTGGTACGACCAAGATGAACGACTCATTATCTAATTGTATTAAGGACTATGATAATGGGAGGACTGATTCGCAAGCCAAAGACGACAATGGCTTGCGAATCAGTCCTCCCATTATCATCGTCCTTGAGGGGCAGAGGAAATGAGAGAATCCTGTCGCAGTACCGAGCAGCGCTAAGAATTGTTCAACGCCTGGGAGCAGTGGTCGACCCAACTGAAGTGGAGATGGAGCGCTTGGAATGGGATAATGAGGCGGTAGAATTAGGTCGAAGGCAGTTCAAAAAGTTTGCTGCGAGAAACCCTCGGCACTGCAACCGCTACGAGGAGAAAGAAGCGTCGAATGGCAGAATGAAGAGGCAACGTTCGGCGGAAGGCGACAAGTCTGCTTTCAAGAGCCTGAAAGGACCCAGTCCCAAAGCCGCGGCAGGGTGCGGCAGGGCAGCCGCATAGACAAGAAAAGTAGGAATGAAGCTGTAGGACAGATGACCCCAATAGCGAGGTAGCAACTACCTCGAAAGCTGCAAGTCAGAGGGAGGACATCAAAACTGGCGAAGTGCCAACAAGGAAAGTAGGAGATAAGCCAAAAGGCGATAACGTTTAAAAATTAATTAAAAGATATTCTAAAGAAATTCCGCCAGGTGCTAACGTGACCGAGCGAGACAACTTGACTTATATTAGGAATCTCAACTTGAATACTATGCGGCTGGTAAATTACAAAAACGCGCAATTGGGAAGAGCATCTAAGTAACTGCAACCTCTCTTGGGTGTCGATAAGCCGTGGTCAATAGTCAAATCTTGTCTAACCCGAAAAAACACAATGATAATATATCCATCGCCTTTGGCTATACAACTCTGCGGACTCGAAGACATGCGTGAGCGGTTTTTGCCGGCAATTTTTAATGCGTTCTTGAGTAGACGAGGCCAGATGACGTGCAAGCAGAGGGGAACATAGACACAAACACGACGTCTGACCCGTTACCATCACTCCACAGAGGTCGAAGACGCCATGAAAAAAGCCAAACCTTCTAAATCAATAGGTCCAGATGGAGTAGCTATGCCAATGCTAAAACATCATGGCGCTGAGGGAGAAAGCTACCTGACGCACGTTTTCAAGCCTGGGAAACTGGCTAACGAAGGTGAGTCATAACGAACGGTATCACTCCGTTCGCAAGTAGCGAAGACATTGGAAACCTTCCTGCTCCATCAGTTTACTGCGAATCTTCGCCTAGCCACTCATCAGCATGATTTCCACAAAATACGTAGCACTACCAGCGCTGTCAAAAGCTTTTAACACAGTCAACCACGGTACTCTACTCCAAGATATAGAAGGTTCACCCTTTCCCCTTTGATATACTGCAAATTATCTGAACCTAGCCGACCAAATCCACGGCCACTCTGTTTTGTGACGTGGAATATTGGACGTTCACGTCAATGGTATTGCGCTACCGATTTTCAATCATTCAAAGATCCTAAGAGTAACATTCGGTCACACTCTCACCTTCAAGTAGCACTTGGGGAAAAGATGAAGAAACGTTGCTAGCCACGTAATTGGCCGGCCGCTCAACAGCAAACCTAAACTACTATGAGACAGTCTTATCACACCCTTCCTCATATATGGCGAGGAGAAATGAATTGTCAGCCATTGAAAACAGTGCTGGTGTTTTACAAACATTTTCTTATGGTCCAAGGAGTTACTATGGCCTCATAAAACCACCGCTTGAATCGCAAACATATTTTTTACACTAAGAATTTTTCAATTACCTTTGCAATTCCTTTGAGGAATGGGAAATTATTAATTACATTTGGCATTCCTTGTAATGTAATTGGAAAATTTTCAATTACATTTGCAATTCCTCTCCAAAGTACTGGGGCAGAAATTATATTTGAGCAAAGTATTTTTTTGCTTTTTTTTTCAATTACAAACAAAAAATTTTTTGTACTTGAGCCTCAAAAAACGAAATTACTTTTTTTGTATTTTTTTTTGAGGAATTAAAATGTAATCAATTCCTTTGCTGTGGAGGATTACTTTCCTGAAGTACATGTAATGGGGAATTGACAGTAATTGATTACTTAAAGTAATCATTACTACCCAGCTCTGGATTCGAGCTCGAGGCCAAAATTTAAATTTTTTCTTGTCACACTTATGCTGCTACAATCACAAACATTTTATAGGATGTATTGTTTTGATTTCGAATTCAAAACACATTGCGAGCATTTTAAATTAGCAATATAGGAGTATTACATATATGAAAAAAACTATAATTATCATTAAAAAATTATTGTTCTTGAGCTCGAATCGATTTAATGAATCCTTTAAAATTAAACAATTATTTGAAAATAATTTATCTTTCATTATCATTGGCTACATTGACCATAAAATCCGACCCATCAAGCAAAACGTACTAGATTTTTGACTACATTAGGCATTCAATAAAGAAATAATGAGATAATTAGGTAATGTGTTTTTGTATGGAAGATTGAGTTCAGTAAGGGCTTTAATGTAGACAAACTATTTCATTAACCCTCTGTGTGAAATTGTTATAATTATCATTGCTCATTGATCGATTACAAAGCCTAATTTAAATGTCGCAAACTTAATAATTCCGTAAATGCCAATACTATTTTGGTAGATACATATATGTGAGGAACAACAATGAAAAATCGTAAATTTAAAAAAATAATTGATAAAAAAAAATGGAAAACTTTCTCAGCCCAACTTTGGTTTATTTGACAACCACTGTTTCTACTCTTTACCCCTGCATGTTTAATAGCTTGAAAAAATATGAATTGGTATTTCTGGAACTATAAATAAACCTGGAATATGTAAATTTCAAATGGTAGTAAAGTTGCACGCATAAACATCAATTTTGGTGTACTGAAAATTATAAAATCAAAATTTTTCACAAATACTTGTATATATAACACTATGACACATTCAGTATATGTGATGTCCTTATTGACCCCGGCCAATTCAACCTTGTGTATATAAATATTTCAAAACCAAATTACTGTCTTCTTTGGCAATAAACTAAAGTTATGGTTTGCCTTTAGTTGAGGATGAAAACTGTACAACTGTGGAATGGCGGCCGCCGTGGTGTGGTGGTAGCGTGCTCCGCCTACACACTCGAGTTCAACTACCGAGCAAAGCAACATCGAAAATTTAGAAACAAAATTTTCCAAACCGGGTCGGCTCTCGGCAGTAATTCGGCAAGCACTCCGAGTGTATTTCTCCCTTCAAAAGCTTCTCAGTGAAAATTCATCTGCCTTGCAGATGCCGTTCGGAGTCGGCATAAAACTTGTAGGTCCAGTTCCGTTAATTTGTAATAAACATTTAAAAGGAGCACGACATAAATTGGAAGAAAAGCTCAGCCTAAAATCACTCCGGAGGTTATTGCGCCTTACATTTATTTTTTTAACTGTAGAATGCTCTTTACACATCCTGAGGTTATTTTTAAAGGATATGTTCTGATAATTTATTTACTCTTTACGATTCTTACATCGTAGTTCAAACACTTAGATATATAATTGCGTTAATTAACAATAAATGATTAAATGCTTAAAATGTTCACATTGAAAATTTTTAATTGAAACATTTATCACAAATCCACCATGTAGTCCTACATTTTTAAGCTATTCTATTCTAATTTAAAAATTTTTTCAATTAAGAAAAAATTTATCATAACAATAATAATGATAAAAAATTATTGTTAGGCCTTGAGCTCGATTCGAACCCGCGATCTTAAAATCAGTAGGCCGATATAACAACAAAAATTGTATTCGTTGGATTAGTTATACTAGGAAGTAGATTTTTATTATTTTTATACTCAGTTGAGCAGAGCTCACAGAGTATATTAAGTTTGATTGGATAACGGTTGGTTGTACATATATAAAGGAATCGAGATAGATATAGACTTCCATATATCAAAATAATCAGGATCGAAAAAAAATTTGATTGAGCCATGTCCGTCCGTCCGTCCGTCCGTTAACACGATAACTTGAGTAAATTTCGAGGTATCTTGATGAAATTTGGTATGTAGGTTCCTGAGCACATATCTCAGATCGCTATTTAAAATGAACGATATCGGACTATAACCACGCACACTTTTTCGATATCGAAAATTTCGAAAAACCGAAAAAGTGCGATAATTCATTACAAAAGACAGATAAAGCGACGAAACTTGGTATATGGGTTGAAGTTGTAACGCAGAATAGAAAATTAGTAAGATTTTGGACAATGGGCGTGGCACCGCCCACTTTTACAAGAAGGTAATTTAAAAGTTTTGCAAGCTGTAATTTGGCAGTCGTTGAAGATATCATGATGAAATTTGGCAGGAACGTTACTAGTATTACTCTATATGTGCTAAATAAAAATTAGCAAAATTGGATGAAGAACACGCCCACTTTTTAAAAAAAAATTTTTTTAAATTCAAATTTTAACAAAAAATTGAATATCTTTACTGTATATAAGTAAATTAAGTCAAAATTCAACTCCAGTAATGATATGATGCAACAAAATACAAAAATAAAAGAAAATTTCAAAATGGGCGTGGCTCCGCCCATTTTCATTTAGTTTGTCTAGAATACTTTTATTGCCATAAGTCGAACAAAAATTTACCAATCCTTCTCAAATTTGGTAGGAGCATAGATTCTATGACGGTAACTGTTCTCTGTGAAAATGGGCGAAATCGGTGGAAGCCACGCCCAGTTTTTATACACAGTCCACCGTCTGTCCTTCCGCTCGGCCGTTAACACAATAACTTGAGCAAAATCCGATATATCTTTACTAAACTTAGCCCACGTACTTACCTGAACTCACTTTTTCTTGGTATAAAAAATGGGCGAAATCTGACCATAACCACGCCCACTTTATCGATATCGAAAATTACGAAAAATGAAAAAAATGCCATAATTCTATACCAAATACGAAAAAAGGGATGAAACATGGTAACTGGATTGGTTTATTGACGCAAAATATAACTTTGGAAAAAACTTTGTAAAATGTGTGTGACACCTACCATATTAAGTAGAAGAAAATGAAAAAGTTCTACAAGGCGAAATCAACAGCCCTTGGAATCTTGGCAGGAATACTGTTAGTGGTATTGCATATACAAATAAATTAGCAGTACCCTACAGATGATTTTCTGGATCACCTGGTCCACATTTTGGTCGATATCGCGAGAACGCCTTCACATATACATCTAAGGGCCACTCGCTTTTAAAACCCTCATTAATACCTTTAATTTGATATCCATATCGTACAAAAACATACCAGAGTCACCCCTGTCCCACCCTAATGGCGATATCTCGAAAAGACATCCACCTATAGACCTAATGCCCACTCCCTCTTAAAATGCTCAGTAACACCTTTCGTTTGATACCCATATCGTACAAACATTCTAGAGTCACCCCTGGCCCACCCTAATGGCGATATCTCGAAAAGGCGTCCACCTATAGACCTAGTGTCCACTCCCTCTTAAAATGCTCAGTAACACCTTTCGTTTGATACCCATATCGTACAAACACATTCTAGAATCACCCCTGGTCCACCTCAATGGGGACATCTCGAAAAGGCGTCCACCGATGGACCTAAGGCCCACTCCCTCTTAAAATGCTCAGTAACACCTTTCATTTGATACCCATATCGTACAAACAAATTCTAGAGTCAGCCCTGGTCCACCTTTATGGCGATATCCCTAAATGGCGTTCATCCATAGAACTATGGCCTACTCTCTCTTAAAATACTCGTTAATACCTTTCATTTGATACACATGTTATACAACCACATTCCAGGGTTACCCCAAATTGATTTTCCTTATTTTGTCTCCATAGCTCTCAACTGAGTATGTTATGTTCGGTTACACCCGAACTTAGCCTTCCTTACTTGTTAAATTTGAAGTCTTTCTTATTTATTGTAATAAATCCACTTGGGAAATGAAATACCAGTGATATAAAGCTCTTTTTTGCAAAGATACACTGAAAGAAATGGTGCTAGTAAAATCAACAAATCGGTTCTGTTGTTCTTGAATTAACGGAGATTCGGTGAAATTGATCGAATTACGGTTAATACGACCGAGTTCTTTGACAAACGAAAAATTAGCTTGGTCATTTCAACAGAAGAGAAATTGTCGCTCTTAAGTTAACAAAATTCTGTAAATTGACAGATTCCTGGTCAATATAACAGATTTTTCTGTTAACACAACTGATCCACTGGTCATTTCAACAGCGATAAACAGTCAATACATGAAGAAATTTCAAAGAGAATTTTACGCTCACTGCGCTCTCTACTTTGTACTTATGACGATGGTGCCACTTTAAAAAAAAAAAATACAAAAATAAGAAAACCACCAAATCGAAAAAACACACAAAATGGGAAAACAACAAAGAACTAGTTTTTCAGTTATCAATACAAAACGAAAAACCCTTTTTTGAATTTACTGTGCAAAAAATTATGAGATACCGGGGTACCTATTTATCGGGTACAATTTTGCAACTTCTCCTCCAAGCGAAATGCAAAATTGCGCCTTCTTGTTGCAAAAGTTTTGTTTGAACGAACAGGATTTTTCCAAAGTTAGTAACATTTTGTTCAAGTTTTTACGAATTTTCATTCATGCGAACGAATTTAATAAGATAATAAAGAGCATCCTTTTTAATGTTGATGTTTCCGACAACATCAAAGTTTTAGTTATTTTGGAATCGTTTCAACTTAAAGTGTTACGAAAATTAAACTTGCCGAATTACACGTAAAGTTACTCCAGTGGTGAATTACCTTCTTGCGATTTGATTTTTACTTTTCTATAACTGACAAGTTCTCAAAGAATTGAGAATCAGTTTTGTGACTACTATTTTAATTTCTATTTGCAAAGTGAAGATCAAATTATAAAATTTTAATTTGGTGAAAGTGCGTTTAATAAAACAAAATAATAAATTGTATAATGTTTAAGTGTGCCAGCATATTTGATGTAAGCCCAATTGACGTTCGGTTAGTAAGTGCCACCGTGGTGTGATGGTAGCGTGCTCCGCCTGCCACACCGTATTGCCTGGGTTCGCACCCCGGGCAAAGCAACATCAAAATTTTAGAAATAGCGGGGTCGCCCCTCGGCAGTGTTTGGCAAGCGCTCCGAGTGTATTTCTGCCACGAAAAGCTCTCACTGAATACTCATATGCCTTGCAGATGCCGCTCGGAGTCGACATAAAACATGTAGGTCCCGTCCGGCCAATTTGTAGGGAAAATCAAGAGGAGCACGACACAAATTGGAAGAGAAGTCCGGCCTTAGATCTCTTCGGAGGTTATCGCGCCTTACATTTATTTATTTATATGGCAACATAGGTACTTTCGTACAAAGCTGTCGCAACAAGTTTTTTTGTTCATTTGACTACTAAAACGGTCAATTACGAATCAACGATTTGTGCGCAGTTGATTTAACATCTTGTTGCGATGGATAAAAATTAACAGAAATTTCGATTGAATTGACCGGTATTTCGGTTGAGCTTCAATTGTGTTGATTTTACCAGTCTTTTTCTTTCAGTGTATAGCTTATTTTATTCGTCAAGACCCTTTTAAAAATCTTTTAGTAAAGGCAACTTCTCTGCCGAATTTTGTTACGATAGTTTTAACGATTTTTAATTTATGATTAATAATATTTGTAAAATTGATTTTATCAGAAGTGGACGATGCCACGCCCATTTAAAAAACTTTTTCCAAATTTTTACCAAGAGTCTCAATATCAGTCAACATGTCAGATTTCAACATTCTAGGTGTATTATTTACTAAATTATCAGGTTTTTTGTGTTTTCCAAAATTTTATCTATATTAAAAGTGGGTGTGGTTATCGTCCGATTTCGCTCATTTTCAATACCAATCTATTCTGGGTCCAGAAAAGCTAGTGTACCAAATTTGGTGAAGATATCTCAATATTTACTCAAGTTATCGTGCTAACGGACGGACGAACATGGCTCAATCAAATTTTTGTTCTATACTGATGATTTTGATATATGGAAGTCTATATCTATCTAGATTCCTTTATACCTGTACAACCAACCGTTATCCAATCAAAGTTAATATACTCTGTGTGCAAAGCACGCTGAGTATAACAAATATGTAGGTACTTTGTTTGAGGATGCAGTTTCACGTTTTTTGTGGTCTGCATGTAAAAAATATGATCACGAATCACTTATTTCAAGAATATATGATGTAAGCATAAGTATTTGATGAAATTTGATGCTTCTAGCCGTAAAAAAGGGGCAGAAATAACAGTTTATATGGGGTATATACTATACTAGCAGGTACCCCGCTTACTTCGTTCCGCCGCAAAAAGTAAATCTATTGCCGCATTGTCTACCACACTGGAGCAGACTTTATCGTATATTACTCGTTGCTCATTAGTTAGCTTTAGCTCATTTTCTAATAAAAAGTGGTGCAGCTCATGGGTATTGTGCGTTATTTCGCACATTGCAGAAACGGGGTCTAAGTCTGATCCAGAGCGGTTAGGATCAGGCAAACAGAAAACCTTTATACGTTTCTATGCATATGAAAAAAACAAATTATCAAGAAGATTAAGGCCTGTATTATCAAATGTCTTCAGTAAAGTCCATTTCAGGATCATTACTACTCTGGCGCACATTATGCAAAATATCTTCACATAAATTTTTACAGAACAAATTCCATAAATCTGTTGGATCAGAAATTTAGCAATAAGCATGATAGAAAAAGCTCTCTCATTTTGTGCTCGCTCTCAGAGACAGTTGCATCAAACATTATATTCTTCCAATGACTATCATGCTGCAGTAAATGTCGTGCATGGCAAGCTGCTCGATATGTTGGATATAGTTGACCATCTACTCAAAGTAAATCAGTGAAATATGTCGGTCCTCGAACATGAGGTATTAGTAGTCTAAGATAACATTCTGAGTAACTAGGATGTATGGTATAAGTGAGTATACCCTACCCAACGCAGTTTCTCGCTTAATTCGGGGCTGATTAGGGACATTCTGTCCACGCTTTCTGCCTTGCCATTTTTTATTAGTCCAAGTGTAATAGGCGGGTACTTCGGAAGTAAAGCAAAGTCTTTGCAAAATCGTCAACTGAACAAACGAAAAAAATGCTTTCAAGGTGGTTTGTGGTGGTTTCTGCAGTACGTTTTCGACATTACTCGGTGTGAAATAAACCCTTTGTCCATTTTCTAACTGAACAGATAGATGTACAATCGTTGGGAATCGCTCATGAATGGAAAATCCCAGTAATCTTCAAATACCTTCTAATGTGCTTAAATATCTGCCATTCAAAAAATTTTGCACTTCGTCCTTATCATCTTGAACAGAAAATGTCGCTGCGTCGCTACCTTTGTTGACATACATACATACTTACAAATATATTTTATTGATTGCACTGAATAACAGTACTCTACATTTATGTGAGCGGAGAAACATCTGGAAACAAAGGGGCAATATGGAACGATCCGTCGTTGTACCCATTAGAAAGTACATGGGTATAGCCATGGTCCGCTGAAAACCTTCGTCTATATTTTGGATATCCATCTTTCCCGGTCTGCGTATGCTCTAGGAGCTCGCGTGGGTATCGTTTTGAGCATCGTGCATTCAACATACAGGGCGATGATAAATGATCAACACCACATGGGCCGTGGATCATATTTTTAGTAATTATATCATACAACATCGGATCTTCGTCTTTATTTGGAATTTCCTCTGATATAATGCGATCCACGTCATAGGGAAGAATTTTATCTATTAGTCAGATTAACATATGCGCGTGAGGTAAACCTCGCTTTTGCCATTCAACGTTAAACATATGACATCTAACTTTTCCGAAAATATGTATCTTGTTTTATAGTCAAACTCATGAGTTGGTGTAGTTTGATATGGAATACTCTTGACACAATGTCTCGGCGCTCACTTGGTCGTTGATTAGGAAACAATTCGTTTTTGATTTCACTCCACTCTGGATTGCATGTGAATGTTATAAATAAGTAGGTCTTCTATAATGTCGGACATATAAGAGGGCGTCTTGTGTACGTTCATGCAAATATCGAGGCGATCCAGTAAATGAAGACGTCAAAATTACTAACTGACCAATATTTTCAGGATTGGAATCCTCGTTAAGAGTATCCCTTAGATGTATATAATTATCTGCGCGCAACGTCCTTTGGTGTGCTCTTATAAAATTCAACATTTTGGTCATCAGTTTAGCAGCCATGTCCACATAGTATCGGTTAAAGAGATATCCATATATATGAAGCGCATTAAAGCTATTTTCTCTAATCATAATTTTATACTCATAAAATTGCATACATGAAATTGCTATTTGTGGGTTAGGTGCCCCACTGCTTGGATAAGTTTGCGGTATATTTATGCAGTAACCGTCCTCACCATTAAAAAATATGCGGTATTGCAGGAAGTCATATGAAGGAAGAATTTCTGACACACGATGAAGAGTGTTATCATGGGACTGTAGGACAATATCGCGGGGACCAGCATTTTCGCCAACTATCAATACTGCGACCTCGCCTGTAGTCGGGGCATTATAACGACCACGGTGTTCATTAACAGGGGGTTTTCCGGCATGGATTACAACCCCATAGTTATTCGAATTAGATGGTATACGCTCCATAGAAGTCATAAAACTTCGAACATACACATTATTTTCAAGCAGAATTTCTTGAATTAATTTCAACATATCTCTTTGAAGAGTTGGTGCAGCATTTTGGCGCAACGAAAGCTGCTCCTCTTGGGAAGAAAAATATATTTGTAAACATTTTGGAACCATGTTGGGCGGTGGTAATAAACTTCCAATAATATGGTACATTTGCCCAGGTATTTTTTTCTAGGCAATGTTTTGTAGCATCTATATATTAATACGCTAAAAAAATTTCCATACAATCAATTGACAGGCTGTTTCGCATTCTTAGCATACGTAAAATAATATAAAAGTCGATTCGTATTGATCAGCCGCAGTGCATAGGCCTATTTTTGTTACCAAATATTACTCTATTTGTTTATAATTAATAGAAAAAGCTTTTGTAAATTCGAACAATTCATACAAATATCGTAATTCATTATCGTGCACAAGCGCGCCATCTTTGGGAACAATTATCTAAGTTTGCTAATGCGAATTTCAAAGACCTAAACCTTTATGCACAAGCGCCCGTCTTTGGGAACAATTATCTAAGTGTTTAATGTGAATTTCAAATTTTATGTATCCCCGCTAAATTCGAAGGCACAAATCTTTCCCCTACATACAAATATGGTTTCCCATTGTTGCCACTTACCTATAATAGCCTCTACCAAAATCCTAAAAAATTTTTCAAAAATAATTTATAGCGTACCAAAAACCTTAAATAGAATTAATTTTTGACCGGCCCAATTTTTGTGGCAAATTTTACCTACACGTAAATACATAAGTCTTTATTTAACAGATTCTTTGTTTTTTATTTTAGTTGTTTTCTAAAAAACATGAAATCACAAATAATGAGTCTATTTTTTTTGAAACTAATTTTTTTATAACAATTAATGGCAAATTTGCTCGAAAATGTTGTTGCATTTGCAGATTTAATCCTCATTTTAGATAAAATACGTCTTATACTGAACAAAAAAGAAGAAGTTACAAAAATATAACATTACATTTTTTATATTGCCTTTTATGCTAATTACGAAACAAAAAAACGTCCCAAAAACTTTTTTGATTTTAGGTCAGAGCGGTCGTCTTGCATAGGCAGTATATTACCCACTATCTATATATTAGCCGTGTTTTTTAACACGCGCGTATACGTTTCATTTGCGCGTGTAAAAAAACGCGTATCTTCGCTTAGATAATGCTTAGGAGACCCATCTAGCGGCTGTGGTTAAACAACTAGCTACAGCAACAGGGTGTTCCGAAAAGCGGAGACGCAACGCTCTGATGGCCATAGGGTATAACATATAGCTGAATCAGCTGCGATGAATTGTGGACACACATAGAATACATAGAATTAGTGTAGAGGGTGACACAAATACACATATTTCAGTTACATCTGAGTATAATGCGTATTGAAATTTAGTAGGACAAAATTTATGCGCAGCAATTTCAGAGGTGTATTTATAGTTTGTCCCTTAGCAGTCAATATAAAGTTTAAGCGTAAACGGATATACGCGTGTTAAAAAACACGGCTATTATTACGCTAACAAAATTTCCATACAATCAGGCTGTTTCGCATAGTTAGCGTACGTAAAATCATATAAAAGTTATATGAATCGATACGTATGGATCAGCCGCAGTGCATGGGCCTATTTTTGTTAACAAATATTACTCTATTTGTTTATAATTAATAGAAAAAGTTTTTTGTAAATCCAACAATCTCTCCAAATATCGATATTTACTTACTTACTTAATTGGCGCTTAACCGTCTAAACGGTTATGGCCGTCCAACAAGGCGCGTCAATCGCTCCTTCGCTCCGCCAACCGGCGCCAATTGGTCACACCAAGGGAGTTTAAATCGTTTTCCACCTGGTCCTTCCAACGGAGTGGGGGCCGCCCTCTACCTCTGCTTCCATAGGCGGGTTCCGATAGAAACACTTTCTTGGCTGGAGCATCATCTTTCATTCGCATAACATGGCCTAGCCAGCGCAGCCGCTGCGTTTTAATTCGCTGGACTATGTTGATGTCTACGTATAGCTCGTACAGCTCATCATTAAATCTTCTTCGGTACTCGCCATCGCCAACGCGTAGAGGTCCATAAATCTTTCGAAGAACTTTTCTCTCGAACACTCCCAAAGCCGCTTCATCTGCTGTTGTCATTGTCCATGCTTCTGCCCCATATAGCAGGACGGGCACGATAAGTGACTTGTAGAGTAGAGTGGTTTTTATTTGCCGAGAGAGGACTTTACTTTTCAATTGCCTACCTAGTCCAAAGTAGCATTTATTGGCAAGATTGATTCTTCGCTGGATTTCAGTGCTGATGTTGTTGCTAGTGTTGATGCTAGTTCCCAAATAAACGAAGTCTTTTACTATTTCGAAATTATGGCTGCCAACATTAGCGTGGTTGCTAAGGCGCGTATGCGCTGAGTCTTTGCTGGATGACAGCAGGTACTTCGTTTTGTCCTCATTCACCATCAAACCCATCTTTACCGCTTCTTTTTCCAGTTTGGAGCAAGCAGAACTAACAGAGCGGGTGTTTAGGCCGATGATATCAATGTCAAAAGCATATGCCAGTAATTGCACGCTTTTATAGTATGTTGTTCCAGTGCGGTTAAGTTCTGCAGTTAGTATAATTTTCTCCAGCATCAAATTAAAGATATCGCACGATAGGGGGTCACCCTTTCTGAAACCTTGTTTAGTTTCGAACGGCTCGGAGAGGTCCTTCCCAATTCTGACTGAGCTGATGGTGTTGCTCAACGTCATTTTGCACAGCCGTATAAGTTTTGCGCGGAAACCAAATTCAGACATAGCGGCATATAGGCAGCTCCTTTTCGTGCTGTCGAAGGCGGCTTTAAAGTCGACGAAAAGGTGATGTGTGTCGATTCTCTTTTCACAGGTTTTTTCCAAGATTTGGCGCATTGTGAAAATCTGGTCGATGGTAGATTTACCAGGTCTGAAGCCGCACTGATAAGGCCCAATCAGCCGGTTCACGGTGGGCTTCAACCTTTCGCACAATACACTTGAAAGGACCTTATATGCGATATTAAGAAGGCTCATTCCACGATAGTTGGTGCATTTTGCAGTATCACCCTTCTTGTGGACTGGGCAAAGAACACTTAGATTCCAACCGTCGGGCATGCACTCGTCCGCCCATATTTTGCTAAGAAGCTGCTGCATGCGCCTTACCAACTCCTCGCCGCCGTACTTGAATAGCTCCGCGGGCAATCCACCAGCGCCCACGGCCTTGTTGTTTTTCAATCTGGTTATTGCTTTCTAACTTCGTCATAGTCGGGCGGGGGGACATATATTCCATCATCATCGATTGCGGGATCGGGTTCTTCATCTCTGCGCGGTGAATTGCTGCCTCCATTTAGGAGAGCAGAGAAGTATTCCCTCCATAATCTAAGCACTCTCTGGACATCAGTTACAAGGTCGCCGTTTTCATTCCTACAGGAGTTTGCCCCGGTCTTAAAACCTTCCGTCTGTCGCCGTATTTTTTTGGTAGAATTTTCGGGCGTTATTCCCGGTGGCTAGCAGCTCAAGCTCCTCGCACTCACGCCTTTCTGCTTCTGCTTTTTTCTTCCTGAAAAGGCGTCTCGCTTCCCTTTTCAACTCACGATAGCGTTAACACACTCCTCTTGTCGCCCTCGCTTTTAACGTAGCCCGGTAGGCAGCGTTGTTTCTTTCGGTTGCAACGCGGCATTCTTCATCGTACCAGTTGTTTTTCCGTGGCCGCCGGTAACCAATTTTTTCCTCGGCGGCAGTACGTAGTGCTTTGGAGATATGCTCCCACTGCTCCTGTATTCCTTCAGGATGAGTTTGCTCTCAGAGAGCAGGTGTGAGAGTCGAGTTGCGAAATCATTGACAGTCTGTTGTGATTGAAGCTTTTCGACGTCTAGCTTTCCTTGTGTTTTTTGTTCCTTGGTTTTAGCCGCGTTGAGGCGGGTGCGTATTTTGGCTTCAACGAGATAATGGTCCGAGTCGATGTTAGTTCCTCGGATTGTGCGCACATCTAAAACACTGGAGGCATGCCGTCCGTCTATCACAACGTGATCGATCTGATTGCGAGTATTTCGATCAGGAGACAGCCATGTAGCTTGATGTATCTTTTTATGCATGAACCTCGTGCTGGATATGACCATGTTTCGAGCATCGGCAAAGTCAATCAGCCTCAGTCTGTTAGGAGAAGTTTCATTGTGTAGGCTGAACTTTCCGACTGTAGGGCCAAAAACACCTTCTTTGCCCACCCTGGCGTTAAAGTCGCCAAGCACGACTTTTATATAATGACGGGGGCAGCGCTCGTATGTGCGTTCTAATTGTTCATAAAAAGTGTCTTTCACCTCATCGTCTTTCTCCTCTGTCGGCGCATGGGCGCAGATGAATGATATATTAAGAAATGTTGCTTTTATTCGTATAGCGGCGAGACGCTCGTCCACAGGCGTGAACGCCAGCACTTGGCGACAAAGTCTCTGTCCCACCACGAATCCGACGCCGAAACTGCGCTTATTCGTGTGGCCACTCCAATAGATGTCACAATTTTTGATCTTCTTTCTTCCTTGCTTCGTCCAACGCATTTCTTGGATGGAGGTGATGTCAGATTTTGCTTTGACGAGGACATCAACCAGCCGGGCATCTGCACCAATCCCATTCAGGGAGCGGACGTTCCAGGTGCATGCCCTCAATTCATTGTCCTTCAAACGTTTGCCATGGTCGTCATCAATAGAGAGTGTATTTATCGTGGCTTGTTGTTATATTTCATTGGAGTATGGTTTTACGTGGCGGGTCCCAAGCGCAGCACACAACCCGCGCAACGGGGGTGTAAATATTACTTGCACGTTTTATAGCGAGCCGCTTGCTCCAAGACAGACGCCCGCTTGCAGCTGCACCTAGAGGTGTACAGACGCTGCCGATGAGATCTCCCCCGGCTAGCCCTTAAACCGATTATGTCAGAGTGGCCTAGCCAGGTTGTCGCCTTCTCACATTAGCTCACCGCTAAACGGATGTTTAGCGGCTACCCAGAGGATACTTGGCCGCAAGCGACCGGCAGTAGTGAGCTGCTTGAACCGCTTTCGTGGACTTCTACACACGGCTCCATCCTCCTATCGATATTTATTTTCTTGCACAAAAGCGCGCCATCTGTAGACCAATTATGTAAGTGCTCTAAGACACAAACATGGTTTCCCATTGTTGCCACTTACCTATAATAATCTCTACCAAAATCCTAAAAAATTGTTCCAAAATAATTTGTAGCATACCAAAAAATCTTAGTAGAATTAATTTTTGACCGGCCCATTTTTTGTGGCAACTTTCACTTACCCCTAAATACATAGGTCTTTATTTAACAGATTCATTGTTCTTTATTTTAGTTGTTTTCAAAAAAACATGAAATCACAAATAATGAGTTAACTTTTGTTGAAACTAACTAAATCTATTTATAACAATTTTGGCAAATTCGCCCGAAAATGTTTTTGCATTTGCAGATTTAATCCTCATTTTAGATAAAATACGTCTTATACTGAACAAAAAAAGTTACAAACACATTAACATTCACATTAAATTTTTTATATTGTCTTTCATGCTAATTTATTTTATTTCTTATTTTATTTTGTGATATATTCTTTTATTTCAAGTTAGTTTATTATTATTTAAATGCGACTTGACTGAATCGGAAAATTTCACGTTGTATATTAGGCTTTGTTGGATTATAAAAAAAAATAAATGTAAGGCGCGATAACCTCCGAAGAGATCTAAGGCCGAGCTTCTCTTCCAATTTGCGTCGTGCTCCTCTTGATTTTTCCCTACAAATTGGCCGGACGGGACCTACATGTTTTATGCCGACTCCGAACGGCATCTGCAAGGCAGATGAGTTTTCACTGAGAGCTTTTCATGGCAGAAATACAATCGGAGCGCTTGCCAGACACTGCCGAGGGGCGACCCCGCTTAGAAAAATTTTCTTCTAATTGAAAAATCTTATTTCTAAAATTTTGATGTTGCTTTGCCCGGGAGTTGAACCCAGGGCATACGGTGTGATAGACGGAGCACGCTACCATCACACCACGGTGGCCGCTTGTTGGATTGGCTTTGTTGGATTATATATCCATTAATCGGATGCTTAGATCCCATAACCCTAATTTGTTTATGTCGCTTAAAGTTATGAAATTAATTTCATTTTAGTACATATGTTTGCGTGAATAATTTCAATATTTTTGTTTGTTTTTCTTTTCTTTCTAATTTATTCTGCTTTGTTATATCTTAGTATTATATCGTTCACAGACGTTATTTTATGGTAGATATGGTCATATATATTCATGAAATGGAGCGTTTACAAATTTAATACAAATTAATTACGTACATAGATCTCAATGGGAATCCCAACATTAAATATCCGAACATTAGAATCTTCAAATTTCCACAATGATCACATTAAAACCCGGAAAAAGTCTAAGTGCACTTATTGCGTTTTATATGGAACTGTTTGTTCACTTCACTTTCGCAATTTAAGTACTTTATTATACTCAGTTGAGCAGAGCTCACAGAGTATATTAACTTTGATTGGATAACGGTTGGTTGTACAGGTATAAAGGAATCGAGGTAGATATAGGCTTCCATATATCAAAATCATCAGTATCGAAAAAAAATTCGATTGAGCCATGTCCGTCCGTCCGTCTGTCCGTTAACACGATAACTTGAGTAAATTTTGAGGTATCTTGATGAAATTTGGTATGTGGGTTCCTGGGCACTCATCTCATCGCTATTTAAAATGAACGATATCGGACTATAACCACGCCCACTCTTTCGATATCGAAAATTTCAAAAAATCGAAAAAGTGCCATAATTCATTGCCAAAAACGGATAAAGCGATGAAACTTGGCAGGTGAGTAAAGTCAAATTTTAAAAGAAAAGTTAATATCTTTACAGTATATAAGTAAATTATGTCAACATTCAACTCCAGTAATTATATGGTACAACAAAATACAAAAATAAAAGAAAATTTCAAAATGGGCGTGGCTCCGCCCTTTTTCATTTAATTTTGCCTAGGATACTTTTAATGCCATAAGTCGAACAAAAATTTACCAATCCTTATGAAATTTGGTAGAGGCTTAGATTCTAGGACGATAACTGTTTTCTGTGAAAAAGGGCGAAATCGGTTGAAGCCACGCCCAGTTTTTATACACAGTCGACCGTCTGTCCTTCCGCTCTGCCGTTAACACGATAACTTGAGCAAAAATCGATATATCTTTACTAAACTCAGTTCACGTACTTATCTGAACTCACTTTGTATTGGTGTAAAAAATGGCCGAAATCTGACTATGACCACGCCCACTTTTTCGATATCGAAAATTACGAAAAATGAAAAAATGCCATAATTATATACCAAATACGAAAAAAGAGATGAAACATGGTAATTATATTGGTCTTTTGAGGCAAAATATAACCTGAGGAAAAAACTTGGTAAAATGGTGGGACACCTACCATATTAAGTAGAAGAAAATGAAAAAGTTCTGCAGGGCGAAATCAAAAGCCCTTGGAATCTTGGAAGGAATACTGTTCGTGGTATTACATATATAAATAAATTAGCGGTACCCTACAGATGATGTTCTGGATCACCCTGATCCACATTTTGGTCGATATCTCGAAAACGCCTTCACATATACAACTAAGGGCCACTCCCTTTTAAAACCCTCATTAATACCTTTAATTTGATACCCATATCGTACAAATACATTCTAGAGTCACCCCTTGTCCACGTTTATGGCGATATCCCGAAAAGGCGTCCCCATATAGAACTAAGGCCCACTCCTTTTTAAATTACTCATTAACAGCTTTCATTTGATATCCATATCGTACAAAAAAATTCTACAGTCACCCCTGGCCCACCTTTATGGCGATATCTCGAAAAGGCATCCACCTATAGAACTAAGGCCCAATCCCTTTTAAAATACTCATTAACACCTTTCATTTGATACCCATATCGTACAAACAAATTCTAGAGTCACCCCTGGTCCACCTTTATGGCGATATCTTGAAAAGGCGTCCACCTATAGAACTAAGGCCCACGGCCTTTTAAAATACTTATTAACACCTTTCATTTGATACCCATATCGTACAAACAAATTCTAGAGTCACCCCTGGTCCACGTTTATGGCGATATCTCGAAAAGGCGTCCCCATATAGAACTAAGGCCCACTCCTTTTTAAATTACTCATTAACAGCTTTCATTTGATATCCATATCGTACAAAAAAATTCTACAGCCACCCCTGGCCCACCTTTATGGCGATATCTCGAAAAGGCATCCACCTATAGAACTAAGGCCCAATCCCTTTTAAAATACTCATTAACACCTTTCATTTGATACCCATATCGTACAAACAAATTCTAGAGTCACCCCTGGTCCACCTTTATGGCGATATCTTGAAAAGGCGTCCACCTATAGAACTAAGGCCCACGGCCTTTTAAAATACTTATTAACACCTTTCATTTGATACCCATATCGTACAAACAAATTCTAGAGTCACCCCTGGTCCACCTTTATGGCGATATCTCGAAAAGGCGTCCACCTATAGAACTAAGGCCCACGCCCTTTTAAAATACTCATTAACACCTTTCATTTGATACCCATATCGTAAAAAAAATTCTAGAGTCACCCCTGGTCCATCTTTATGGCGATATCTCGAAAAGGCGTCCATCTATAGAACTTAGGCCCACGCCCTTTTAAAATACTCATTAGTACCTTTCATTTGATACCCATAACGTACAAAATAAATTCTAGAGTCACCCCGGTCCACCTTTATGGCGATATCTCGAAAAGGCGTCCACCTATAGAACTTAGGCCCACTCCCTTTTAAAATTATCATTAACACATTTCATTTGATACCCATATCGTACAAACAAATTCTAGAGTCAGGGCTGGCCCACCTTTATGGCGATATCCCTAAATGGCGTCCATCTACAGAACTATTGCCCACTTCCTCTTAAAATACTCTTTAATACCTTCCATTTGATACACGTGTCATACACACACATTCCAGGGTTGCCCTAGGTTCTTTTTACAACATGATTTTCCCTTACTTTGTCTCCACAGCTCTCAGCTGAGTATGTAATGTTCGGTTACACCCGAACTTAGCCTTCCTTACTTGTTTTTTTTTTCTTTAATTAAAAATTTTTTGGTAAACTCTGCCTTCTTTCTCATTACATAATTTTTTTTATATTTTTATTTTATTTTTTATGAAAGTATCCTCTATTCTACTCGAAATTTTCGTTTTGTGTCACACTTACATATTACATATGTATTTATACGAAATTAAACTCGGTAAAGCGTTAATTGATTCCTAACGGGTGGCGTGAAATAGGCTAAATTCCTTTAGCACATTTCATCGTTTTTAACTAAAATTATGACACTATTGAAATAAATGGGCGATATATGTATATGGGTGATATAGGCCTACTGGGGAGCCGAGCACCCAAAACTAACTTCGGTAGCGCGCCAACGGGGACCTTCCGGGTGGTGTGTAAAAACCTATTTTTCAATTCAACACCAAGTAATTTCACTATAATTCTATGTCAATTTCATTTGATTTTACCTAATTTTTATATTTTTGTTTAAGGAGCTCCGTACCAAAACGTTATAATTACATTTGAAAAGTTTGTAGAAAATTTAAGCAAATACAATCAAAAAGTACAACGTCTTAGATCAAATTCTAAATTTTAATGAAAAATTTAAGTAAGTCCAGTTTGCTATATTTCCAACACTTGATGCATAGACTGAGTTGAAAAAATAAAATACAAGTTGGTCGAATTTCGACCACAGGCGATACTAGTACAATCATTAATACAATGAAGTTTGAAAAATAGATACATACGCTCCTTGATTTGCGCACGCTAGCTTCCATATATATGTACATTGTACATGTACTATATCTTCGCAATGTACGTTGTACATACATTAGCTCGTTGTGAGCAAAAAACTTGTGCATTTGCCAAGAGCAAAATGAGGCACTGTCTTTGGCTGTGAGTATATGTATCTCTTCACAAACACAAAGTTGTTTTTGTTGGCCCGCTGTAGCTTGGGTTTGGTCATCGAAAAGTGTTATGCTTGCACTATTTGGGGGTTTTCATCAATTTTATCCTAAAAATAAAGGGCTTTAGTTTGTGAAAATGGAAAAAATAAAAAGCGCAGGGTGTTTGTTAGCGTCAATACTTTCTTTAAAAAAAAATCATAAAAATCGGTTTGGTACTTCTTGAGATTAGCCGTTACAAGCATTGGCCATATAAGCATTTTTATATAATTAGTATAGACATACCACCGATCTCTATGATTTTTTCAGACAACAATACATATGTGCAATATACGAAAGCATATGGTGAAGTTTGAAGCTTCAATCTGATAAATTGACGAAGATATGACAAAAATTCTCTTTTTCTGAAAAATCGGCTGTATGCTATAGTGGTCTGATCCGGCCGGTTCCGACAAATGTCTAATCGGGCACCTAAATACACCCGCCCACCAAATTTTATCAAGATATCCCAAAAATTGAGGGACAAACAGACAGACGGACATGGCTAAATGAATTCAGCTCTTCATCCTGGTTATTTCGGTATACTTAATGGTGGGTCTATCTATTTTCCTTTAAGGACTTACAATTTTGGGATTCGTGACGAAGTTAGTATACCTTTTCATTTTCATGAAAGGTATAAAAAGTAAATGTAACCAAATTAAATTGAAATGATTCTTGGTCGACGAGTTGTCGTTTTGTTATCGAAAAACTATTGATTCTTCAGAGAAAGGTTATCGATATCGGAGTGTTGTCGAGAAGTTTTCGATTTGTCATCAGAATTTGTCGGTATAGTTATCGATATGTTATCAAAAGTATATCAGTTTGCTTTCGGGAACTTATTGATATGTTATTGGGAAGCTATTGATGTGTTTTAGAAAAAATGTATCCATTTGTTAACAAAGAGTTATTGATTTTTTGTCGGAGTGTTACCAATATTTTTGTAATATTATCGATTTGTTAACGACGACTCATCGGTTTGTCATAAAACATTTACCGATAAAACTTCAATATAAAATCTATGAGAAATGTGCAACCCATCGATAACGAGCTAACAAAAAAAACTAATAAGAAGATGATAACAAGCTAATAACAAATCGATAACTCCACAATTACTTGTCGGTATTGGTTGTTACCGATAAGCAGCCGAAGAAGCTCTTCTCAAAAAGCCAAAAGCTACATATGTATTTGTCTATGGTAAAATTACCTCTGTTGTGGTTTAACTTCAACTCCCGTGCGAGGTCTTAAGCAAATTTGTTTCCAGTCGTGCACCTGTATGCACTTCCTATTTTTATAGAAGATTTCGTTCATTTGCGAAACTATCCCTTTGCAATGTTACCGGTTACGCTCGGAATAAGGCCGTTAGACGAACATCACAATCTTATATCAAAGATTACAAAAAACACTAAGATACGACTTTATTAAGCGTGCAGATAATTTTTTGTTAGGTATTTCAAATAAGTCGTTTTATTATAAACAATTTTCATTTCACGTCTTGCTTTCAGAAAATGTTGTAAAATGCAAAGTTTATTGGCCCCAACAACAACGCTAATAGATTTTACCCACGGCTGGCTTCTTTGGTTGCTTTTGGCGGTAGCTTTTGGCTTTTGGTTTCATGTTTTCATTTTCTTAGTTTCACATGGCATCCGAACATAATCGGTAGCTTTACCAACGGAGGAATGGTGGGCTGAAGAAGTTGGCTTGGTCGTTCGTTGCCTTCTTGAAAACTGGGTCATTGTTAATGTTTGTGTCCACAGTTTTTCAATTATTTTTATACTCAGCTGAGCAGAGCTTACAGAGTATATTAACTTTGTTCGAATAACGATAATCCGTAACGGCATAAACTAATCGAGATAGATATCGACTTCTATATATCAAAATGATCTGGGCGAAAAAAGAAATTTATTTAGCCATGTCCGTCCGTCCGTAAACACGATAACTTGAGTAAATTTTGAGGTATATTGATGAAATTGGGTACGTAGTTTCCTGGGCACTCATCTCAGAGCGCTATTTAAAATGGAGGAAATCGGAATATAACCACGCCCACTTTTTCGATATCGAAAATTTCGAAAAACCGAAAAAGTGCAATAATTCATTACCAAAGACGGATAAAACGATGAAACGTGGTAGGTGGGCTGACCTTATGGCGTAGAATAGAAAACTAGTAAAATGTTGGACAACGGGTGTGGCACCGCCCACTTTTGAAAGAAGTTAATTTGAAAGTTTTGCAAGTTGAATTTGGCAGTCGTTGAAGATATCATGATGAAATTAGGCAGGAGCATTACTCCTATTCCTATATGTGTACTAAATAAAAATTAGCAAAATCGGATGACGAACACGACCACTTTTTAAAAGAAACAAATTTTTAAGTCAAATTATAACAAAAAAATTAATATCTTTACAGTATATAAGTAAATTATGTCAATATTCAACTCCAGTAATTATATGGTTCAACAAAATACAAAAATAAAAGAAAATTTCAAAATGGGCGTGGCTCCGCCCTTTTTCATTTGATTTGTCTAGAATACTTTTAATGCCATAAGCCGAACAAAAATTTACCAATCCTTGTGAAATTTGGTAGGGGCATAGATAACTGTTTTCTGTGAAAATGGGCGAAATCTGTTGAAGCCACGCCCAGTTTTTATACACAGTCGACCGTCCGTTATTCCGCTCGGCCGTTAACACGATAACTTGAGCAAAAATTGATATATATTTACTAAACTTAGTTCACGTACTTATCTGAACTCACTTTATCTTGATATAAAAAATGGCCGAAATCCGACTATGACCACGCCAACATTTTATATATCGAAAATTACGAAAAATAAAAAAAATGCCATAATTCTATACCAAATATGAAAAAAGGTTTGAAACAAGGTGATTGAATTAGTTTATTGACGCAAAATATAACTTTAGATAAAACTTTGTAAAATGGGTGTGACACCTTCCATATTAAGTAGAATAAAAAAGTTCTGCAGGGCGAAATCAAAAGCCCTTGTAAACTTGGCAGGATATATAACTAAATTCGCGGTACCCGACAGATGATGTTCTGGGTCACCCTGGTCCACATTTTGGTCGATATCTCGAAAACACTTTCACATATACAACTAAGGGTCACTCCCTTTTAAAACCCTCATTAATGCTTTTAATTTGATACCCATATCGTACAAACACATTTTAGAGTCACCCCTGGTCCACGTTTATGGCGATATCTCGAAAAGGCGTCCACATATAGAACTAAGGCCCACTCCTTTTTAAAATACTCATTAACACCTTTCACTTGATATCCATATCGTACAAAAAAATTCTAGAGTCACCCCTGGCCCACCTTTATGGCGATATCTCGAAAAGGCATCCATCTATAAAACTAAGGCCCACTCCCTTTAAAAATACTCATTAACATCTTTCATTTGATACCCATATCGTATAAACAAATTATAGAGTCACCCCTGGTCCATTTTATGGCGATATTTCGAAAAGGCGTCCACCTATAGAACTAAGGTGCACCCTCTTTTAAAATACTCATTAACACCTTTCATTTCATTCCCACATCGTACAAACACATTCTAGAGTCACCCTGGTCCACTTTTATGACGATATCTCGAAAAGGCGTCGACCGCTAGAACTAAGGCCCACTCCCTTTTACAATACTCATTAACACCTTTCATTTGATACCCATATCGTACAAACACATTCTAGAGTCACCCCTCGTTCACCTTTATGGCGATATCTCGAAAAGGCGTCGACCTATAGAACTAAGGCCCACGCCCTTTTAAAATACTCATTAACACCTTTCATTTGATACCCATATCGTACAAACACATTCTAGAGTTAACCCTGGTCCACTTTTATGGCGATATCTCGAAAAGGCGCCCACTTATAGAACTAAGGCCCACTCCCTTTAAAAATACTCATTAACATCTTTCATTTGATACCCATATCGTATAAACAAATTATAGAGTCACCCCTGGTCCATTTTGTGGCGATATTTCGAAAAGGCGTCCACCTATAGAACTAAGGTGCACCCTCTTTTAAAATACTCATTAACACCTTTCATTTCATTCCCATATCGTACAAACACATTCTAGAGTCACCCTAGTCCACCTTTATGGCGATATCTCGAAAAGGCGTCGACCTATAGAACTAAGGCCCACTCCCTTTTAAAATACTCATTAAGACCCCCCAGCGGGTTAGGGGATCAGAATATACCCGCGGTAGGTATGCCTGTCGTAAGAGGCGACTAAAATACCAGATTGAAGGGGCTGTGTAGCGCAACCCTTCAGGTTGCCAGCGCAATATATAGCTTCTCCAAACCCAATTGTCGACCTCACCTATCCGCGGCGAATCCTGTTTCACTAACAGACGAGGCTCTGACGACCCCAAGCTCCTCATGGAACTTGAGGGTGGGGAGGGAGGGAATGGCATGAAGGTTTAATGTGGCCACATAAATCGTTCCCGAGATGGTCGGGCTAGCACCTTAATGGTGCTATGGTACCGGAGCTTACCGGATCTGTATCCGGAAAAGGACCATCACATCGATAACACTCCCCAAAGCCTTCGGGGAGCAACCTTATCGCTACAACAACAACAACAACATACTCATTAACACCTTTCATTTGTTACCCATATCGTACAAACACATTCTAGAGTCACCCCTGGTCCACCTTTATGGCGATATCTCGAAAAGGCGCCCACCTATAGAACTAAAGCCCACTCCCTTTAAAAATACTCATTAACATCTTTCATTTGATACCCATATCGTATAAACAAATTATAGAGTCACCCCTGGTCCATTTTATGGCGATATTTCGAAAAGGCGTCCACCTATAGAACTAAGGTGCACCTCTTTTAAAATACTCATTAACACCTTTCATTCCATTCCCATATCGTACATACACATTCCAGAGTCACCCTGGTCCACCTTTATGGCGATATCCCGAAATGGCGTCCACCTATAGAACTATGGCCCATTCCCTTTTAAAATATTCATTAATACCTTCCATTTTATACCCATGTCATACAAACATATTCCGGGGTTAGCCTAGGTTCATTTTCCTACATGGTGATTTTCCCTTATTTTGTCTCCAAAGCTCTCAGCTGAGTATATAATGTTCGGTTACATCAGAAGTTAACCTTCCTTACTTGTTGTGTTTAATTTCACTTATAACTTCTTGTTAACATATGTGTATATGTAAATATAAATATTTTAACTTACCTTTTGAATCTCTTCTTGACTAAGGTGTCATATCGCACACTAAGATCTATAGAAAGCTAAGTCAATAATCTTCAATTTTGAGGTTATATATACCACCGAGTTTTCCAATTGTATATCAACCGTTCTCTGTATTCCACCAAGTCAAACCTCCACTATTCAGCGAGAGAAGGCTTTGCAAAAAGTAAATATTACATTGGCGCATATGTGGGAGGCGATTCGTTTTTCTCGTTTTTTGAGCATTGTGATTTTTTTAGTTGATCGCTGTTTTGATCTAAGTGTGATATTTGCTTAGTTATGCACAGATACATACTAGGGATGCGATTTTTTTAATCCGGAAATTTTTGGGATCACGATATATTGCAATCCCGGGATCAATCCCGGGATTTAGATGTACATTATTTTCCAACGGCTTAAGAGCGGTACGCAGATCACAAGAAAGGAAAAATTCCATATGCTTAAATGCTTAAAACTGATTTGCTCATGCCTCAGCTGGTGTTGCTTTTATACTCTTCGGTTTCCTCGTTCGCATATTTCTAGGCGTTTCTCCTTCTAGAATTTACTAGTTCGCTGAAGACTGCATACTTTTGTGAGTATCTCAGAAATATGCATGTGTATATGTGAGAACTAATTTTCTGATGATAGCATACTTTTGTTAGTATCTCTCCGCTGCTGTATGTACATATGTGTAGACATAATGATTGATTTGTTTATGTAGATACAAGTGACTGCTCAGTATCGGCTTAGAGATGATAGTATCCCTTTGCCAATATTCGTCACAGTATAGTTCATTTAACTTCAGTTTTTTTTATTTATTAGTCAATATATTATTATAAATATTACCCTTTATAAAGGAAATAAGAATAACTACACAAAACAGCCCACGCCCATTTTTGTTATAAATAACCTTTAAATGAATAACACTTTTTTCTTAATTTGCTATGTTCCTTTGCCCGGAACTTGACCTCAGGATTTTCGGTGTGGCAGGCCGAGCACGCTACCATCACACCAAAGCGGCCGCCCTAGAGTCGTTTATACCTCTTTTGTATAAAAGTAGGTGTGGCCCTTTACCGATTTCGTTTATTTTTTATAGACTCATTCTTTAAGACAAATTTTGTGATAACAACTTGGGCCGTCTTTGTTTTTTGACCAATAATAGATGAAATATTTATTTTGACAGAATTTAAATGCTGGATTAGGATTTTAACCGGCATTCTAATTTTAATATTGTAGCCGTATTATTTACTGGACAATCGTGTTTTTGGTATTTTAAACAGTTCTATAGATGTATTTAAAAACTGGGCGTAGTTATCGTCTTATTTCGCTCATATTAAATAGCGATAAGAGATGAGTGCCAAGATATGTATCTCAAAATTTACTCAAGCTATGTTATTCACAGACGGACGGACGGACTTGACGGAATGAATTTCTTTTTTCAGCCTGTTCACTTTGATATAAGGAAGTATATCTTTATCTCATTCATCTCATATTTATCACGATGAGTTTATAAAGGTTGGTTGGTTGGGAGTTGAAGGTATTCGTCATTTAATTTTCGAAAAATATTTGCAAAATCTTCTATTGCAAAATGCTTATGGTAATTTTTTATAAAAATATGATTCATTCCATGACATAAATATATTAGCAGAGTTAACTACTATACGCAAAGTTCACGAACATTCTTCAAAGTTCAAAAAATTTGCATGCAATGTTTCAACTCTTTATTCAGAAAAAGTGCTGTAATGCAAATTTCACATGGAGATTAAATGAAATAATAAGTCAGGTTTCCACATTAAATCCCTGATTGAACTCAATCTTCCATATTCAATATTCAACACATGTTCGTTAATGAACCAAAAGGCCTGTGTGAAAAATAAAAATTAATTATTTTCTTAAACGAAATTTTGATCCCATTAAGTTTCTGTGTGAAATCGGAACAACGCAAAAAGTTTTTCAATGCTGCTTGTTTGTGCTCCCATTTCTTATATTTTGTAAGATGTTACAACTGCCGGAAATCCCAGGTTTACGTCCCAATGACACTGAGATTTTCGGGAATTAAAAAATACCGGGATCACGGGATCCGGGAATTTGCATTCCTGGTACATACATACATATGTTTGTGTGTATGTACGATCTTATAAAAATATGATGCATAATAAATGAATATTGTGTGTTATATAATAACCAACATATAGGGTGATTAATTTTTGTTTTGTACACCACGTAGATTGGAACAAGTTGCTATGCGATTATAAGATTTTAATTTTCTTCCATATGCTAAAAATATCTAATTTTTTGTACCACCAAGCGTATTTAAATTAAGGAGAGTACACTTTTTTTCATTGCTAATTTTTACAATAAAACAAAGGCAATGAAAATAATATGTAAGACACGGTATACCCGATATCTACTCTCATCTGTTACTCGAATTAGATGAAGTTCCATATCAAAATTCAATAAGCGCAGATTTTGATAAATTCATATTCTCATTCCCAACATCTAAAATAACATCTGAAAAGCATTAGGATAATTGGTGTAACCTACTTAACATTCATATTAAAAAAGTGTATTTATACTAAGACATTACATTTTCTCGATTTTCGATCGTAATTATTGTGTTTTGTTTTGGAGCTCCTCATATGTGCTAGAGAACATGTTGATTGACAAGTTCCATCTATCAGCACGTTAGGGGGCTAAGAATATAGCTGAGGAAATCATGCCGTAGGGGGCAACAAAAATTCACAGTTCATGTTCGAGGGATAAAATAAAATCCTTCCCGGGGGAGTTGGGCTATTAACAGAAGGTGCTAGTACCGGAGCGTTCCGAATTCAGTTGGTGAAAGCATTCCCCATATACGGAGCATCCCTAATACTTAGTTAAGAATTTTTGCAGTAGATCTAGCACACCACCGGTTACTGGTCAATGGCTATCTTTTAACCCAAAAAAATTATTTTGGTTGCAAGCAACCATTATAACAACCAAAATTTGGTTATGGCTATAAATAAATATTATGGTAACCAAAATGTAGGTACTTATGTTTTTGTTTCGAAGAAAATTCTGACGGTTTTCAACTGCGCCAAATCTACTCCGGTAAGTTGGTATAATTTAAGTTTAATTGCCACCAGAAAAGCAGGGTGCTCCTATTATTTGCCGGATAACACCAAACGAATTGTAACGAATTTACTTGCAAATCCTCTTATTTGCAATCCTCTGCTAAGTTCGAATCACTAAACTGTTGAATAAATAACTCCAATATTGAATAATGGAAAAATGGCCTTTATTAAAGTACTACACAATAACACTTATACTTTGCTACTCGCTGGCTTAATAACCAAACTGATTGATAACTCAAATTAAACTCTACTATTGGCCGCCAGATCACGTGCTTAATCAATAACTGATTGATTGCTCAACTCAAACTGAATTGCAGCGCCTCTACATCTGTTGCCTTTTATACCCTTTGGTTTCCTCGTTCGCATTTTTCCAGAATGTACTAGCATTGTCTCAAACTTCTCAGCTATAACTAAAATTGCACAATTTTATACATCTTTTAGGTGCTTCCAGAATCTACTAGTCCAGTAGCTCTCAAATTTCTCAGATATATGCATGTGTTTGCGCATTGACTCTCCGCTGCTCGTATTCGTACATGGTACATATGTGTAGACGCAATTATTTATTCGTTTATGTAGGTACATAAAGATTGAATTATTGATGTGAATGTTTGTAGTTTACAGTCTCTCGCGCGCACATAGGCGTATAAGTAAATGCATCTGTGTGTGACATCTCTCTGGGCTGCCTTATATATGTGTATACTTGATTTGATTATTAACGTAAATACTGCTTGGCATGGCCTTAGCACCGCCTTAGTGATGGGATAACTTAGTGATGCTAATATCCGTGACACTGCCCTCCACCTAAGTCTGATCGTCCTGATCAGACAAATCTCTCGATCTAAACGTTGCCAGCCTTTCCAAATGGACCACTTTCATTTTGGTTCGTGGTTTACCGATGGTTTGTATGCGGTACACTACATCGTTGATCCGTTTTACAACTTTGTATGGGCCTTCCCAATTACACTGCAATTTCGGGGACAAACCTTTTTTACGTTGTGGGTTGTATAACAGCACCAAATCTCCTTCTTGAAAACCTTCTGAATTAACTGCTTTATCATATCTGGCTTTCATCTTGTCACTCATAATCTTTGTTCGTTGCCTTATCAGATCATGTATTTCTCTTAGCTCTTCTTCCAAATCACTAGTGGATTTCCTGACATTTCTCTCCGCATTGGCATCTATCCCAAACTTCAAATCAGCTGGCAGTCTAAGGTCATTGCCAAAAATTACTTTTGCAGGGGTTTGGTCCGTTGTCTCATGCACTGCTGATCGGTAAGCCATCAAGAATAATGGTATGCGGATATCCCATTCTTTATGGTACTTGTCTACTACTTTCCTTAAGTGCTCCTCCAATGTTCTATTGAATCGTTCTATCATACCATCGGATTGAGGATGCAATGCAGTTGTCCGTGTTTTTCGAATGCCCAATGACTTACACATTTCCTGGAACACAGCTGATTCGAAATTCCTGCCTTGGTCAGAATGTAACTCCATTGGTACACCATACCTTGCAACCCATTCGTTTTTAACCACTTCTGCTACTGTTTCTGCTTCTTGCTTTGGGATTGGGTATACCTCTGGCCATTTACTGAAATAATCCATAACCACCAGTACGTATTTGTTTCCGCGGTTGCTAGTAGGAAATGGACCTGCGACATCCATGGCAATCCTTTCAAATGGCGCACCTGAGTTATATTGCTTCATCTGGCCATGACTTCGTGTTCTGGGCCCTTTCGCTCTGCTGCAGACCTCGCAGTTCGCAATCCACTCAGTGACCGACTGACGGCAACCAACCCAATAGAATCTCTATTTAATCTTCTCGAACGTCTTCGTGATTCCAAGATGACCTCCGCTTGGACCATTATGCAGCTCGCTGAGCACGTCAGGAATCCTCTTTCTGGGAACAACTATCAGTTTATTCTTGTATTAACCATCCTCACTCTGCCATACTCGATGAAGGCAACCGGATATCAATTCTAAACTGTTCCACTGTGCCCAATATGACTTCGCAATGGGACTCTCTGCTGACATCTCTTCTCTGTTTGGTCTTTCATTTCGTTCGAGCCCTTGCATAACACGTGACAGATCTGCATCTTCTAGCTGGCACTTTCTTAGCTGTTGCTTGTCCCATTCATCTGTACATGTTATATTCATTAGCCGGACATCTATAATGTCTTCTTTAGCCTCGGCTTTTGAACAGTGCATGCATTCCAGACTACACGGTCTTCGTGACATTGCATCAGCATTTCCATGGGTACTACCTTTTCGATGCTCAATGGAAAAGTCATAGCTTTGTAGTCGCTCGATCCACCGTGCCAATTGTCCTTCCGGATTACGGAACTGCAGAAGCCATTTCAACGCTTCGTGATCTGTCCTGACACGGAATCGCTGGCCGTAGAGGTATTTGTGAAAATGTTTAATGCACTCTACCAATGCCAACAGCTCTCTCCGCGTAACACAGTAGTTCCTCTCTGGTTTTCCAATCGAACGGCTGTAATATGCAACTGCCTTCTCCTGTCCATCGACCAGTTGTGATAAAACGCCTCCTATAGCATATCCACTCGCATCTGTATCTAGAATAAATGTTGCTCCTGGAATCGGATATGCTAACATTGTGGCAGTGCACAAACGCTCCTTCAATGTTTGGAAAGCCACTTCTTGCTCCTTCTTCCATTCAAAAGCTTTGTTTTTTCTTGTAAGCTCATGGAGGCTATGGGCTACGCTGGAAAAATTTGGTACAAATCGGCGGTAATATGTGCACAGCCCAAGAAAACTTCTCAATTCATGTAGGTTCTGTGGTCTTGGCCAATCCTTTACAGCCTCTATTTTTTCGTTCACAGTGCAGATGCCCTCTGTCGTTACCTTGTGGCCCAAATAATTGACTTCCTTTTTAAACAGCGCACACTCTTTGGGACTTAACTTCAGACCAGCGCCAGCTATTCTCTGGAAAACTTCCTCCAAGTTCTTAAGATGTTCATCAAAGTTCTTGCCCAATACGATGATGTCGTCCAGGTACACCAAGCATGTTTTCCAATGTAGTCCTTTCAGTACCTGGTCCATGAGTCTCCCAAAAGTAGCTGGTGCATTACAAAGTCCAAAAGGCATCACTGTAAATTGCCAAAGACCATCACCGACACTGAAGGCTGTTTTCTCTTTATCTTCCTCCTTCACCTCCACTTGCCAGTATCCGCTTTTCAAGTCCAGCATGGAAAACCATTTCGTACCAGATAACGAGTCCAGAATGTCGTCAATTCTTGGCAATGGGTAGCTATCCTTTTTCGTTACGTCATTCAACTTCCGGTAGTCCACGCAAAACCTCATTTTTCCATCCTTCTTTTTTACAAGTACTACCGGTGAGCTCCATGGACTAGCTGATGGTTCGATGACGCCGCTGTCGCTCATTTCTTGAATAATTTGACTCACAACTTCCCGCTTCGCCAGTGGAACACTACGTGGAGTTTGACGGGTCGGCCTCGCATCTCCAGTGTCAATTTGATGTTTCACAACGTTGGTGCGGCCTGGTTTAGAATCATCCTGGTCAAATATGTTCGCGTACTTTAGGAGCAGTGGTTTTACCTTACTCTGATATGCTTCCTCTAGCCCCTGCATCCATGTCGTGATGTCATTTGAAAGATCAGTATTACTAGCTGAAACGTGTTCCTGGAGCTGTTCACAGTTAATAACTACTTCAGCCTCTTGGCATCTTCCCAAAATAGCTCCTTTAGTCAGTTTGAGTGGTGACTTGAACTCATTGAGTACTCTTACCGGAATACGTCCATCTTGTTTTGTCATAGCCAGGGTTTTTCCTACAAGTATGTTTAGTGCTGATTTGTTTGCTGCTTCGACAACCCACAATTTGTTTGTCCCACAATCTCCATCAACCTTTGCCCAGATGACTGCTTCGGATTTTGGTGGTATTTGCTGACTCTCTTCCACCAGCACTCGTTTACTGCTGTAGCCTCTCTCGTAGCCGAAATTAAGTGGTACATCCATGTTTTTATATCGCATCGTCTTGCTATGCATGTCGATCTTGATGCCCTGGTCGATTAAGAAGTCCACTCCAATTATGATTTCATCAACAATTTCTGCCACTATAAAATTGTGTACTACCGTGACGTTCCCAATTGCGACTTCACATTCTACTTCTCCAATTACCTGGGTGTCCTCTCCCGTGGCTGTACGTAATCTAGCTCCAAGCAATGGTCTTATCTTTTTGTTGACTAAATCCGCTCGAATGATGGAATGAGATGCACCCGTATCTACAGTCAGTAACCGTTCCTTTCCGCCCACATGTCCCCCAACAGTAAGATTGATCGATCTTCTTCCAATCTGCGAGATAGAGATTATGGGGCATTCAATTGCGGGAGCCAGCTGTCGCCCCTTGCGGCTGACTCGATTTAGTTTAACGATTGAGTGGTCTTGGATATTTGCTCATCACCTTCTGCTCTGCGTTTACGACCACCCACATTGTTGGAGGTATTGGGACCGCTGCTGCAATGTCGTGCAATATGACCCTTGAAACAATTAATAACTCCGGCATTTTTCTGTTGTGATCCCTTCACTGCTTCCAAAATAGTGTCTACCCAATCTGGTCTTTCCACTTCTACACGATGAGCTTTGTATGCTTGTTTACTCAATAGTGAGGCCGTTTCCTGAGTCAATGCATGTGATACCCTTTCAGCAAATGTCAGCTTTGGGTTTGCGTATGTAGCTCGCTTCGTTTCCACGTCCCGTATGCCATTTATGTAACTCTGGATTTCTACCCTTTCAGTGTATTCCACGGGTGCGTCCGCATTTGCAACATGAGCCAATCTTTCAATATCTGAAGCAAACTCCTGCAATGTCTCATTTGCTTTTTGGTAGCGGTTTTGCAACTCAATTTGGAATACCTGTTTTCTATGCTCGCTTCCGTAACGTCTCTCTAAAGCGCTCATCAATGTTTCGTAATGGTTCCGCTCGTACTCTGGGATGGTCTGTAAGATTTCCGCGGCAGGCCCTTTCAGTGCCACGAACAGAGCTGCAACTTTATCTTCAGCATTCCATTGGTTCACTGCTGCGGTCTTCTCAAACTGTAGCTTAAAGACCTGAAAAGGAACAGAACCGTCAAAGGATGGTGTCTTTACCTTTGGATTACTCGATGAAACAGCTGGGCGATTTAGTTGTAACTGCTCCATACGACCTTTTAAATCATCTACTTCTGCCTGAAATTGAGCCATTTTTGCATCCTGCGCTTCCAGTTTTGATGATACCTGTTCCAAAATTTCTGCCGACATTTCCGATATACGTGCCTCTTGCGCTTCCAATTGAGATGCCATATATGTCTTTTGGTCGTCCAGTTGAGATGACACTTGCGACTTCATTTCTGAAATACATGCCTCCTGTGATTCCAGTTGGGATGCCATATATGTCTTCTGTGACTCCAGTTGGGATGTTATATTTGTCTTTTGTTCTTCCAGTTGTGATGACATGTTGGTGGATATTTGTGATGACATTTCGGACATTTGTGCCGATATTGCAGGCAATATCATGTTCAAGTCTGTGTTTGTAACTGTCTGCGATGTTTCGTTTTTCTCTTCAATTTTTGTTGTTGTTTCGTCCCCATCAGGATAAAAGACAAACTCGTCCACATCAATTCCTTGCGACTCCATTGCCTCTCGTAGCCGTGCTTGAAGTTCGATCTTATTGCCGGTTGTATTTAATCCACGGTTCTCCAACTCCTTTTTCAGTTGCTGGATCTTCAATTCACTGAACTTTGCCATGTCCAAGTTGTATTCCCAATCTTCGGAATTTATTCAACAATTCCTCTTCTGACACCAATTGTAACGAATTTACTTGCAAATCCTCTTATTTGCAATCCTCTGCTAAGTTCGAATCACTAAACTGTTGAATAAATAACTCCAATATTGAATAATGGAAAAATGGCCTTTATTAAAGTACTTCACAATAACACTTATACTTTGCTACTCGCTGGCTTAATAACCAAACTGATTGATAACTCAAATTAAACTCTACTATTGGCCGCCAGATCGCGTACTTAATCAATAACTGATTGATTGCTCAACTTAAACTGAATTACAGCGCCTCTACATCTGTTGCCTTTTATACCCTTTGGTTTCCTCGTTCGCATTTTTCCAGAATGTACTAGCATTGTCCATGAGCTCTCAAACTTCTCAGCTATAACTAAAATTGCACAATTTTATACATCTTTTAGGCGCTTCCAGAATCTACTAGTCCAGTAGCTCTCAAACTTCTCATTGACTCTCCGCTGCTCGTATTCGTACATGGTACATATGTGTAGACGCAATTATTTATTCGTTTATGTAGATACATAAAGATTGAATTATTGATGTGAATGTTTGTAGTTTACAGTCTCTCGCGCGCACATAGGCGTATAAGTAAATGCATCTGTGTGTGACATCTGTCTGGGCTGCCTTATATATGTGTATACTTGATTTGATTATTAACGTAAATACTGCTTGGCATGGCCTTAGCATCGCCTTAGTGATGGGATAACTTAGTGATGCTAATATCCGTGACAGTATTTTGTTCCTGCCAATGCCATAGCTGTTGCGGCTGAGTTATAGACATAATTGTAAGTCCACTGCGCAACCTCTGTTCCGAGTCCTCCAATCAATTACGCCATACGTAAGTGTTAAATCTTTTTTTGTAAAGTTCAATATTGTATTGAAAAGAAAGATAACTAAATTTTTTTCGTTCCGCATATTTCTACATTAAAATATAAAAACAGCTAAGCTCTTGAGAAGTTTTAATAATTTCGTAGCTTAAGTATTAATTCACTTCCTAATTTTTAAATTTCATTAGGCAATTTGCTATGCAATAATGATCTGAGAGATGCCTTTGGAATCAAGCTTTGAGTGTGTTGGACCGAAAGTCCTATTTAGGGATGCAAACGATATATCGATGTTTTCGAAACATCGATGTTTTCCCCATTACTATCGATGTTAACATCGGTGCTTTTCTAGATGATACATCGTCGATACATCGGATAAAAAATCGAGAAACATCGACATCGTCCAGTCCTTACTATTTATAGAAAAAAAAACGCGATTTGGAAATATGAATTGAACATGAAACATGACTCACCTTCTGTTTCGAAAAATGCTGGTGAAACTGAAGTTCATATGTACCTTTCGTCTCCTGTTACATCAACACAAGCAGATGGTATTGAAATTTGGGAGGATATGAAATCCGTGTTCCCAAAACTTGCGAAGATTGCAAGGATATTCCTCCCCATCGTCGCCAAATTTGTGCCAAGTGAACGCCTGTTCTCAGAAGCTGCCGAAACCGTCACTCAGGATAGGAATACGCTTTTGGGAAGTAGATTGTCAAAGCTTATTTTCCTAAACTCGATCTCAAAACTTTTTATGTAATTAAACAAGTAACATTTGAACCTGTACATCACAATCATATTGATGAGTGCAATTAATGTTAAAGTTCCTTGAATGGCATTCCTAAAAATACATATTGTAACGAATTTGCTGCAAATTCCTCTTATTTGCCCTTTTGCTAGGTTCGTATCGCTAAACTGTTGAATAAATAACTCCAATATTGAATAATGGAAAAATGGCCTTTATTAAAATACTTCACAATAACACTCAAACTGTGCAACGAATAGCTTAATAACCAAACTGATAGCTCAAAGGAAACTCCACTATTCAAAATAATACTACTATTGCTCGCTAGATATCGTCTTAGTCGTAACTGCTTGACAACTCAAATCAAACTCAAACTATTGGCCGCCAGATCGCGTGCTTAATCAAACTGATTGATAGCTCAGCTCAAACTGAATTACTTTTTACTCGCTTGTGCCGCTTTTATAGTTTACGCTGCATACATCTAGGCTCTTCTATTTCGAAAACTTACCAACTATTTCGAGTGTTTATAGTTCTCATATAGTTTCTACTTGTTTACAATTTTCTACTTTTCAGCGTCTCTCAGATGTATGTGAGTTTGTAGTTTACAGTCTCTCGCACACACATAGGCGTAAAAGTAAATACATCTGTGTGTGACATCTCTCTGGGCTGCCTTATATATGTGTATACTTGATTTGATTATTGACTTAAATACTGCTTAGCATGGCCTTAGTGATGGTATAGCTTAGTGATGCTAATATCCGTGACAATATGTATATAAAAACGTTCCTATTTTATTAAGAATGTGTGTGTTGTTTTTAACCCTATTGGCTTGTAAGTATTGATAATTTTACACCGACATTTGCGTAACATGCGATGTTTAGACCGATGTTTTTTGTGAGAACATCGATGTTTTTTTGCGATGTTGCATTCCTAGTCCTATTCAGGGTTGGGATTTTCGATACAATTGTACTTTTTTGATACAATTTCACTCAAGAAAGTACTGAAGTACTACGCTGCCATTTTTGGTACAATTTTGCCTACAAGTAATATTCTAATTTAAGTAATGTATTTTGACGCTATTGCAACCGTCTTTGGAACAAACGACAACGTTCCTTTCATCTGTGTACTTGCACTAGTAGTTCGATTAGCACTGTCTTTATCACATACGATTTTTCAAGCAATAATTAAGTTTGAAATAATATGTACCTACATACATATGTATGAAACCCACCTTTTTTCACTGAAATCAAAAAGAATATTTCTATTTCTAATATACATGTAAACAAAAATCATATGGATAATGATAGTATATATTGCGGCGCTGAAGTAGATCTATTTATTTGTAAAAATTTATTGGAAAAACAAGATATTCAAAATTTTAAACTAAACGTCAAACTATTTTATATGAGTTAACCGGGTATTGCCCGTATCGCTTTGAATGTATGAAAACATTTTTTTCAAGCAATTTTAAATTTTATAATTTATTTAATAATTTGGGAAAAATTTAAACAACGTGACATCAGGACGGACAACGCGACAGCTGCTTCGATTATACCTTGTAAATCTCTTCAAAGCCTTTTCACCCGGGAGTGGGAGTCGAACCCGCACCCCTACGATAGTTGAAATGGTTACAAACGCATTCAGCTACGTCATGCCTTAGTTGTTGTAAAGTTTTTCTCAATTGCCTTCTTTCGCATATATTATCTTCTACACATCACATAATTCGTATGTAGTTATGCGTTGAAGTTATGCATGTTTGTAAGGCGGTTTTCAGAGAGACTTGGTATTTGTTGTTGTTTTTGTTCTATTTATAGAACTACAACGAATCAACCAAATGTTGTCTACTATTTTACATGGAGTTTTGTAAAAACCTACAGACGAAAATTGACTTTGTTATGAAATTTTGAATTGGGTCACAAAGCTTGCTCCTGAAACTGTTTTATCAGGAGGAGTAACTGAAAAATAACTGAACGAGCAGTTTTTTGCAAATATATACAGAATTGCACAGGAGGTTTTATCAATTTCACATTCTTCAGCGAATGTTTAAAGAATATTTTCGATACAGAATATAATTAAAACCAGGTGTAGAAATCGTTTACTTGTTGAATGAGTTTCTTCTTTGATAAAAACAAAGGATTTTATTAAGACCAGGGGGCAATATTGTTATAATCAAATTGATAAGGGAGTTAGTTGTGAAAAAAGTTTAATCGTTGACGAGGATGAAAAGTTTTCTGATTAACAAACATACATACATATATGCAAATATTTAAAATATACCTATGTAATAATAAAATGTTTTATGTATGAGAAAAGAATATTTATGTTTTTCAAAAACTCTTATTGAACTAAAAAAATTATTTCCTTCTAAATAAAAAGAAAAATTTTTTCTAAAATTAGTTTTTTATTACTAAAATTAGATTTTTATTACTAGTTGTCATGGCTGGGATACCCAGGTACCACTAGTAGTTCTCACGTATGAACTACCTTGTGCTACCCGTGTACCCAGCCATGCGAACTAAGAAGAAAAATTATTCATGAACAGGGCGGTCAAGCACCTATTTTTGTTTTGGTAATAAAAAGTAAAAAGAAGTGAATGAGTAATAGCGCAATATATGTAAATCCATACGCAAAAAAATTCAGTACATTTGAACGAAAAAAGTACGATTTTTTAGTGGATTTAGTACAATTCATGAAATATCATTTCCCAACCCTGGTCCTATTACACGGACTAAGCTAAAAACGTTCACAACAGGAAACAACATGGATCACCTGTTAAATCCCTGTACGATTACTTAAATCATTTGCCCAGTAGAGCTTTGCAAACATTTTTTGGAACAAATTATTTATTGCATTATTGACATACACATTTTAAAATGTGTGTTTAAATGGTTGCTCATATTTTCTCCATTTAATACATTTTAAAAACTAATATTAATATATAGTATGTTTTTACAGGCACATTTGAAAGAAAATTTTAGTTGAAATACAAATGGTTAACTCATGGGAATTCAATTTATTTAATGAGAGCAAACAAACAAATCTTTCTTGCACTCCCTCTCCATTCGCAACAGGAATTTTCTCTGTCAGCTAATTTGACAGGAGGCATGGCAATGGAGGAATAAAAAGAATTCAAAATGGTCAAGTGCATCATTCAATTATTATAGGTGGCTGACAATTGTGAATTCCTGCAAGTATTCTTCCATTGGCATACCTACCTGTCAAATAAGGCTGACAAGGAGAAAGGCTTCCACGTATGGCCAGAGCGTGGAAGAAAGGGTTGTTTGTTTGCTAGCGGCAAATTAATTGAATTGCCATATATTGCCCATTGCGTTTGAAACCAGCTTTTCTTTTAATGTGTCTAAAGAAAATGTGACTTCATATTAATATTATTTTTAAAATCTAGTTAACAGATGAAATATGAACATCCAGTAAAGCAAACATTTCAAAATATGTAAAAAATAGAACAAACCAGTCGTATACAAAAATGTTGGAAACGCACAATTGATCAAATGATTTAAGTAATCGAACAGCGATTTAACAGGTGATCCAGGCTGTTTACTATTGTGACCTTTTTTTTCAAAAATTCGCCACTTGTAGGAATTCACAACAATAAAAATAAACAATGTTTTTAATCGTAAATTTTTTTTAACATGTTTTTTTATGTGCATCATAAAAACTACAAAAACATAAAGAACAAGTAAGGAAAGCTAAGTTCGGATGTAACCGAACATTACATACTCAGTTGAGAGCTGTGGAGACAAAGTAAGGGAAAATCACCATGTTGTAAAAAGAAACTAGGGCAACCCTGGAATGTGTTTGTATGACATGTATATCAAATGGAAGGTATTAAAGAGTATTTTAAGAGGAAGTGGGCCATAGTTCTATAGATGGACGATATTTAGGGATATCGCCATAAAGGTGGACCAGGCCTGACTCTAGAATTTGTTTGTACGATATGGGTATCAAATGAAATGTGTTAATAATAATTTTAAAAGGGAGTGGGCCTAAGTTCTATAGGTGGACGCCATTTCGAGATATCGCCATAAAGGTGGACCAGGGGTGACTCTATAATTTATTTTGTACGATATGGGTATCAAATGAAAGGTATTAATGAGTATTTTAAAAGGGCGTGGGCCTAAGTTCTATAGATGGACGCCTTTTCGAGATATCGCCATAAAGATGGACCAGGGGTGACTCTAGAATTTGTTTGTACGAAATGAGTATCAAATGAAAGGTGTTAATGAGTATTTTAAAAGGGCGTGGGCCTTAGTTCTATATGTGGACGCCTTTTCGAGATATCGCCATACAGGTGGACCAGGGGTGACTCTAGAATTTGTTTGTACTATATGGGTATCAAATGAAAGGTATTAATGAGGATTTTAAAAGGGAGTGGGCCTTAGTTCTATAGGTGGACGCCTTTTCGGAATATCGTTATAAAAGTGGACCAGGGTTGACTCTAGAATGCGTTTGTATAATATGGGTATCAAACGAAAGGTGTTAGCAAGTGTTTTAAAAGGGAGTGGGCTTTAGTTGTATGGGTGGACGCCTTTTCGGGATATCGCCATAAACGTGGACCAGGGGTGACTCTAGAATGCGTTTGTACAATATTTATATATGTATTATTTATATATGTATTATTTATATATGTAATACCACGAACAGTATTCCTTCCAAGATTCCAAGAGCTTTTGATTTCGCCCTGCACAACTTTTTCATTTTCTTCTACTTAATATGATAGGTGTCCCACGATTTTACCAAGTTTTTTTCTAAAGTTATATTCTGCCTCAATAGACCAATACAATTACCATGTTTCATCCTTTTTTTCGTATTTGGTATATAATTATGACATTTTTTTTATTTTTCGTATTTTTCGATATCGAAAAAGTGGGCGTGGTCATAGTCGGATTTCGGCCATTTTTTACACCAATACAAAGTGAGTTCAGATCAGTACGTGAACTGAGTTTAGAAAAGATATATCGATTATTGCTCAAGTTATCGTGTTACCGGCCGAGCGGAAGGACAGACGGTCGACTGTGTATAAAAACTGGGCGTGGCTTCAACCGATTTCGCCCTTTTTCACAGAAAACAGTTATCGTCCTAGAACCTAGAATTGCACAATTTAATTTTGAAGATGTTGTTGTTTTTGGTGCTGTAGAAGTGCTTCGCCCCATCCAATAGGTGCGACCGATCACAAATTGTCATCAATATCTTCTAACGGGAGTCCAAGGAAACTTGCTGTTTCAACAGGGGAGGACCGTAATGTGAGGGGTGTTAGAGGCGTTGGTTCCACATTACAATTAAAGAGATGGTTGGTGTCATGTGGGGACACATTGCAAGCAGGGCATACATTTTGTATGTCGGGGTTGATTCTGGACAGGTAAGAGTTTAACATGTTACAATATCCAGATCGAAGTTGAGCTAGAGTGACTCGCGTTTCCCTGTGAAGTGTGCGTTCCTCTTTCGCAAGTTTTGGGTACTGTTCTTTGAGTACTGGATTCACCGGGCAATTCCTGGCATAAAGGTCCGACGCCTGTTTGTGGAGTTCACTTAGGACCTGCTTGTATTTTTTTTCTTCATACGGCTGAGTTCTCAGGTGCCGTATTTCCTCATAATGCTTACGGAGATGATTCCAAAATCCCCTGGGCATTGTTGGCTCATCAATCAGATAACTGTTGGGATGCCCAGGTTTCTGGGTATTCAACAGGAACTGTTTGGTTAGCATCTCATTTCTAACCCTGATGGGGAGTATTCTCGCCTCATTATGTAGGTGGTGTTCTGGCAGTATTTTGGCAGGGCTGTAGCTTCTTCCAGTGAGTAGTTTTTAGGCTTGGCGACCATATAGGGGACGCGTAGCATGCAATCGGCTGACCAATTGCTTTGTAAGTGATAATGAGCGTTTGTCTTTTCCCCAAGTACTGCCAGCAAGAGATTTGAGGATTTTACTACGGCTCTTAATTTTCGGTATAATTGCGGCTGCATGCCCACCTAAATGTAGATCCTGATCAAAGGTCACACCCAAGATTTTGGGGTGTAGGACAGTCGGCAGCTTAGTGCCATCGACGTGGATGTTCAAAATTGTTGACATTAAATTAAATTAAATAACTCCATTTGATTTTGAAGATCGTTGTACGAGGTTCCGCTCAAAACGGTGAGTATACCGGCCGTTCTTGAGCGGTCATAATAAAGCGGCACCGCTTTTGGAGAAAACCAAGCCTTAAAGGCAAAAAGCGTTGTACAAATATGCTTGTGCGTTACGCGAACGCAATGCGCTTTTATTAGGTTGGCCTGTTATGCAACAAAATTATTAAAATTTGCCTAATTTTCGGCGTTTAATGATGATAAGATGTTTTATAATTTAATACATACCGATACATATTGTTTTAAATATGTTTACACAACTTTATTTACAGGTTTTTTTGACGGTGATGCATGAGAGCAGTCGTCGTGCAAACAGACGAGCACATAAACACAAACACGACATGCCCCATTACCATCACCCCCACAGAATTTGAAAAAGCCATCAAAAAGGCCAAGCCCGCTAGATGCATAGACCCAGGCGTTATAGCCATGACAATAATAACACATTTGCGCTGAGGGAGTAAGATGCCTAACGCATGTTCTAAACCTTTCGTTGAAGTCATTTGTCCCGAACAATGGAAAATGTCACGGATAATACCACAACGAAAAGCTGGAGAATCATCTAATGAAGATGAGTCATATCGCCCGATATCACTCCTTTCGTCTGTATCAAAGACATTGGAAACCGTTCTGCTCCCTCATTTCACTGCGAATTGCACCATGGCTTCCGCGAAATGCATATCACTGCGCTAAACTGCACAAACATCCATATATGTAATATACACTTGAAAAGTCAAAAGCTTTTGACACAGTCAATCACTCCATAAAAGATTTACCCTTTTCCTCTTGTTTAAAAAGAGACCGCAAATTAGCTGAACGAACGGCAAGCATCGGTTCAATTTACTAACGAAACCTCAAAACGTATGAGAATGTAACAGGGCAGTGCCCAGTCCCCGCTTCTTTTTGATTTCTATATATCAAAGCTCTATTTCTCACCAGAAGGAGTTACTATAATTTCCAAAGCAGACGACTGTACGATAATGGCAACAGGACCTGCCCATCAATATACAAATTAGCTCCTAAAATAAGAAGCCAGTCTTTCGTGTTTCTCGCACAACCTAGTACTATCACCGACCAAATCCATAGCCGTTCTGTTTACGACTTGAAGCAACAGGTGACGCAAATATTGGACGTTCACATCGATCGTGCTAAACTACCTACTTTTAGTCACCCAAAGGAAACACTCTCACCTTCAAGACACATGCCACCGAAAACGTATCGAAATCACAAAGATAGAACAAAATCCTCAAGTCGCTTGCCGGCAGCACTTGGTGAAAAGATAAAAACGCATCACCAGTTTGGTCGTCTGGTTTTAAAAACACATACTGGAAAAGACTGGAGGGCTGTGAAAATTCTGCAATCAGAACTGCCACGGAATGTCTTCTTATGACCCCTGGACGTCACCTACATAGTGAGACCAAAGAAATCAACATTAAAGAGCATAACAAAATGCTGAATAGATAGTTTTTGTTTAATTATCGCAAATCTCCACACCCTAGCAAACGACTGCCTTCAAGACTTGATTGCAAAAAATTAATAAAAACCTCAAATTAATGAAAAGTTTTATACAAAAATAGGAAATTCATACTTATCACATTGAAATTTTGCTCAATTTAATAAAAAACAAATTAAAGCAAATGTTTTTCCTCATTTTATGTGAGTGTTTTTATACTCAGCGTGCTTTGCACACAGGCTATATTAACTTTGATTGGATAACGGTTGGTTGCACAGGTATAAAGGAATCGAGATAGATATAGAATTCCGTATATCAAAATCATCCGTATCGAAAAAAAAAATTAGATTGAGCCATGTACGTCCGTCCGTCTGTCCGTTAACACGATAACTTGAGTAAATATTGAGATATCTTCACCAAATTTTGTACACGAGCTTACACGGACCCATAATAGATTGGTAGTGAAAATGAGCGAAATCGGATAATAACCACGCCCACTTTTTATATATGGGGTATTCCATCCCATTTCGACCAATTTTGAACCCGACCCCTTTAGAATTGGCTGAAAGTTTTTCTTCTTTTTCTAGCTTACGAAAGACGTTTTTCAGAATTTTTTCAAAAAAACACCGTTTTTGTTTTCAAAATGCTATAACTTTTTCAAAAATTGACCGTTTGGGATCTTTTTTGTTTAATTTGCTTTTAAATGTACTTTTCGGAAAAAATACAAAAAAATTTTTAAAGTTTTTTTTTTTAATTTTTCAGTTTTTCGAGAGGGGAATACCCCATATATAACATTTTTGAAAACAAAAAACCTGATTATTTATTAAATAATACGTCTAGAATGTTGAAATTTGACATGTGGACTGATATTGAGACTCTTGATAAAAATTTTTGAAAATGGGCGTGACACCGCACACTTGTGATAAAATCAATTTTACAAATATAATTAATCATAAATCAAAAATGGTTAAACCTGTCTTTACAAAATTCGGCAGAGAGGTTTCCTTTACTATCAGGAATGCTTTGAAGAAAAACTAACGAAATCGGTTAAGGGCCACGCCCACTTTTATATAAAAGGTTTTTAAAAGTGTCGTGGATGAACAAAATAAGCTATATCTTTGGAAAAAAGAACTTAATATCAATGGTATTTCATTTCCCAAGTGGATTTATAACAATAAATAGGAAAAACTTCAAATTTAAAAAAATAGGCGTGGCACCGCCCCTTTTATGACTAAGCAATTTTCTATGTTTCGGGAGCCATAACTCGAAGAAAAATTAACATATCGTAATGAAATTGTGTACACATATTTTCCTTATAGCAGGAAATATTTCTAGCAAAAATGAACGGGGTCGATTAAAGATCACGGCAACTTAGATAGAAAACAAATTTAAAAGGGTCGTAGACTAGAATAATAAGCTATAACTTAGCAAAAAAATAGATTTGAATCAATGATATTTCACTTATCAATTTTTACGTAAGAGCAAATGGGGATACATTTTTCTTTTAAACGGGCGGTGCCACGTGTTTTTTAGAAAAGTAGTTTATCTGAAATGAAATGAACGATTGAAGGTCACGCTGAGTATATAATGTTCGGTTACACCCGAACTTAGTTAGACACCCTTACTTGTTTTAGTGTAGCATGGGAAAAAAGCAGTGTTTGATGGCATACCGTAACCTAAGCGTAAAATGGAGTAAATTTCAAAATTTGAAAAGGTGGAAGGAGCAGAAGTAGAAGACCATATTATACTATGACATATCGAAACATAAATTTTATTTGCAGGCCAGAAATGATAAGGATGCATAACATTTGTCGAGATTGCTAGTATCAAAATTTCAAATCTTGTAACAATACTCGGAACTGTGATCATACCATTTGAGAAATCTTAATAAACACAATAACTGCTTTGCAAACTTTTTAGAAATGCCTTTTCATAAGAAGATAAAATACTTAAAATAAAAAGAAAAAATTAAAGAAACACAATTTATGTTACTGTCCACGTTCTTGCAGGCTGAATCTGATGGTTGCTATAATTTTATAAATATTGTATGTTACATATTCCACTTATTTCAACGGAAAAAGATGTTAAAATTATTAGTAAGAGCTTTATAATAAATACATCAAGATTTATTGCTTCTAGGAAGTTTACGCTTCTGCAGCGTGGAAGCAACATGAAATAGTGCTTTAGTAACGGATAATAACTATACATATTTAAATGTGAACATGTCCAACGGACATTCATTGTTCATCCATACCATTATCATTTTAAGTAGCATTAGACCAACTATGCTTCGCTGCTACTATTTGTTCTTAACTGAATTATAAGCACGTGCTTAAGATTTGTTTACTCCGTAAGCCAAGTGGCGCTTAGTTTTATAAGTTCTGTGTTCTTTTTGACTTGTGGTTTAAGTTGTCTACATGCAATTGATGGTTTCCTTAAGATAAAATGGAACTAACAGTAAATTGGCAAAACAAATCAGACAGAGATTTTAACTTGACCGAAAATTTTGGAAAGCGTTTTTTGACCTTCTAATAATTCAACTTTATTAACGATATATTTGTTAATGCTTGACTAAGGAAACTAAGGGAGTCTAAGTTCGGGTGGACATGGACAGTATATACTCAGCTTGAGCTTTGGGTTCATATAGTTTCAATCCCTTCATACTAAGTATTATAAAAACTGAGCGTGTTTATTCAATGATTTTTCTCACTTTTATCAGAAATATTTCTCTCCTTGTTCTTGATTAAGAAATATTTCTCGTTATAATGGAAAAAAGTTCACAAAATTGTTTCACGGTACGTAAGTTCTTTTCGAGTTATCGCCTCAAAAGGTTTGAAATTGGTTTGTGAAGAAGGGGTGACACCCAATATTTAAAATTGCAAAATGACTCGTTAAGAGTAAAAAAGCATTGATATTAATTTAGTATTCGAAAAGATATTGCCTATTATACTAGTCTACTACCATTTAAAGATTATAAGGGGCTATTATGCCCGGGCGCCACACTGAAAGAAATGGTGCTAGTAAAATCAAAAAATCGGTTCTGTTGTTCTTGACTTAACGTAGATTCGGTGAAATTGATCGAGTTATGGTTAATTCGACCGAGTTCTTTGTCAAACGAACAAATAAGTTTAGTCATTTCAACAGAAGAGAAATTGTCGCTCTTAAGTTAACAAAATTCTGTAAAATGGACAGATTCCTGGTCAATTTAACTGATTTTTCTGTTAACACAACTGATCTTACAGGTCATTTCAACGGCGATCAACAGTCAATACATGAGCAAATCTCAAAGAGAATTTTACGTTCACTGCACTCCCTACTTTGTACATATGACGATGGTGCCACTTGTTAAAAAAAAAAAACACCAAAATAAGAAAACCATCAAATCGAAAAACACACAAAATGGGAAAATAACAAAAACTAGTTTTTCAGTTATCAATACAACGAAAAAACCGTTTTTTGATTTATGAGATACCGGGACACCTATTTATCGGATACAATTTTGCAACTTTTGTTTTGGAATCGTTTCAACTTAAATTTAAAAATTAAACTTGCCGAATTACATGAAAAGTTACTCCAGTGGTGAATTACCTTCCTGCGATTTGATTCTTTACTTTTCTATAACTTACAAGTTCTCTTTTTAAAATCTTACGTCAAACATTTATACTACAAGTTTTGTTCGAAACAATCAAGTGTAGCAACTACATGCGAGAGAAGAAATTGAGAATGAGCTGAGTTGCAACTGAAAGAATTGAGAATAAGTTTTGTGACTACTATTTTCATTTCTATTTGCAAAGCGAAGTTCAAAACTATAAAATAAATAAATTATAAAATATAAAATTTGGTGAAAGTGCGTTTAATAAAACAAAATAATAAAGTGTATAATGTTTAATGTGTGCCAGCATATTTGATGTAAGCCCAATTGACGCTCGGTTAGTAAGTGCCACCGTGGTGTGATGGTAGCGTGCTCCGCCTGCCACACCGTATTGCCTGGGTTCGCACACCGGGCAAAGCAACATCAAAATTTTTCCAAGCAGGGTCGCCCCTCGGCAGTGTTTGGCAAGCGCTCCGAGTGTATTTCTGCCATGAAAAGCTCTCAGTGAAAACTCATCTGCCTTACAGATGCCGTTCGTAGTCGGTATAAATCATGTAGGTCCCGTCCGGCCAATTTGTAGGGAAAATTAAGAGGAGCACGATGCAAATGGGAAGAGCTCGGCCTTAGATCTCTTCGGAGGTTATCGCATTTACATTTATTTATTTATTTATGTATATGGCAACACAGGTACTTTCGTACAAAGCTATCGCAACAACTTTTTTTGTTCATTTGACTACTAAACGGTCAATTACGAATCAACGATTTGTGCGCAGTTGATTCAACATCTTGTTGCGATGGATACAAATTAACAGAAATTTCGGTTGAATTGTCTCGTATTTCGGTTGATTTTACTAGTTTTTTTTCAGTGTACTTACAAAGGGGAGCTTGGCCGTTTGAATGCCTCGCTGAAGGCAATATAACTAAAAAAGGCAAACGTGTTTGTTGCTATTCTATTTATACACACCGGCTCGAAAATTATTTTTTTGGTATGCGTAGTGGAACTTTTTTTCCTGAGCCCAAATCCTATCGAAAAATCGATGGCACGATATACATAGGTTAACGTTCGTCCATAAAAATCGACCCAATGTGAATTCTTGGAGTCTACATTGATTTCTATCTTTAGAATTTTATCCAAAATTATAAGAAATAAATATTGATTTTGAGCTAAATTTAAAGTAATTATTTAGTTTGATTTTAGAAATTAAAATCACAAATAACTATTTTCCTTGACTTCTATTTTTCTTCAGTCATGATTATTATCTTCGATTTTTATTGTGTTGATTAAGAACTATCACTACCTTATAGTCATTATTTTTTAGCTCAATAATAATGATCAAATTCTGGTTTTTATTATTTTAATTATCTACTATATATTTGTGAAAGTATGTCTGTATGTATGTTTGGACTTGCAGCCTAAACCGCAGAATGGAATCGAACGAAATTTTGCCATGACATACCCTGAGTGCGTCAATCTATGGTAGGCTATATAAAAAAAAGTTTTCGACAAGGGGGCGTGGCACCTCCCATACAACTGGAATTTTTCGTAGTCAATATATCTGAAAGTATTAAGGCTAGACGATTGAAATTAGGTGAGTGGTTATATGAGACCAATACCTACCCCCTTCAGAAGAACTGGGTATAAAGAAAAAGGGGGCGTGGCATATCCCATACAACTGGAATGTTTCGTAGTCAATATTTCTGAAAGAATTAAAACTAGACGACTGAAATAAGGTGAGTAGTTATATGAGACCAATCCCTACCCCCTCAAGAAAAACTGGGTATAGCGAAAAAGGGGCGTGGCATCTCCCAAACAAATGGGAGTTGGGATTAGTCTAATATATTAGTCTATATAGTACTGTAATGGAACCATGCAAATATATTTAAAACCTACATAGCATAATAGGGCCCTTAGGATATAAATAGTAATAGAACTAACTTTAATGACATTCGCCGCAGCGCAACCGCAACCAAGTTAACGTGCTTTAAAAAGCTCTACGATAGGTAGAGACAAAAAATAAAGGAGGATAAAATAAAATTTCAATTGGTGTGGTTCACTCGCGTCGGGTGTTATAAAGTGGTAAAATATTAATAAAGAAAAAAGAATTAAAGAAATATTTGTGAAAATATAAAATACAATACCTAAAATTTTAATAAAGAATAAAACACCTAAGTATTAATAAAGAGGCTAATCTACAACGCTTCTGTAGCGAACAAATTGTGTTTTTTTAATAAGTGCCTGCAAGCAGAGCATGCAGTTTACGATGGCGCGTGGCCATTTTAAAGCTATGGTGAGTGCAGCTTCATCAAGCTCCAATAAGGAGTCGTTTCATGGCGACCGTGACCGTGTGCCGGCTTGCAAAATTGGCGGACACGAGATGTACGTAGCGGCAGCTACGATAACATATAAAAAAAAGTTTAAGACAACATTTTTTTTTGATGAAATGACTTTCTAAGTGCGTGCTAGTGGCCAACAAAGTATAACAAAAACTTATAAAAAACCCTACAAAAAAATAAAAAAAAAAAAAAAAAACTTTCAAAAAAAAAAACAAAAAAAAAAAAAAACATTCAAAAATTTTCAAAAAACTACAAAAAATTTTTTAAAACTCAAAAAATTACAAAAAAAATTAAAAACTTAATAACTACAAAAAAAGAAAACTCAAAAAACTACAAAAAAAATGTTTTTTCATTACAACATAAAATCCTAAAGAACCATAAACGATTTCTAAAAACATACAAACATTTTTTTATGTTAACAAAAACTAGTTACAAGTTTACAAAAATTTTTTTTTTTTCATTACAACATAAAATTCTAAAGAACTATAAACTATCAAACAACGATTTTCAAAAAAAAAAGAAGAGAAAAAAATTAGTAAAATCAATTTAAAATAAGAAAGAATTTTATATTTAAATTTCGGTCAAAAAAAGTAGCAAATTCAATAAACTACTTTTTCATCAAACATTTCTTTAATTTGAAAAACAAAAAACTTGCGAAATTTAACAAATATAGAAATATATTTGAAAAAAGCTATATAGCTGTTTTTGACCAAAAGGTTTCGAAGTACCGTTTGGAAAAGGTGCGTTTTTGAGGTGACTGTACAAAAATTGCAAATGTACGGTATTAATAAAGTGCTGGTGGCGTGAGTTAGTAAAAACAAAGGCATTTAAATAACGGTTGAGAAAGACATTTGTGAATATATAAATTGTATGTACATAGACAGTACAGTCTTTGCCAAGCGACAAAACAGTGCAACAATAATTTTGTTCATAGCGGTACGCAAAACTCTACCGAAAAAAAAAAACCAATAGAAACAAAGAGACTATAATAGCGGTAAACGATAAAACACGCCACCACAGCACAGTAACACACATACATATATGCCAAAAAGAAGTAGCGAAAAAATAACGCTAAAATCATCTTTAACTAGCAGCAGCGAAATCACAGCACGAGCATGGAAAGACGAAGAATAACCAGACCCAGCAGCAGCAACAAAGAAGCAACATACATAAGTATATACTAACACCTACGTATATATTCTTTCATATACATTAATTATATTCTTTTAAATTTTGATATATATATTTAACTTGCATATAAAATCAATTAACACTAATGTTTTTCAATTTTCTTTTATGGCCATTAGCACACAAATATTATTCCCAATTATTTCTCTTTAAATTTAAATTTCAAAAATTTTTTTTTAAACAATTTTTTTTTCTTTTTCCCATTAAATTTTTCACACAAAACTTAAATACATATGTATTGGAATACTTAAATACATACATATAGGTATACATATGAAATATCATTTTAATAATAACCATTTAAAACATATTTATATGTACTGTTCTTTCTTATTTGGAATACTGGTTTAAACATACAGTTTTCCGGAAAAATAAAAGCGTTTACTTGAATTTCTTTTGACACAAAAGAATAAAATAATAAATTTGCACTTATAAACCCCCTTTTGCTATTTAAATGCGTTTCCCGACGGAAAATATAAAATTTTTTTTATTAAAGGCTAGCAATAATTTGGAAATACAGTGCCTACCAACAAATTCGAAAACCCTTCTACAATTATTTTGCAAAAAAAACATTATTTTCTTATAAATACAAAATAAATTCGTGCCTACATTCTTTTGCTTTTATTTAAAGCTACAGTGCCAAACAACATTTTCATAATAACTTTTATACAATTTCAACTTTGAATTTTTTTTTTAACATTGTCGATTTTTAGAAATTTTTCTCTGAAACTACAGTGCCTTCTACAAATTTACAAAATTTTTTCGATTTTTTTTTCCCATCTGTGTCTACAAAATATTTTTTCATAAAATAAACCTACAGTGCCTATAACAACATATTCTGAATCCTCTAATGTGAATACCTCGTTACCAAGTGCCTATAACAACAATTTTACATTTACTCTACTTACAAACTTTTCAAAGTCTATATTTTGAGTGTCACCATAAAGCCAAGCTAGATTTTTTTGATAAACCTACACATTTTTTTCAACTTTGCTATAAATTTTCAACACAAGTTATCGAATGTTACTGTAGATGTCAGATTCTGAAAAAGATTTCCAAGACGCGAGCTCAGAGGAAGTATCATTTACGTATAGCCCTCCACCAAGAATATCCTTAGGTGAAGATTTTCAGGGGTTTAATAACGAATCGAGCACAACAGACGATTCAGATAATAGTACAATCATTAGCGTAAATAGCAGCAACACAATTTCTAACGAAAGCAGCAACGATACAATATCCACTAATCGCGTGAACACAACTGCTGATAGAGATATAAATATGGCTACACCGGAACAGAAAAGAGCAGCTATTAGTCTATGGGCTTCTATGATGCGCGAAAATTATAGCGGAGACCCGTTATCGCTTCCGTCTTTCATTGACAAGATAAACCTAATAGAAGATCTTTCAGATGATTCATTAACGCCAACACTAATAGCTTTCCTCAAATCAAATTTGGAAGGCAAAGCGCGCAAGTCATTACCAACAGAAGTTAGTACAGTTAGTGAGATAAAAGAAGCGTTAAGTAGCAAAATAAAACCCGACAACTCCAAAGTTGTCGCTGGCAAAATCGCAGCATTAAAAATCACCAATAACAACTATGCCGAATTTGCAAAACAGGTAGAAGAATTGTATGATTCGTTAGAACGCTCTCTTATAATAGAAGGCATGACCCAAGCAAAAGCCCACCAAATGGCCGTGGAACAAACAATTAAGGTTTGTAGACTCAACAGCAGATCAGACATGGTCAAATCCATTTTAGCTTCGTCCACCTTCACCGATTCGAAAGACGTGGTCGCGAAGATGGTAATAGAAAAGGATAACGAAGTAAAAGAGAGACAAGTATTGGCATTTCGCTCTAGACCAATACGGTCAAACAATTTTAGAGGTAACTTCCGTGGTAACAATCTTAGATACAATAACAATAATTACAGGTACAGTAATACAAATAGGCAAAGTACTAGTTCAAATTATAGAGGAAATAACAATTATAGTAGAGGAGGTAACAATTACAACAGAAGAGGCAACAATTCGTCCAATAGGCCGAATAACTACAATAGATCAAATACGACAAACAGAAATAACAATTCGAGTTCAAATAATAGAGGCACTGCTAATGTACGGAATTTAAACGCCGAAGCCCCTCAGACGCGAACGCTGAGGGAGGAGGAGTAAAAAGCTTTGCTACACAATCCATTTACTGTCTAAATTTAAACTACTCTGATTTCATTGAGGTTAATTGTTCTGATTCCGACAAAACATGTACATTTTTAGTAGATTCGCAAGCAGATATATCCGTCATTAAAATTTCAAGTTTATCAAGAAAAGTAGAAATAAATAACAATAACATTATCAATATCACTGGTGTAACTTCTGACAAGATTACAACTTTAGGCACAATAGATACGAACATAATAGTACCGGACATTTCAATTCCACACAATCTTCATGTTGTGAACGAGTGTTTCAATTTACCATCTGATGGCATACTCGGGAAAGATTTCTTAAAAATAAACAAATGCATAATCAATTACGCGAACGACACAATACAAATTTATCACGGGGCAAATTGGGTTAATGTTTCAATTCTACATAGTACATCCAGCAATAGTTTAGCAATTCCACCAAGGTGTGAAGTTTTCAGTATTTTTAATTTGGGTAATTCAAAAAATCCAGTTTTCATAGATTCTCATGAAGTTTCCGATGGCGTTTTTACAGCCAAATGCATAGTCGACACGAAAAACCCAATTTTAAAAGTAATTAATACTACAGATGAAGTAAAATACGTAAAAAATTTCAACATTAAGACTGAAGATATTAATAACTAAAATCCAGAAAGGTTAGAAGAACTAAAGTCGATTTTAATAAACCAGATGCCCACGTACGCAAACGATGAGCTAATTGAATTATGTTTAAAATATCCCGAAGTATTCGCCCTTGAAACAGACTTAATGACTTTAAATAACTTTTACTAACAAAAACTTAGACTTTCGGACAAAACACCAGTCTACATTAAAAATTACAGATTACCGTATTCTCAGCGCATAGAAATTAATAGACAAGTTGTCAATTTACTGCAAAATGATTTGATTGAACATTGTCATTCGAATTATAACAGCCCGCTAATATTAGTACCCAAAAAAGACCCAAGTGGACAGAAAAAATACCGCATGTGTGTCGATTTTAGGGCAGTTAAAAAAAAACTAATAGCCGACAAATTCTCTCTAGCACGCGTGGATGACATTTTAGATAACCTTGGTCGAGCAAAATAATTTTCTACTTTGGACCTATACTCAGGTTTCCACCAAATCCCGCTACATAAAGATTCGAGAGACATCACCTCTTTCAGCACTGATCGTGGTGCTTTCCGTTGGAAGGTTTTACCCTTCGGTTTAAATGTCGCGCCTAACTCGTTTTCACGAATGATATCCATTGCTTTTTCCGGTATTTCCCCAAGCCAAGCCTTTTTATACGTAGACGATGTAATAGTCATAGGGTGTAGCGAGTCTCACCACCTCAACAATTTGGAGAAGGTCTTTCAAACATGTAAAAAGTTTAACTTGCGTTTAAATCCCAAAAAATGCAATTTCATGCGCTCAGAAGTCACATTTCTAGGGCATAAATGCTCGTCGGAAGGACTGCTACCGGATGATTCGAAAATAGTTGCAATTAAGAAATATCCCAAACCGTGTGATAAAGACGCGGTACGAAGATTCGTTGCATTCGCTAACTACTACAGAAGATTCATACCCAATTTCGCATCAATAGCAGCACCTTTGAACAGACTGAGCAGAAAGAAAGTAGAATTTAAATGGGATGACCAATGTGAAAGTGCGTTTGAAAAACTTCGCAAATCTCTCATTTCCCCTCAAATACTGCAATATCCGGACTTCACAAAGGAATTTACCATTACAGTTGATGCGTCGAAGATTGGCTGCGGTGCCATTTTGAGCCAAAATCACAATGGCAACGACTTACCAATCTGTTTTGCTTCAAAATCATTTAATAATGCAGAACAAAAAAAGGCAATAATTGAACTGGAACTTTTAGCTATATATTTTGCTATCAAACAATTTCTACCCTATGTCTATGGTACGCATTTTAACGTAAAATCAGATCATCATCCTTTAGTTTATTTGTTTAACATGAAAGACCCCTCTTCAAAACTTCCACGCATAAGACTAGAACTATCGGAATACAATTTCACTATAGAATATATAAAAGGAAAATCTAATGTCGGTGCAAATGCATTATCTCGAATTTCAATTGATGAACTTAAAAACTCAACAAATCAAATGTTAGCGGTACAAACAAGGGCAATGTCAAAACAAAACAAACAACAGCAACAAAAACAAGAAGACATAGACGAAGAAATAAAATTACAAGTATACGACAAATTTTCATACAACTTTTCAAAGAAAATCCCGAGGATAAAAAGCCAGATAAGTCATGACAAAAACAATAAAATTTCGAATATAAATATATACGCACATTTAAAGCATAAAAAACTCGAGTTAATAAATATTGCGCCTACTAACAAAATAATTCATCTCGATGAATTACTTTTGAAGCTAGAAAAAGAAGCTAGTATACGCGGTATTAAACAAGTTGAATGGCAAAAAATGATAATTTTTTCAAATATTTTTCGATATCAAATCTAAAAATTACCGGGAACAAAATTCTAAAACATTTAGAAATTATATTGACTGACCCCGTAGAAATAGTGACCGACAACGACAAAAAACTTAAACTGATGACAATCTACCATAACGATCCGATAACAGGTGGACATTTTGGAAGTAAAAAACTATACGCGAAATTACGTACTAAATATTATTGGAAGAATATGACACGTGAAATTGCAAAATTCGTAAAAATTGTGAAAAATGCTTGGTAAACAAAGTAAAACCAAAAAATAAAGAAAGAATGGTACTTACGCCAACTCCCTGCAAGCCTTTCGATATCGTCGTTATGGACACTATAGGACCATTACCTGAGTCAATTAATGGTAATAAGTTCGCAGTTACCATTATATGTGACTTAACAAAATATTTAGTAACAATACCAATACCCGATAAAAGCGCTAAAACTGTCGCTTCTGCCATTTTCGAATGTTTTATTTTGATATACGGCACTATGAAATCAATAAAAACCGACCTTGGCACAGAATTCAAAAACGAAATATTTTCAGAATTAACAAAACTTTTAAAAATTACACATAATTTTTCTACACCATATCACCACGAAACAGTTGGGACGGTTGAAAGAAACCACCGAGTTTTTAATGAGTATTTACGGGCTTATTTAAAAGACAATTTCGATGATTGGGACGTTTATTTACGTTATTTCACTTTTTTGCATAATACAACGACAAACACTGTATTCGATAATAAGCTAACACCGTATGAATTAATATTCGGAAAAAAGGCAAATTTGCCACTCGGAATGCAAAAAGACGAAATTGACCCAAATCAATATCTACAATATTGAAAATTACGCGAAAGAAGTAAAATATCGTTTTCAAAAAACAAACTCACTCGCGGAAAAATACGTTAAAAAGCACAAGGTTCAAAACGAAACCGGATACAACCGGGACTCGCAGCCAATATCGGTTAAAGTTCATGACAAGGTTTTATTACAAAAAGAACCTCGCGACAAACATGCTAGCATTTACCAGGGTCCACACGTCGTAACAAAAATCGACGGCGTTAACATAACATATTTTGATAAAACAAAGAACAAAGAAAACACAGTACATAAAAATAGGATACGAAAAATCGTAACATAATTAGCTTGAGAATACAAAAATCAATATTTTATTTTTTCAAATAAATAGTATTTTTCTAAACATACATTAAAAACGAAATACATAACATTTACCTGGCAACAAAAAAAAAATATATATCTTAACTTTACTAGTTAGTATTAAACATTACTCACCTTAGCATAAAATTTAATAAGTAGCTAGCAATAACAACCTACTTTAAAACGTAGAAATTTAAGTTCTTTTAAGATGTGAACTTTATTTTGAATTATATCAAGTGTTTTGAACGAGCGAAAACGAGGAATGGATTCAGTAAAACATAAATTCGCTCATTCAAGGCAATTTACATCATCTGGGTCAAGAAGAGTTGGTCAAGATTGATCACCTTGACAAACTCTTCTTTTCCAAAGGGGAATGATGTAATGGAACCATGCAAATATATTTAAAACCTACATAGCATAATAGGGCCCTTAGGATATAAATAGTAATAGAACTAACTTTAATGACCTTCGCCGCAGCGCAACCGCAACCAAGTTAACGTGCTTTAAAAAGCTCTACGATAGGTAGAGACAAAAAATAAAGGAGGATAAAATAAAATTTCAATTGGTGTGGTTCACTCGCGTCGGGTGTTACAAAGTGGTAAAATATTAATAAAGAAAGAAGAATTAAAGAAATATTTGTGAAAATATAAAATACAATACCTAAAATTTTAATAAAGAATAAAACACCTAAATATTAATAAAGAGGCTAATCTACAACGCTTCTGTAGCGAACAAATAGGTAGAGACAAAAAATAAAGGAGGATAAAATAAAATTTCAATTGGTGTGGTTCACTCGCGTCGGGTGTTACAAAGTGGTAAAATATTAATAAAGAAAGAAGAATTAAAGAAATATTTGTGAAAATATAAAATACAATACCTAAAATTTTAATAAAGAATAAAACACCTAAATATTAATAAAGAGGCTAATCTACAACGCTTCTGTAGCGAACAAATTGTGCTTTTTAATAAGTGCCTGCAAGCAGAGCATGCAGTTTACGATGGCGCGTGGCCATTTTAAAGCTATGGTGAGTGCAGCTTCATCAAGCTCCAATAAGGAGTCGTTTCAGTGCTGCTTTTATTTATACCCGAACGACGTTGGGTACTCTGCTAGTGTATAATAAAACTCAAAATGTCATATCTCGTTTGTTTTGAGGACTCTCAACTTAAAATTTCAAACGAACTTTCCTCTTACTAAGCACATGATGATCATTTAAATAAATTACTGAAAAATGTACTATTCGTTTTGTAAAATTGTTATGAAAATATACACGTAATTTGCTGCGGTTACACATTCTTGAGAAAAATCTTACTAATACGCCCCCACCTATCTTATATCAGGTGTATGCATATGAAACCGGTATTTTTTATTAAAAAAAAAAAAAAAACATATTTATTTCAAGAGAATGGTAACGAATATTTTATTCAAAGTAAGCGCCCTCGCTAGCTACACATTTTGACCACCTCTCAGGCAATTTATGGATTCCTCCCCGAAAAAAGTCTTCGTTTTTTGAAGCAAACCAGTCATCGAGCCATTTTCCAACATTTTCGTAAGAAGTGAAGCGCTGTTCGCTAAGTGCGTGCCCCATCGATGCAAATAAGTGAAAGTCGGATGGAGCCAAGTTTGCTGAGTAAGCCATTTATGTTCTTTGCATGCACTATAAATGTTGAAAATTTTCTGGGGTAGGAGTAACTCTATTAAGGCTTTACCATTTACTTAGGAAACAATTTATTTCAGAAAAGAAAATGCTATAAAATACCACACATGTTAGGGCTAAGGCTGATTATCTTTCATCAAACATGGTTGTTGTTGTTGTTGTTTAACAGTGTTTCGCCCCATTCAATGGGTGCGACCACTCACAGATTGCCATCAAAGTCCTCTACCGGAATTCCAAGGAAACTAGCGGTTTCAACAGGGGTGGACCATAGGGAAAACTCTGTTGGAGGTGTAGGCTCTATATTACAATTGAAAAGATGGTTGGTGTCATTTGGGGACACTTCGCATGCCAGACTTACATTACGTATTGTAACGAATTTACTGCAAATCCTCTTATTTGCAACCTTCTGCTAAGTTCGAATCACTAAACTGTTGAATAAATAACTCCAATATTTAATAATGCAAAATGGCCTTTATTAAAGTACTTCACAATAAATAACTCTACTATTGCTCGACAGATAGCGTGCTTAATCAAAACTGATTGTAGCACCTCTATTGCTGAGGCCTTTTATACTCTTTGATTTCCTCGTTGCATCTTCTAGGCGCTTCTGTTCTAGAATCTACTAGTTGGTTATCTGTTATAATTATAACTACAGATGTACGTGTATAGCTCTCATATGCGCGTGTGTTTGTGAGCGAAACTTCCACAATTATAATTGCATATCTCAGATAAGATATCTGCATGTGTTTGTGCGTTGCTTCTCTGCTGCGTGTACGTACATATGTGTAGACATAATGACTGAATTATTGATGTGCATTCACGTCACTACTTAGCATCGGCTTAGAGATGACAGTACCCCTTAGTGTTGCTAATATTCGTTACACTGCCCTCCACCTAAGTCTGATCGTCCCGATCAGACAAATCTCTCGATCTAAACGCTGCCAGCCTTTCCAAATGGACCACTTTCATTTTGGTTCGTGGTTTACCGATGGTTTGTATGCGGTACACTACATCGTTGATCCGTTTTATAACTTTGTATGGGCCTTCCCAATTACACTGCAATTTCGGGGACAAACCTTTTTTTCGTTATGGGTTGTATAACAGCACCAAATCTCCTTCCTGAAAGCCTTCCGAATTAATTGCTTTATCGTATCGGGCTTTCATCTTATCACTCATAATCTTTGCTCGTTGTCTTACAAAATCGTGTATCTCTCTCAGCTCTTTTTCCAAGACACCAGTGATTTCTTGACATTTCTCTCCGCATCGGCATCTATCCCAAACTTCAAATCAGCTGGAAGTCGAAGGTCATTGCCAAAAAGTACTTTTGCCCGTTCTCTACTGTACTGCTGATCGGTAAGCCATCAAGAATAATGGTATGCGGGTATCCAACTCCTTATGGTGCTTGTCCACTACTTTCCTTAAGTGCTCCTCCAATGTTCTATTGAATCGTTCCACCATACCATCGGACTGAGGATGCAATGCAGTTGTCGGTGTTTTTCGAATGCCCGATGATTTACACATTTCCTGGAATACAGCTGATTCGAAATTCCTGCCTTGGTCAGAATGTAACTCCATTGGTACACCATACCTTGCAACCCAATTGTTTATAAACACTTCTGCTACTGTTTCCGCTTCTTGATTTGGGATTGGGTATACCTCTGGCCATTTGCTGAAATAATCCATAACCACCAGTACATATTTGTTTCCGCGGTTGCTAGTAGGAAATGGACCTGCGACATCCATAGCGATCCTTTCAAATGGCGCACCTGAGTTATATTGCTTCATCTGGCCATGACTGCGGGTTTTGGGCCCTTTCGCGCTGCTGCAAACCTCGCAGTTCCAATCCACTCAGTGACCGACTGACGGCAACCAACCCAATAGAATCTCTGTTTAATCTTCTCGAGCGTCTTCGTGATTCCAAGATGACCTCCGCTTGGACCATTATGCAGCTCGCTGAGCACGTCAGGAATCCTCTTTCTGGGAACAACTATCAGTTTCTTCTTGCATTGACCATCCTCACTCTCCCATACTCGATGCAGGCAACCGGATATCAATTATAAACTGTTCCACTGTGCCCAATATGAACTCGCAATGGGACTCTCTACTGAAATCTCCTCTTTATTTGGTCTTTCGTTTCGTTCGAGCCCTTGCATAACATGTGACAGATCTGTATCTTCTAGCTGACACTTCCTTAGCAGTTTCTGGTCCCATTCCTCTGTACATGTTATCGTCATTAGCCGGACATCTATAATGTCTTATTTAGCCTCGGCCTTTGAACAGTGCTTGCATTCCAAACTACATGGTCTTCGTGACATTGCATCGGCATTCCCATGGGTACTAGAGATATACGCCGCCGATAAACGCCGCCGGCGCCGCCGATTTTGGTCGTCTTTCGCACGCCGCCGCCGGATGTCAAAAATATCGGCGTGGCAGCGCGGCGTCCGGCGCGTTACTATATTTTCTACTCGTTTGCAACTGTTTAGGCCATTTATTTTTCATGTCGAAAATTGGTGTAATATGGTCGAAAGTGGTATCAACCGATGCGCATCACTGCCAGTTATAAGAAACTAATTGCGAAATTTAACTCTTTATAACTATTCAAAAGTTATTTAAAATAACAGGCGCTTTCGATGTCAGCTTAACACGGACTTTCCATCACCCAATTCAGCAAGTTATTAAAACAAAATACTAAAAGAAAAGTTATATAATAAATTTATATACTCACTTTGCATTTTTGAAAAAATTAATAATGAAAAATTAATTCAAATAAAATGACCCAAGGCGAACATGTTTTTAAACTGTCCTTAAGAATAAGCGATATCAGTGATGCAAAATCCTTTAGTAGGTTCTAGGGGCATAAACACTCCTTTGAAATTATTCTTACCTCATACTTAAGTTGAGGATATATGTACATATGAGAAGGGTTTGAAAAATCGCTTGGGCTTACATTCAAACATCTGTTGTTTATTTGCGAAACTATACAATAGCGTCTGAAATGTTATTTTTGATTTTCACACTTCCTTCAACACCCAAGTCTCCCGGTTTGACATTTCCTAAAGTTGGCGGCCCTATCCAAAACTAGTCCCTTGGAGTGAATCACACTGATTATAGCCTATCAACCAAGTTTAAATATCACCTACACGTTACGGCTCCTTTTACAATTGTGAATACGTAGGCACATATATCTACCAGGTGAGGCTTTGTCCTTCGCAAGAACACTCAAAGTGGTGAAGCAAAAGCTTTCCCAAGACAGTGGAACTAATGACCGTGAGTGATACTACCCTAACGTAGTGGACAGTCGAACTTGTCTGAAAACTGAAGCTACGCGGTCATCCATAATGAGCTCCTATATCGTAAGGCCGAAAAACAGTAGTTAAGAACTTTCAACTTAAAATCCGTCGACTTTCATTCTAAATATGATTTAACGAAGACTATTGAAATCAATGTTGTGAACTCAAACGTCTGCAATCTTACGGTCTATATTTAAAAAATTTTATCCAGGGTCCTTGTAAATTTTTAATTATTTAGATGCGCCGATGATTATACGGATTTTCACCCATGACGCAATGACATCCACTTAGACTGCTTATGATTTCGAGGGCAGCATCTTTGGCCGAATAGTCACTCCCTAACGTTTCAAAGTGTAGCTCGGCAGCATAGCGCAACAAAAGCATCCGTTGGAAAGTCTTCGGAGCTACACCTAGAGCTTCTAGGAAAGTGACGTCGACGAAGGTATGAGTTCGAAGTCGCAGTCGTATAGCTTCTGTACTGGCATATGGTGTGAGGTTCAGGAGGCGTGGTAGCGACTGGTGGTAGGGATTCCTACTGTTCGCACATCGGAAATTTTAGCTCTTAAAAACAGCCGAAATAATTGGAGGCGCCCTGTTTCACGATAGTCATGAGTATTAATAGACCATTCATAGCAACCCTAAGTCGCCTTTATGCGTGACCGCCAAAGAGCGACAAATGATTTAAAGAAATTGTGTTCGCGACGATTATTAGGAGTTAATCCTAGGTGAAACTACGCTTTGCACGAGATATACAGGCAAGAGTGTGACTATTTTATGTATCTCTATTTCTTTTCAGCAGACGCAGCAGTACCAATTCCAAAGACCGGGGTTAGGTTCGAAGCCTCTCTGGAGCATGCGAACGAGGGACAATCCCTTCGCAAGGAGCTACTCCTGAAAATTTTTGAACGGTCTGCGAGATTTTGATGCAAAAACCCCGGATATTTCCGAAATGGCCAACACGTTGATTTCCTTAAATACATACAAACAAAACCTTTCCTAAATATTATTTCTTTAAATAGAAAAATCAAGTTTTTAAAGTAAGAACACCGGCGTACGCCGGCGCGCCGCCTACGCCGCCGCCGCCAGTATATAATAGAGCTTACGCCGCCGCCGCCGATAAAGCGATCGGCGTAAACCTCTAATGGGTACTACCTTTCCGATGCTCAATGGAAAAGTCATAGCTTTGTAGTCGCTCTATCCACCGTACCAATTGTCCTTTTGGATTACGGAACTGCAGAAGCCATTTCAACGCTGCGTGATCTGTCCTGACGTGGAGTCGCTGGCCGTAGATATATTTGTGAAAATGTTTAATGCACTCTACCAATGCCAACAGCTCTCTCCGTGTAACGCAATAGTTCCTCTCTGGTTTTCCTATCGAACGGCTGTAGTATGCAACTACCTACTCCTGTCCATCGACCAGTTGTGATAAAACGCCTCCTTAGCATATCCACTCGCATCTGTATCTAGAATAAAGGTTTCTCCTGGAATCGGAAATGCAACATTGGGGTATTGCACAAACGCTCTTTCAATGTTTGGAAAGCCACTTCTTGCTCATTTTCCATTCAAAAGCTTTATTTCTTCTTGTAAGCTCATGGAGGTTATGGGCTACGGTTGAAATCGCCGGTAATATGTGCACAGCCCAAGGAAACTTCTTAATGCATGCAAGTTCTGTGGTCTTGACCAATCCATTACTGCCTCTATCTTTTCATTTGCTGTGTGGATACCTTCTGTCGTTACCTTGTGAGTTTCAGACCAGCGCCTGCTATTCTAGGGAAAATTTCCTCCAAGTTTTTAAGATGTTCATCGAATTTCTTGCCCAATACGATGATGTCGACCAGATATACCAAGCATATTTTCCAGTGCAGTCCTTTCAATACCTGATCCATGAGTCTCTCAAAAGTAGTTGGTGCATTACAAAGTCCAAAAGGCATTACTGTAAATTGCCAAAGACCATCTCCGACGCTGAAGGCTGTTTTTTCTTTGTCTTCCTCCTTCACCTCCACTTGCCAGTAGCCACTTTTCAAGTCCAGTGTGGAAAACCATTTCATACCAGAGAGCGAGTCCAGAGTGTCGTCAATTCTTGGCAATGGGTAGCTATCCTTTTTCGTGACGTCGTTCAATTTGCGGTAGTCCACGCAAAACCTCATTTTCCCATCCTTTTTCTTCACAAGTAGCACGGGTGAGCTCCATGAGCTAGCTGATGGTTCGATGACGCCGCTGCCGCTCATTTCTTGTAGAATTTGACTCACAACTTCCCGTTTTGCCAGTGGAAAACTACGAGGAGCTTGACGTATCGGCCTCGCGTCTAAAGTGTCAATTTGATGTTTCACAACATTGATGCGGCCTGGTTTGGAACCATCCTGGTTAAATATGTTTGCGTACTTTAGGAGCAGTTGCTTTGACTTACTCTGATAATCTTTTTCGAGCCCCTCCGTCCATGCCGTGATGTCATTTGAGAAATCAGTATTACTAGATGAAACGTGTTTCTGGAGCTGTACACAGTTAATAACTACTTCAGCCTCTTGTTATCTTCCCAAAATAGCTCCTTTGGTCAGTTTGAGTGGTGACTTGAACCCATTGAGTACTCTTACCGGAATACGTCCATCTTGTTTTGTCATAGCCAGGGTTTTTCCTACAAGTATGTTCGGTGCTGATTTTTTTTGCTGCTTCGACAACCCACTATTTGTTTGTGCCACAATCTCCATCAACCTTTGACCAGATGACTGCTTCGACTTTTTGGTGGTATTTGCTGACTCTCTTCCACCAGCGCTCGTTTACTGCTGTAGCCTCTCGTAGCCGAAATTAAGTGGCACGTCCATGTTCTAATATCGCATCGTCTTGCTTTGCATATCGATCTTGATGCCTTGGTCGATTAAGAAGTCCACTCCAATTATGATTTCATCAACAATCTCTGCCACTATAAAATTGTGTAGTACCGTGACGTTCCCAATTGCTACTTCACATGTTACTTCTCCAATTACCTTGGTGTCCTCTCCCGTGGCTGTACGTAATCTTGCTCCAAGCAATGGTCTTATCTTCTTATTGACTAAATCTGATCGAATGATGGAATGGGATGCACCCGTATCTACAGTCAGTAAACGTTCCTTTCCATCCACATGTCCTCCGACAGTAAGATTGCTTGACCTTCTTCCAATTTGCGAGATAGAGATTATGGGACATTCAACTGAGGGAGCCCGCTGTCGCCCCTTGCGGCTGACTCGCTTTAGTTTAACGATTGAGTGGATTTTCAGATTTACTCCTCTCCTTCAGCTCTGCGTTTACGGCCACCCACATTGCTGGAACAGTTAGAATTGGTACTGCAATAACGTGCAATGTGCCCTGGCTTTCCACATTTAAAGCATTTGACGCACCATCGTTTTTCTGCTGCGTTCCTTTTAATGCTTCCAAAATTGTGTCTACCCAGTCTGCCTTTCCACTTCCACGCGATGAACTTTGTATGTGGGCTTACTCAAAAGTGACGCTGTTTCCTGAGTCAGCGCATGGGATACCGTTTCTGCGAATGTGGGTTTTGGGTTTGCATATGTCGCTCGCTTCGTTTCTACGTCCCGTCGTATGCCATTTATAAAACTCTGGAGTTTTACCCTCTCGGTGTACTCCATGGGTGCGTCCGCATTTGGCAAATGAGCCAACCTTTCAACATCCGAAGCAAACTCTTGCAAAATCTCACTAGCTTTTTGGTAGCGGTTTTGCAATTCTATTTGATATACATGTTTCTTGTGTTCGCTTCCATACCATCGTTCTACAGCAGCCATCAATGCGTCATAACTGTTCCGTTCGTACTCTGGAATAATCTGTAAGATTTCCGCGGCAGGCCCTTTCAGTGCTACGAACAGAGCTGCAACTTTATCTTCAGCATTCCAGTTGTTCACTGATGCGGTCTTCTCAAACTGTAGCTTAAAGATCTGAAAAAGAACACAACCGTCAAAGGATGGTGTCTTTACCTTTAGATTACTCGCTGAAACTTTTGGGCGATTTATATGCAACTCCTGTATACGACCTCTCAAAGCTTCTATCTCGGCATTCATTTTGTCCTCGAGCTGTACAACTTTTGTATTCTGTGCTTCTAACTGCGAAGACATTTGTGCCACATGCAATGATAAGCGCTCCTCTTGTGCTTCCATCTTGGATGTAATCTGTGTCGACATTTCTGAAATACGCGTTTCTTGTGCTTCAATCTTCGATGTTATTTCTGACGACATTTCTGCAATACGTGTCTTCTGTTCTTCCATCTTGGATGTTATACGATTCTCCTGGGATTATGGTTGAGATGCCATATATGTCTTCAGTTCTGCCAGTAGAGATGACACTGTCGATGCTTGAGCAGATATTGCAGCTAAAATCATGTTCAAGTCTGTGTTTGTAACTGTCTGCGATGTTTCATTTTTCTCTTCAATTTTTGTTGTCTCGTCGACATAAGATGAAAGACATACTCTTCCACGTTAATTCCTTCTGCTTCCATTGCCTCTCATAGTAGTGCCTGAAGTTCGAGTTTAATGCCGGTTGTATTCAATCCACGGCTCTCCAACTCCTTCTTCAGTTGCTGGATCTTCAATTCACTGAACTTTGTCATGTCCTTGTTGTCCTCTGGAATTTATTCAACAATTCCTCTTCTGACACCAATTGTAACGAATTTACTTCAAATCTTCTTATTTGCAAACTTCTGCTAAGATCGAATCACTAAAAAAAAATAAATAACTCCAATATTTAATAATGCAAAATGGCCTTTATTAAAGTAATTCACAATAAATAACTCTGCTATTGCTCGACAGATAGCGTGCTTAATCAAAACTGATTGTAGCGCCTCTATTGTTGAGGCCTTTTATACTCTTTGATTTCCTCGTTGCATCTTCTAGGCGCTTCTGTTGTAGAATCTACTAGTTGGTTATCTGTTATAATTATAACTACAGATGTTCGTGTATAGCTCTCATATGCGCGTGTGTTTGTGAGCGACACTTCCACAATTATAATTGCATATCTCAGATAAGATATCTGCACGTGTTTGTAGGTTGCTTCTCTGCTGCGTGTACGTACATATGTGTAAACATAATGATTGAATTATTGATGTGCATTCACGTCAGTGCTTGGCATCGGATTAGAGATGGCAGTACCCCTTAGTGTTGCTAATATTCGTAACAATATATTGGAGCACAAGTAAAAGTTTAACCTGTTACAGTGTCTAGAACGAAGTTCTTAGCAGACTGCTTTCTTATTCTGCAAGGGTAGGATGGTCTATATATTGATATCAGGGTTCACCTGGCGCGACCTAGCATAAGTGTTCACCGATCCTTAGAGATGGGAAAGGGGTTAATACCCAAATGAAAAATACCGGTAAATTGGTTATATATGATAAAAATGTGTAATTACCTAAATATTTACTCAAAAGAAGGGTAAAAATAATATTTTAGAAAATTTTATTTCAAATCATTGTTCAACTATATGGTTGGCTCATCCCTACAGCAACAGGATAACTTTTCAGATGTCAAAATCTGTGTGTTGGTGTTAGGCAAATAGAATAGAGAGAAAACATAAAACTGCAATTCCGGTGTGCTTTGGGAAAATAATGTGCTAAAGTAGATGCATTTACTAAAAAATAACTTAAAGTGATGTGAAACTATTTTTTAATAAAAATTGACCACCACGGCGGTAAATTGTTGTCAATGTGTTGGTCACATTTTGCGTTTGCCATCTCCTTTTGATAATCCTCATACCAGTGAAATGAAAAATATAACATCAGCTGATGAGATGAGCCAACCATATAATTGAGCCATGATTTCAATGAAATTAAAATATTGCTGAATTGTGATCCTAAGCAGCCTCGGTTCAAATGATTTCACATGCCAAAAAAAATACAAAAAAGGAGTATTCCGGGTATCTACCTATAAAAATTCCATCTCTACCGATTCTGTGTGGATTTTGCTTAGGACTCATCATGGTGCCGGATTTGATCATACTGCTTCCGGAGATGTTTCCTTATTTTTCACAATATTTACATGTACGAGTTAGCTCAGTGAATAAGAGCTCTCGACTATTAAGTTGATACCTCGAGTAGAATTTCTCCGCTGTGACTGTTAGGATAGGATAGGTTAGGTGGTAGCTTCCCTGATAAGGATAGCTCACTTGGACAACACGAAGGTCCGTTGTGATACCACATACACCAAAAATAACGGTGACCTAGATCCAGCTACTTAGAGAATCGTTGGGTAGCAACGATAAAGCTCCGAATGATACCGATCTCAACTTTGGATATATCCTCGGGAGATCCAAGTGAGTCGCGACCGAAGTACTTTCGCCTAATTCTGGCAAAAGCTGGACAATCAAGCATAAAGTGATTTGGTGATTCCACCTCATCATCCTCCATACAGCTGCAGCAGGATGGAGTTTCCAGTATATTGAGACGTACCGCATGGATACCCATGGGACAGTGCCCTGTCAAAACCCCAATGACCATTGATAGGTGAGCCTTAGTGAACCCAATTATTTCAGCAGACCTCCTGCCATCCACTTTCGGCCAGAAAGATCTTGCTACCCTGCAAGACGTGGTATCCGCCCAACGTTTGCTGAGCTGATTCGAGGCCCAGCTATGGAGGAGCAATCCACAGGTGGCCAGCGGGATCCCGAAGTCCCTACAGCCATCTTCATCCGGTTCAGTTGTACCGATGCGGGCTAAGAGATCCGCTTGACAGTTACCCGGGATATCACTATGGCCCGGGACCCAGATAATCTTAATTGTAAAATAATTCGATGCAATCGCAAGCGAGGTCAGGCACTCCCAGACCACCCTCGATCGCACTGTAGTTGAGCTCAAGGCCTTGATAGCCGATTGGCTATCAGAGTAGATGTTAAATTCCCTAACCGTGGTAGCACTGGATAGCATTCCATCCACCGCATCCTTAATCGCAGCAATTTCCGCTTGGAATACACTGCAGTGATCAGCCAACTTAAACTTGCGGCTTAAATTTAGCTCTTGACAAAAGACCCCCCCACCAACCTTTCCATCCAGCTTTGACCCATCCGTGAACAAGTTAACCGGTCCCATGCCCCAGATAATTCCTCTTCCCCAATCCTCTCTCTCTGGAATAACTGGGGTGAAGGTTGTATAGGGAGCTGTTATCGGCATACAGTAGTCCGTTCTGTCCGGGATGAAGTCGAAACTGGTAAGAAGGCTAGAGTGTCCGCGGTCAGAAAGTCTATATCCCATATCACGAAGCCTGACCAACGACCTTGCCGCGGCCGCCTTTCCCGCAATATCTACTGGGTATATGTTCAGCATGACGTTCAGTGCCAAGGTAGGCGTTGTTCTGAGAGCGCCACTGATACCGATCAGCGCCGTCCGTTGCACTGACACTAACATTTTGGAGGTGCTCGCCGTGTCCAGTGCTTTCCACCAGACCAGCACCCCATATAGCAGAATCGGTTTGACCACCATCTCATAAAGCCAGTGTACTATTCTTGGCGAGAGTCCCCATCTCTTTCCGATAGCTCCTCTGCAGCAGTACAAGGCAATGGCGGCCTTCCTGGCCCGATCTTCCGCATTGGGTCTCCAGGACAGTTTCTTGTCCAAAACAATCCCCAAATATTTAACCCTATCAGAAAGTACCAACGGTACCCCTGCAATCGAGGGAGTTCTGAAATCGGGCACCTTATATCTTCTTGTGAAAAGGACCAATTCCGTTTTTCCCGGGTTGACCGCCAATCCACATGATTCAGCCCACCTAGCCACAGTATCCAGGTAGCCCTGAAGAACATCGCGCAGGGCGCCCAGAAATTTGCCTCTGACTAGGATAGCGAGGTCATCTGCATAGGCAACCTCCCGACAACCATTGGCTTCCAGCTCCACAAGAAGCTCGTTGACTACCACAACCCAGAGGAGAGGAGATAGGACACCCCCCTGTGGCGTGCCCCTGCACACCTTCCTCTTAATTATGGCCCCTCCCCACTCCGCTGCGACAATTCTGCCGCATAGAAGTTTGCTAATAAATTCAACCAGAGCCGCCTCGACTCCTAAACCCACCAGAGCTCTTTCGATTGACCCCGGTAAGACATTGTTAAAAGCTCCCTCGATGTCTAGAAAGGCACCCAGAGCATACTCTTTGTGTTCTAGGGACCCCTCTATTTGCTGTGACTGTTACACAATTAAATTTTTTAATTTTTTTATACACTTTTTTCCATTTTCAAAAAAATTATTTCCATAACCAAGGAAAAAAATATATATTCGGTTTGAAGAAAATTACTTCTCTATATTAAGGGAAGCGTTTCTATGGCGCAATATCAATCCTATTTTTTCCGTTTCACGAGTTTTTAGGAATTTTTTTATTGTAAAAATTTGGATTTGGCAGGATATTGTTTCCTGCGAAATATTTTCGAAGCTTTGCTTAGAACCCAGTAAACATTTAAGTTATAGAACGATCGGAAAGCGAATTGCGCTCTAATGTATTTCTCTAAGGTAGAAGGTTTGAGGACGATATGGGAAACTGTCGAGAATTATAGTAGTATATATAGTATCAAAGCTGGGTATTGTGGATTAGGTTGAACTGGCCGGTCAATAAAGACCTCACATAGACTGAATGTGCCCATAGTGTTACCAGAATTTGTTTCACGTCCAAACGGAAGATCCGCAATCAGGTTATAGATAACTCCGTCCTCTTGGCAAATACTAGCAGTTTTGTAGGACCCAGCTTAGTTGATGCCTCGAGAATTAGCAACTCTGCCGCCCCTAATAGCTGGAGCCTTCACTTGGCGAGCGCAGGACACGAACACAGAACATGCTCAACCGTTTCTTCCTGCGGCTCACACTTTCTCCACTTGCTGTTACTGACGAGACCTAACTTATAAGCATGTGACACCAGATGGCAGTGTTCAGTCAGTATGCCAATCGTCAGCCTTAAATCTTCTCTCTTCAGAGATATGAGCCACTTTGTGAGTCTAATATCGTAGGCGAGTGTTGCACCCTTCTTTGCTAACTCATAGGCCTTTTCGTTACCTTCTATCCCTGTATGACCGGGAATCCAGTGAAGATGTATGGTCCGGCTAAAGCGAAGTTTTTCCAATGTTTATTTACAAAAAAAGTAATTTCTTCGTTGTGAGGCTGGAGTACAAATAAATTTATTTTTGTTATTGAACAAAAAAGAGAGCTCGTGTCATGTTACCCGATTTTTTAACTCATAATATCTGTGAAATGATGAATCGGATTGATGTCATATGTGAAGCAGTGGTCACACGTGCTCATTACATGCATCCTTTCTTATAAAAAAAATACTTGGCGCAATGTATCTCCGAAGGAATTAGGCCGACCTTCTCTTCCAATCTGCGACGTGCTCCTTTTTAATTTGGCGAGACAGCGCCTACATGTTTTATTCCGACTCTGAACGGCATCTGAAGGCAGAAGGATCTTTTGCTGAGAAACTTTTCATGGTATGGGCACACTGCCGAGGAGTAACCCCGCTTAGAAAACTTTTTTCGAAATTTCTTTTGGTACTTTATTGGTAATTGACTACATAATTGACACATTTTTCGAATTACTCTCTTCCATTAATGTTAACGTCAAACAAAAGAAAAATAGTGCTCTTATTGGGTATATGAAATCGTTTCTATAGCACATTTAGAGAATTGTCTAGTTTTTTACCGATAACTTAAATATATTAGATTTCCATTAATTTACTAAATTTTAACGTAAATTATCCTCCAGTTGCTCCCATTTATCCACAATGGCACACATTAGTTCGTTTGTGGAGCTATATTGGTGGTTTTTGGCATTGACTCTACGGGCTAATAATTCCCATATATTTTCCAAGGGATTAAAGTCGGGCGAACAAGCTGGACAATCCAAAACATTAACGCTATTTTCAGAAAAAAACTTTTTATCTCCCGACTGACATGTATGGGTACATTGTTCTGCTGAAAAGTCCACCGTTTTTCACTATTTACTCGTAAAAAGGAAAGAAGGCAGCATTGAAGTACATTTAAGAAATGTGAACTCTTCATTTTTGATCTCACAAACTACAGCTCTAGTATGGCGTCGCCTATAAATGCTCCCCAAACCATGAACGACCTACAACCAAAATTTCTCTTTGAAAAAATGCAGGGCTCCTTCTTCAAATCTCTCTAACAGCCTCTATTACCGTTCGGGCCACCTAAGTAAATATGGGTTTAACAAGTAAGGAAGGTTAAGTTCGGGTGTAACCGAACATTACATACTCAGTTGAGAGCTATGGTGACAACATAAGGGAAAATAACCATGTAGGAAAATGAACCGAGGGAAACCCTGGAATGTGTTTGTATGACATGTGTATCAAATGAAAGGCATTAAAGAGTATTTTATGAGTGAGTGGGCCATAGTTCTATAGGTGGACGCCACTTAGTGGTATAGCCATAAGGGTGGATCAGGGTTGACTCTAGAATGCGTTTGTACGATATGGGTATCAAATGAAAGGTGTTAATGAGTATTTTAAAAGTGAGTAATCCTTAGTTCCATAGGTGGACGCCGTTTCGAGATACCGCCATAAAGGTGGACCAGGGGTGACCCTAGAATTTGTTTGTACAATATGGGTATCAAAAGAAAGGTGTTAATGAGTATTTTAAAAGGGAGTAATCCTTAGTTCCATAGGTGGACGCCGTTTCGAAATATCGCCATAAAGGTGGACCAGGGGTGACTCTAGAATGTGTTTGTACGATATGGGTATCAAATGAAAGGTGTTAATGAGTATTTTAAAAGGGAGTAATCCTTAGTTCCACAGGTAGACGCCGTTTCGAGATATCGCCACAAAGGTGGACCAGGTGTGACCCTAGAATTTGTTTGTACAATAGTGGTATCAAAAGAAAGGTGTTAATGAGTATTTTAAAAGGGAGTGATGCTTAGTTCCACAGGTGGACGCCGTTTCGATATATCCCCATAAAGGTGGACCAGGTGTGACCCTAGAATGCGTTTGTACAATATGGGTATCAAACGAAAGATGTTAATGAGTATTTTAAAAGGGAGTAATCCTTAGTTCCATAGGTGGACGCCGTTTCGAGATATCGCCATAAAGGTGGACCAGGGGTGACCCTAGAATTTGTTTGTACGATATGGGTATCAAATTAAAGGTATTAAGGAGGGTTTTATAACGGAGTGGTGGTAGTTGTATAGGTGGTCGCCTTTCCGATATATCCCCATAAAGGTGGACCAGGTGTGACCCTAGAATTTGTTTGTACAATAGTGGTATCAAAAGAAAGGTGTTAATGAGTATTTTAAAAGGGAGTGGGCCTTAGTTCTATAGGTGGACGCCGTTTCGAAATATCGCCATAAAGGTGGACCAGGGGTGACTCTAGAATGTGTTTGTACGATATGGGTATTAAATTAAAGGTATTAATGAGGGTTTTAAAAGGGAGTGGTGGTTGTTGTATAGGTGGTCGCCTTTTCGAGATATCGCCATAAAGGTGGACCAGGGGTGACTCTAGAATGCATTTGTACGATATGGGTATCAAATGAAAGGTGTTAAAGAGTATTTTATGAGGGAGTGGGCCATAGTTCTATAGGTGGACGCCATTTAGTGATATAGCCATAAGGGTGGATCAGGGTTGACTCTAGAAAGCGTTTGTACGATATGGGTATCAAATGAAAGGTGTTAATGAGTATTTTAAAAGTGAGTAATCCTTAGTTCCATACGTGGACGCCGTTTCGAGATACCGCCATAAAGGTGGACCAGGGGTGACCCTAGAATTTGTTTGTACAATATGGGTATCAAAAGAAAGGTGTTAATGAGTATTTAAAAAGGGAGTATACCTCACCATGTTTCATCCCTTTTTTCGTATTTGGTATAGAATTATGGCATTTTTTTCATTTTTCGTAATTTTCGATATCGAAAAAGTGGGCGTGGTCATTGTCGGATTTCGTTCATTTTTCATACCAAAATAAAGTGAGTTCAAGTAACTACGTGAACTAAGTTCATTAAAGATCTGTCGATTTTTGCTCAAGTTATCGTGTTAACGGCCATGCGGAAGGACAGACGAACGACTGTGTATAAAAACTGGGCGTGGCATAAACCGATTTCGCCCGTTTTCACAGAACACAGTTAACATCATATAATCTATGCCCCTACCAAATTTCAAAAGGATTGGTTAATTTTTGTTCGACTTATGGCGTTAAAAGTATCCTAGACAAATTAAATGAAAAAGGGCGGAGCCACGCCCATTTTGAAATTTTCTTTTATTTTTGTATTTTGTTGCACCATGTCATTACTGGAGTTGAATGTTGACATAATTTACTTATATACTGTAAAGATATTAAATTTTTTGTTAAAATTTTACTTTAAAAAAATTTTTTTTTAAGTGGGCGTGGTCCTTCTCCGATTTTGCTAATTTTTATTAGGCGTACATATAGTAATAGGAGTAACGTCCCTGCCAAATTTCATCATGATATCTTCAACGACTGACAAATTACGGCTTGCAAATTTTTAAATTACCTTCTTTTAAAAGTGGGCGGTGCCACGCCCATTGTCCAAAATTTTACTAATTTTCTATTCTGCGTCATAAATTCAACTCATCTACCAAGCTTCGTCGCTTTATCTGTTTTTGGTAATGAATTATCGCACTTTTTCGGTTTTACGAAATTTTCGATATCGAAAAAGTGGGCGTGGTTATAGTCCGATATTGTCCATTTTAAATAGTGATCTGAGATGAGTGCTCAGGAACCTACGTACCAAATTTCATCAAGTTACCTCAAAATTTACTCAAGTTATCGTGTTAACGGCATGCGGAAGGACAGACGGATGACTGTGTATAAAAACTGGGCGTGGCATCAACCGATTTCGCCCGTGTTCACAGAAAACAGTTAGCATCATAAAATCTATGCCCCTACCAAATTTCAAAAGGATTGGTTAATTTTTGTTCGACTTATGGCGTTAAAAGTATCCTAGACAAATTAAATGAAAAAGGGCGGAGCCACGCCCATTTTGAAATTTTCTTTTATTTTTGTATTTTGTTGCACCATGTCATTACTGGAGTTGAATGTGACATAATTTACTTATATACTGTAAAGATATTAAATTTTTTGTTAAAATTTTACTTTAAAAAAATTTTTTTTTTAAAAGTGGGCGTGGTCCTTCTCCGATTTTCCTAATTTTTATTAGGCGTACATATAGTAATAGGAGTAACGTCCCTGCCAAATTTCATCATGATATCTTCAACGACTGACAAATTACAGTTGCAAAATTTATAAATTACCTTCTTTTAAAAGTGGGCGGTGCCACGCCCATTGTCCAAAATTTTACTAATTTTCTATTCTGCGTCATAAATTCAACTCATCTACCAAGTTTCGTCGCTTTATCTGTCTTTGGTAATGAATTATCGCACTTTTTCGGTTTTACGAAATTTTCGATATCGAAAAGTGGGCGTGGTTATAGTCCGATATCGTTCATTTTAAATAGCGATCTGAGATGAGTGCTCAGGAACCTACGTACCAAATTTCATCAAGTTACCTCAAAATTTACTCAAGTTATCGTGTTAACGGACGGACGGACGGACGGACGGACATGGCTCAATCAAATTTTTTTTCGATCCTGATTATTTTGATATATGGAAGTCTATATCTATCTCGATTCCTTTATATATGTACAACCAACCGTTATCCAATCAAACTTAATATACTCTGTGAGCTCTGCTCAACTGAGTATAAAAAAGCAATTAAACTTCCCTACTTGAGACCAGTCCATTTTCATATGTTTCTTGGAGAGCTCAATACGAGCATTTTTATGTCGCTCTTTTAAAAAAAGTAACCTTCAATTTTTGCCGGCAAATATTTGGAGCTTCGTGGAGAACCCTCCATATTGTTGATTTACTTACGCTTGTCCTCGCGAATTTCGCCAATTGTGAACAGCTCAGCGAGGAGTTGCTCTAACTACTAAGAAATTTTTTTTAATTCAGGATAGTCTTTAATTGTTCCATGTGCAATTTTTAAGCCGAATTTCAAAAGCAATGTATATCTGCATTTCGTTTTGATATTATAGTGAAGTGTGAAAAATAAAAATCTATATATATAAAAGGAAATGCTAAAATGTGTGTTAGTTGGTCGCCGGTGTTTGAAGAGATGCGTCTGTCGATTTTGTCCAAACGTGTACCCGGGTACCCCTAGAATGTGTTTATATAATATGGATATCTAATGAAAGCTGTTGATGAGTGCTTTAGTACAGAGTAATATATTATACCGCTTGGTGAATAGGGTCTCAAGATATAGGCCAAAACGTGGACCGCTAGAATGTGTGGGTAATATGGATATGAAATGAAAGCTGTTGCTGAGTAGTCTAAAGCAATTTTCATTGTGATATTCGATTTAGTCGCATCGACCTGATAAACCTGAAAACTGATAAATATGCATGCGAAGCCGAAATAGAGACATGAATTAATAATACTCACATACCTATTTACATACGTCCTATTCGATTTGCCTGAAATGTGGTATATAAATTTGCCTATATTAGTATTTACGACCCTTTTTTCCGGGAAGTAGACCAGAGACGGACCGGGACTGGGATTAGGACTAGGACTGGGACTGAGACTCGGAGTGGGACTGGGACTGGGACTGGATCAAAATATATACCGCCCTCTGGGACAGGCAATAAGGGATGAAGAAGAATGAGAAGAACGGGAGAGAAGAGAAAAGAGAAAAGGAGACTGAAAATAAAATAGAATAGAACGAACATGGAGATAGATGAAGCTAAAAAGACGGGGGGAGGAGTGAATAGAAGGATCAGGAAAAAGTGAAGAGGGGTGGGGGAGGACAGAGTTAGACGGAAAAAGCTTATTCAAATGTATGCAGAATTTAGGGAATGCTAGTTAATTATAAAAATTGTGGGCTATAGTTATGACGTGGTACTTTAAAACGACGTAATTCATTATTTATTCAAATTAGGAAAGAGCCCTATTATAGCCATACTTCTACAGAAACAGGGGAAGGGGAAGAACGTTTCGATGGGAGGTCCAAGTGGGAAACCTGCACGCTTATCTCTCGTGCTCCTACTCGTGAGTTTTCATCCTGATTTATAAGTGCTGCTGGAATTTCAAAATAGCCTTGTATGATCCTTCAAAAGTAAAAAGAAATTTCTATGCGATACAGCGAATCTTACATATGTGTTAGATTAGCAGAGTTGGAAGCATTTTTTTATATCTACGGTAAGGGTAAAGCAATAATCTTTAAATCCTTCGAGCCAACGAGCACCGCTTATAGTTTCTGGATCTACTATCCTTGCCATGTGAGCAGCGATAATGGTAGATCTTTCTTTTCGAAATCCAAACTGGTTTTCTGATATAACACCAACCTCTTCGATTTCTATTTCGCGACGATTATAGGGGACTATCTCAAGAACTTCACCGGAGAAGTTTTAGCAGGCATATGGACTTGTAAATTGATGGGATTTGGCAACAGTACCAACATCTAGCGGCAAGCATGCATTAAACAAAACATGAAAGCCTGTGTGTTTTTTCAGTGAGAGGCAATTTAAGTACGAATTACCTAAGGAGACCTGTGATTCTTGAGGTGGTTTGCCACCTGAAGGACCTCGTGAAGAGTCACCCCCCGAAACGAATACGATATTGACCATATTCTTGGGGAAGGAAGCGCATGTTGGCGTCCCTGTCTCTAGTGATTAAACCCATGGGTTGTTCTCGGCTTCAACGCAGAAATTTAGAAACGTCTTTTTTCCATACCTACCCGGAGCAGGAGGGTCTGGAGCAGTCCAGCTGCAAGGAGCTGCTCCGAGCATGAAAATTTGTGGGAGGGACGAAACAAATTAAATGGGGTTACTCTGAAATTACAGCCCTTGGTCGGGAAAAAAATCCCGAGTCGCTCCGGTACATAGAACAGGCTGCCGTGGGAAGCGCTTTAAAAAGCATTGTTGCTTGCGATCTTTATAGCAGGCTAAGTGTGTGGCGTGCATCTTTCAAAATAGTTCTGAAATCGGATAAATAAGTCTTTTCTTCCGAACTTTAGAAGCGCCTTTTGGCTTGGATGCATCATTATCTTAATGGTTTTATGCGCTCGTTTTACCAATAAATAGGACTGTGTTGGACTTCCTAGGCATCGACGTATCCCAGCTGGGTATGTAATGTTCGGTTTCACCCAATCTTAGACTTCCTTACTTGTTCAATCAAACTTGGATACTTACAAGTGGCACTTGGGCAAAGTAGCTCCTGGGACTTTTTGCCCTTAGGAGCAGACTTAGCAGAAGGGGAGAATAACTTACGAAGAGTTCACTAGTACATATGCAAGATTGCGAACGAGAGAGCATGACGCGAATGTGTAGCTGAACAGTGGGTAAAGAGTGATGTATAAACGTATAGTTTTTCTGTATGTACTAAGCATTTATTTAATTTAAAAATTACCAATTAATTTTGTATAAGTTATTCTTTTACAGTTTTAAGCAGCGTATCGGCTGAGTTTTTCCCGAATTGAGCATGAATTCGAACTAGAATCGTGTGGGTTTTATGCCGAATTCGGGAAAAAAGTTCAGCTGAAACACTGCTTTAAATGTTTCCATTTCGGACACATAGTGAGAAACTGTATTCTGCTTCATGCCCTCAAATAGCGCACGGAACTTGGATTTGCATCGAAGTTATCCAGCTTTAAGATTAGGCTGGGCATACCTCACTGACAGTAGTCATCACGTATTTTACATGACCACTTCTAATTCAGCGATATAACTTCCGCTTTTCTGGCAAGTGACGAACCTACGACTCTTCCAGTTTGGCCTAGAATTAAAGACAAAGTTGCGAAGAAATAAAAGAGATTTTAAAGTTAGTTGCAGCTTTTTGACATAATTTGTTATGAGCTAGCTGTCATAAAATAAACTTAGAACCTGTTTTATTTTGGCTATGACTATGCGCTAAAAAATTTGTAAAAAAATCATCACCAGTCAACAGATCTGTCATACAGACTGTGGCACACACTCTCTCCTGTGACTTTCAAAAATCCCTTTCATATTTTTTCGTACCTACATAACATTACTACTATCGATGTTAGCGAAGCTTGTCTGTACTTACATTAAAAAAATATGTGTTGCTTTGGTATTTTGTTTTATACCGCTTATGCATCAACATAGTAACTGTTTGTTGTGTCTTTTTGCGATTATAAAATCTGCACTTCATCGTACTGACCCACATTTTCCTTTCCTTTTCCTTTTCCTCTCCACCACTATTCGCATACAAAATCAGTCTTTCGCATGCTTAACGTTATACAATTTTTGTCACTGTTTTGTTTTTACTGTTGGTGCTACGTACATAAATAGGTAGTTGTAATTAACGCTTGTTTTGTATCATATCAAATAAAATCGAATTTTTTTTATGTTTAAAATACCAAAACACATGGAGGTCGGTGCCTACTGGTTGTCTGCATGTAGTGTTTGTTTTTTAATCACTGAAACGTTTTAACTTTTTCTGATATTTTTTATGTGAAAGGGGGTGCGTGTCTATGTATGTACATACATTGAATATTTTGTTCCAGATCCTGCCCATCCTCAAGTCGTTTAAATTTAAAACTCGACAACAAATTTACGCTGAATCCAAGCATGTATGTAGTCGAAATATAGAACAAACAAAAGTTTTTGAGATATGCCGAACTTCTTCTTTTTTATTTTTTTTTTTGAGACCTGAAAATGTACATTCACTCGAATGGTGTCATCTATTTATGCCAAATTTCTGTTTACGACAACAGTAGAATATTTTTAATTTGTTATTAACTTGTTAGAGCCTTCTAGGCCTCTTATAGCTTTGTATCGAGAGTCTACACATGTGTCATCGATTTTTTGTAGAAGTTTTATAGGTATTAGTTTTATAACAAACAAATGAAACATTGTTGTCCGATAACATGCCGATAGTAAATTGATGGCACTCCGATAAGAGATTGATACATTTTGATAACAAAATCAATAGCATTTCCATAACATGCCTATAACAAAGTGATAACACCCAAATAACAAATATACATGTTTCTGAAAGCAAACCCATATCACTTTCATATCGTATCGATAATTTTTCGGAAGTAATCAATTACTTTTCAATAACACTCCAATAAGAAATAGTAACAATCGGATAATTTTTCAATAATATATCCAAAACTTTCGATAACAAATGGATAACTCGTCGTTTAAGAATGGATTTAATTGAATTTAATTTAAAATAATTTAATCTGATTTTATTTAATTTATTTTAATATAATTTGACTTACTTTATGAGTATTTAATTAACGAGACAGGCTCATATTGCCTTATACAATTGTTTTTGTTGTTGATAGTAGAAAAAGCAAAGCAAGATCAAAATTTTAGAAATAAGATTTTTCAATTAGAAGAAAATTTTTGTAAGCGGGGTCGCCCCTCGGCAGTGTTTGGCAAGCGCTCCGGGTGTATTTCTGCCATGAAAAGCTCTCAGTGAAAACTCGTCTGCCTTGCAGATGCCGTTCGGAGTCGGCATAAAACATGTAGGCCCCGTCCGGCCAATTTGCAGGGAAAACCGAGAGGAGCACGACGCAAATTGGAAGAGAAGCTCGGCCTTAGATCTCTTCGGAGGTTATCGCGCCTTACATTTATTTTTTTTTTAGTAGAAAAAAATTACAAAATTTACACACGGCGATGGTTACTAGGAAATGTCTTTGAATTTCACTTCATCATCAGCTAGCTTTTCGGGGCTTGAACTCGAAATCTCCAAGGTTCATAATTCATACTAGTAAAAAGGCAGATGCCTATATCCACTTAGCCTTATGAATAACCCGCAGCACGCTTTGTAATTGGTTGTTACGTTCCAATGAAGCGTAATCCAGATACGGATAGAAATTTTACATGCAAATGGAACAACATGCATGCATGTTAAATCTCTATCCGGATCTGGATCACGTTTCATTGGAACCCGAGGGGTCTCTAAGTATTTACAATGACAGCCTTTCACCACACTGACCTGACCAATGTGCAACATGTTTCTATGTTAATAAATTGCCGGCCGCAATGTTAGAACGGAAGCAATATGGCGCTTTGCCATCATATTATTCACAGCAGCCACCATGTTGCCAAAGGCGTAGCAACATTACGCCTAAGGCAGGAACCATATGTATACTTGCTGGTGTTAGTTTGTCTGATCGCATGAGCGTGTGTGAAGTGTGAGTAAATAAATGAAAACACTGGAAAGCAGGAAGTAGGTTTTTGACGTATATGTAAAAATTGTCCGTTCCTAGGTATAGGACCGTAGGTATAAGAGAGCAAACAGCTAGTGAAAGGACATAGTTTCACTTAAATCTAAAAAAAAAATTTGGTTTTGTGCGCACCGTCTCGCGATACATGCAGCCAACAGCAGGAGGGAACCCCAATGAGTTAGCATATCCTGACGAGCCCTCGATGAAGGTCATAGCCAACTTCCCAATAAAGCCAAGAGGATAGGACACCACCCATTGCTATCCCTTGTTTAATTATTCTGGGTTTAGTTATGTTCCTGAATTGCACCGATGCTTGCCGACCACAAGGACAATTCGATAATTTGCGGTTCACCTTTTGAGACGTGGAGAAAGGGAGGACCCTTCCAAGTCTTCCAGTAACGTGCCGTGGTTGACCGTATCAAAAGCTTTTGTTAGGTCTAACGCAACGAGTACTGTCCTGTGGTGAGGTTTTTGATTTAATCCGCAATTTATCTGCGTGTTAATGGCGTTAAGCGCGATGGTAGTGTTATGTTTTCGAAAGCTGCTACGGAGATTGTAGTTATGAGTAGGAGCGGTCGTATGAGCTGGTGGCGCCGTTGAGCGCGAGCTGCAGTTGGTACTTGTTGTGACATGCTGAGCAGCGGAGCTGCTAGAGAGTAGACCGAGGGCACCAAGGCGCTAACAACGGGACGTCCTTGAGCATGAACATCAAGGAGCCACAAACGATTTGTAAAACTTACGAGGATGACGGGTTTTGGGGTCTAACCCGAACACCTCGTCCGGTGTAACCATCTTTACATGTGACACTGACACGTCCGAGTGTGACCATCCCAAAAATATTATGTACCGGCAAACGCAGCAAAACCATTTCTCTATGCCGGGATCAGGTACAGGTCCCGGATTGACTTCGATACCTTCCCGGAGCAGGAAAAACGGCGCAGTCCTGCTGCAAGGATCTACTGGGAGGATGACAGTTTGTATGAGGGACGCAACAAATGAAATGGGGTTAAACAGATTTGACAGCCCTTGGTCGGGAAAAAAGTCCCGAGTCGCCCCTGTACATAAAAGCGGCTGCCCTGGGAAGCGTTTTCGCACTTTTATTGGAATCTTCTTTTATTGATAGTCCAGTGGTTGACTTAAAAACCCAAAAATGTTTAAGTTTTTTATACTCAGTTGAGAGGAGCTCACAGAGTTTATTAACTTTGATTGGATAACGGTTGGTTGTACAGGTATAAAGGAATCGAGATAGATATAGACTTCCATATATCAAAATCATCGGTATCGAAAAAAAATTCGATTAAGCCATGTGCGTCCGCCCGTTAACACGATAACTTGAGTAAATTTTGACGTATATTGATGAAATTTGGTATGTAGGTTCCTGGGTACTCTTCTCAGATCGCTATTTAAAATGAACGATATCGGACTATAACCACGCCCACTTTTTCGATATCGAAAATTTCGAAAAATCGAAAAAGTGCCATAATTCATTACCAAAAACGGATAAAGCGATGAAACTGGGCAGGTGAGTTGAACTTATGACGCAGAATAGAAAACTAGTAAAATTTTGGACAAAGAGCGTGGCACCGCCCAGTTTTAAAAGAAAGTAATTTAGAAGTTTTGCAAGATGTAATTTGGCAGTCGTTGAAGATATCATGATGAAAGTGGGCAGGCACGTTACTCCTATTACTATATGTGTGCTAAATAAAAAAAGTCAAATTAAAGTCAAATTAAAAAAAAAATGTAATATATTTACAGTATATAAGTAAATTATGTCAACATACAACTCCAGTAATGATATGGTGCAACAAAATACAAAAATAGAAGAAATTTTCAAAATGGGCGTGGCTCCGCCCTTTTTCATTTAATTTGTCTAGGATACTTTTAATGCCATATGTCGAACAAAACATTACCAATCCTTGTTAAATTTGGTAGAGGCTTAGATTCTAGGACGATAACTGTTTTCTGTGAAAAAGGGCGAAATCGGTGGAAGTCACGCCCAGTTTTTATACACAGTCGACCGTCTGTCCTTCCGCTCGGCCGTTAACACGATAACTTGAGCAAAAATCGATATATCTGTATTAAACTCAGTTCACGTACTTATCTGAACTCACTTTATATTGGTGTAAAAAACGGCCCAAATCCGACTATGACCACGCCCACTTTTTCGATATCGAAAATTACTAAAAATGAAAAAAATGCCATAATAATATACCAAATACGAAAAAAAGGATGAAACATGGTAATTGGATTGGTCTATTGACGCAAAATATAACTTTAGGAAAAAACTTTTTAAAATGGGTGTGACACCTATCATATTAAGTAGAAGAAAATGGAAAAGTCTTGCAGGGCGAAATCAAAAGCCCTTGGAATCTTGGAAGGATAACTTTTCGTGGTATTACATATATAAATAAATTAGCGGTACCCGACAGATGATGTTCCGGGTCACCCTGGTCCACATTTTGGTCGATATCTCGAAAACGCCTTCACATATACAACTACCACCACTCCCTTTTAAAATACTCATTAACACCTTTCATTTGATACCCATATCTTACAAACAAATTCTAGAGTCACCCCGGGTCAACCTTTATGGCGATACCTCGAAAAGGTGTCCACCTATAGAACTAAGGCCCACTCCCTTTTAAAATACTCATTAACACCTTTCGTTTGATACCCATATTGTACAAACGCATTCTAGAGTCACCCCTGGTCCACCTTTATGGCGATATCTCGAAAACGCGTCCATCTATAGAACTATGGCCCACTCCCTCTTAAAATACTCTTTAATACCTTCCATTTGATACACATGTCATACAAACACATTCCAGGGTTACCCTAGGATCATTTTACTACGAGGTGATTTTCCCTTATTTTGTCTCCATAGCTCTCAACTGAGTATGTAATGTTCGGTTACATCCGAACTTAGCCTTCCTTACTTGTTTATATATTTTTTTGTTTATATGCATACAACATACATAGGTGCTGGCAATAGTTTTCTGGTCAAAACGACTTTTTATCTATCGGCACTACATACCGGCATTTAATTTTAATGGGGCGCTTTGTACGCATTTTCAATACAAATCTTGAAATCGATTTTTAAGCAACTTCTCATTAAGCTACAAACGTGAAACTCCACATATAGGTTAAGACACCGAGCCAATGCTACAAAAGGGAAAAAAATTCCGGTTGTTTGCGCACGGATCGAAATAATTAGATGAGAATTTAGAATTCTGAAACCGGCTTTTACGTAACTTCTCGATAAGCTAGATACTTCAAATTTCAAACTTAATTCAGAGGCCGATGACAGTATAAAACATAATACAAAAATTCTACGGAATAGGGGGAATTATGCCATCATTTTTCAAGAGACTTCCCATTGAGCTACAATCTGGGAACTTCATCCACATACTCACTTGTAGCAATTCAAGCTTGGCATATACGAACAATTTTCAAGTGGATTAAAAACTAATTTAGCTTGACGTATTTTTCTGAGATGTACCATATTGTATACATACAAGTATTGTATGCATTCTGGATTGATAAAAGTAAGTTTAGAATTAGAAAGTAGAAAATAAAAAAATGTTAAGCCTTTCCTTTATATAAATGGACAAAATCAGCGAAAAATGTATCCTTATATACAACATATTCTTGCTAAACTTTGATTTGAAAATTTTTACATATTTACATAGAAATTGTAAAAATATTTATAAGAAATAAAAATATAAAGTTGGAGCGCAATTGATTGACTATATATTGATAAGTTGACTTCTTTTCTGCCAACTTTCCAATCCAAGTAATGTGCGCTCAACTTTTATATTTTTATTTCTCATAAATATTTTTATAATTTCTATGTCAAAATTTTAAAATCAAAGTTCAGCTAGAATATGTCTTTATATAAGGATCCATTTATCGCTGATTTTTTCCATTTACATATAGAGGAAAGGCTTAAAATTTTTTTATTTTCTTTTTTTTTCGTATTAATAGCAAAAGTCCCCCACAACCGATTGTTCAGATAAGAAATTTTTCGCCATTTCTACACCATTTTAACAGCTAGAAGCTTCAAATTTGAGGGTGGCTATATTTGTACATGCTCACTCACACGTACTAAAGTCAGACAAATATACACTTATACTTACATTAATTTCTTTTAAATACACATACATTTTTTATTTTCATGCCATATTTCTTTTATTCAAAAAACAGATTCTTTTTACTTTACCATTTAGTTTTGCTGTTGCGATAGGTCAGGGATTTGAATTTGGCGTAGGTAATAGTTGTTGCAGTATAGTTTGCCTTAACATTTTTCTTACATCAGAAGGTTCCATTGTATTTTGTATATTGTAGGTTTAGACTAATAACTAAAAGTGGATTGCATTAGGGCCTTTAAGAAAAATTAAAGTTTCTGAATCTATGTATTTTCTATTTAATTTGGTTCTTTGGTTTGTTTCCTTTATGTATCAGTATTATTTCGAAAATATTATTTCATAATTTCGGAAAAATGTAAAACAACGTTGCATCAGGACGGATACGGTGACAGCTGTTTCGATTATACCTTGTAAATCTCTTCAAAGCCTTTTCTCCCGGGAGTGGGATTTGAACCCGCACTCCTACGATGGTTGGAGTGTTACAAACCCATTCCGCCACGTCATGCCTTAGTTGTTGTAAACTTTATCCCAATTGCCTTCCATGCATGGAAAGATGTGTTTGATGGTGAATGAGGAAAAAACGAAATACCTGCTGTCACCAAGCAAAGAGTCAACGCATTTGATCAGTAGACAATTGAAAAGTAAAGCCCTCTCTCGGCATACGAATATCATGCTTCCAAGTCACTTATCGTACCCGTCCTGCTATAGGCGTAGAAGCATGGACGATGACAACTTCAGATGAGGCAGAGTTGGGAGTATTCGACCCAAAAATCTTCGGAAGATTTACGGACCTCTCCGCGTTGGCGACGGTGAATACCGAAGAAGATTAAAGATGAGCTGAACGAGCCGTACGCTAGGCTATGTCATGTTATGCGAATGAAAGAGGATGCTCCGGCTAAGAAAGTATTTCAACGGAACCCGCTTATCGAAGCAGAGGAAGACAGCGACCCCCACTCCACTGGAAGGACCAGATGGAAGATGGCATACATTTCCTCGGTGTTACGAATTGGCGCTAGTTAACCCATAGAAGAAGCGACAGTGTTGGGCCATAACCGTTTAAACAGTTAAGCGTCAATTAAGTAAGTTGTTGATTGGACTGCAATCTTTGCTTCAGTTAGTTTGAGTAGTGAAGGCTAACAAATATGCTGTAAGAAAATTGGTCATAAACAAGTAAGGGGTTCTAAGTCTGGGTGTAACCGAACATTATATACTCAGCGTGAGTTTAAATTGTACAGTTCATTTCAAATAAATTACTTTTTCGAATTTTCTTACAAGGGACTTGTTTTTTTTTTGAGGCTCTAGAAATGTTGTGTAATGCTTGTTTGGATGGGGGCGTGGCACCTCCCATTAAAAAAAGATTCTCCCAACCTCCTCTTACAATAAAACTTAGTTAGAAATATCATTGATACAAAATTAGTTTTCTAAGATATAGCTTATTATTCTAGTCTACGACCCTTTTAAACATCCTTTGTATATAAAAGAGGGCGTGATCCTTAACCGATCTCGTCCATGTTTACTAGAAATATGTCATGCTATAAGAAAATATGTGCACCCAATCTTATTGTGATCCGTTAGTTTTTCTTCGAGTTATGGCTCTCGAAACATGGAAAATTGTTAGGTCTAAAAAGGGGCGGTGCCATGCCCAAAATTCGAATATTTTTTTTTTAATTCTACTTAGGAAATGAAACCCCATTTGATATGATAAAAAATATTTGTTAAATTGATTTTATCACAAGTGGGCGGTGCCCACGCAGATTTTCAAAAACTTTTTCAAATTTTTAACAAGAGTCTCAATATCATTCTGAGAGTATTATTCACTAAATAATCAGGTTTTTTGTGTTTTCCAAAATGTTACATATGTCGTGTGCACAGACAAACGGACGGAAAGACGGAAGTATGGACATGGCTAAGTCAGTTCCTTTTTTCATCCTGAGCATTTTGATATACAATGGAAGTCTATATTTATCTCGATTCGTTTATGCCGTTACGATCAACCGTTACGTTAGTAAAGTCAATATACTCTGTGTGCACAGCACGCTGGGTATAAAATGTAAGAGTGGCTTTTAGGCAATTCCGCTCAGCGCAAACAGTTGTAGCTATGGAAAAAATGTTTACGCCAATTTCGTTCGGACTGGGAGATTTTGGTTCAACTCATGGCCCTAAAAGTATTTTGGAAAAAGTAACAAACAAGGAGTGGGTCAACCCCATTTTCAAAATTTGTTTTAGTTTTGTTCTTAGCTCAAACATGAGGTAGAATATGAGTAAAATATATTTAATTACCATAGAGTTATTGCAAACTTTGTTAAGTTTAAACCTTTAGGAAAAGTGGGCGTGGTCTTTAACCGATTTTGAATATCTTCGCTCAGTCTATATAATTTGGCAAGGATAGTGTCTCTGCGAAATTTCAAAATCTCATTTTCAATACCAATCTATTCTCGGTACGGATAAGCCCGTATACCGAATTTGTTGAAAATATCTCAATATTTGCTCAAGTTATCGTGTTCAGGGAAGGACCGACGGACAGACGGACGAACATGGCTTAATCCAATTTTTTTTGATACTGATGACTTTGATACATGGAAGTCTATATCTATCTCGATTCCTTTGTACCTGTACAACCAACCGTTATCCAGTTAAAGTTAATATAAACTATGTGCAAAGCACGCTAAGTATAAAAGTACTAGTTTAGAACTAAAATTTTCTGATTAAAATCAAACTAGCTCCAACAAGATCAAACCAACCAAAGTTCTCAGTTTTGGCTAATAATGGAGTAATGGAAATACGAATGGATGCATTGGAAACACTTAAATAAATGTTAAAAATGTACTTTCATCAGTTTTGATATGATTTTTTGATTATATTTAAGTCTTCCTTACATTAGTATGTGTGAACTAATAATTGGAATTGATAAGCTAATCTTTTTTAAATAATCACTGAGCTGTTCACGCCAGAAAATTTGCAAACGGATCCAGTTAAATTTTTAAATCCGAACGGTGCAGAATAATAAAACGAATTCAAAATGCTTAAAGTTGTATATTTTGTATTCATTCTGGTTGTAAACTCAATAGAAGCATCTAAGATGGTTTGTTATTATGACTCCACGAGTTATATTCGAGAAGGTTAGAAACTATTACAAATTTGTTTCATAATATTTGCGCTATTACGTTGCCACGACGTTCTCAACTGGGGATGTTTTAGGCAATTTGGTATGTGAAGGTACAAGCAAAAAATTCTTATTATTTTTCGTTGTCTCAATAAAAAGAACTATTTTTTATACACAGCTGAGCAGAGCTCACAGAGTATATTAATTTTGTTCACATAACGGTACCACGTAACGGCATAAACTAATCGAGATAGATATAGACTTCTATATATCAAAATATTCTGGGCGAAAAAAGAAATTCATTTAGCCATGTCCGTCCGTCCGTCCGTCGGTCCGTAAACACGATAATTTGAGTAGATTTTGAGGTACCTTAAAGAAATTTGGTATGTAAGTTCCTGGGTACTCATCTCAGATCGCTATTTAAAATGAACGAAATCGGGCTATAACCACAACCACTTTTTCGATATTGAAAATTTCGGATATGGTGCAACAAAATACAAAAATAAAGTAAACTTTCAAAATGGCTGTGGCTCCGCCCTTTTTCATTTAATTTGTATAAAACAATTTAAATGCCATAAATCGAACAAAAATTTAAAAAATTAAAATTTGTGAAATTTGGTAAGGGCATAGCGTCTATGACGATAATTGTTTTCTATGAAAATGGGCGAAATCGGTGGAAGCCACGCCCACTTTCGCCCACCGTCTGTCCTTCCGCTTGGCCGTTAACGCGATAACTTGAGCAAAAGTCGATATATCTTTAATGAACTTAGTTCACGTAGTTATCTCATTTTATCTTGGTGTTAAAAATGGCCGAAATCCGACTATGAGCACGCCCACTTTTTCGATATCGAAAATTTAGAAAAATTAAAAAAATTCCATAATTCTATACCAAATACGAAAAAAGGGGCGAAACATGGTGATAGGATTGGTTTTTTGACATAAAATATAGCTTTAGAAAAAACTTTGTAAAATGGGTGTGAAACCTACGATATTAAGTAGAAGAAAATGAAAAAGTTCTGTAGAGCGAAATCAAAAGCCATTGGAATCATGGCAGGAATACTGTTCGGTTATTACATATATAAATAAATTAGCGGTACCCGACAGATGATGTTCTGGGTCACCCTGGTCCACATTTTAGACGATATCTCAAAAACGCCTTCACATATACAAGTAAGGGCCACTCCCTTTAAAACCCCTCTTTAATACCTTTAATTTGATACCCATATCGTACAAACACATTCTAGAGTCACCCCTGGTCCATCTTTTTGGCGATATCTCGAAAAGGCGTCCACCTATAGAACTAAGACCCACTCTCTTTTAAAGTAATCATTACCACCTTTCTATTGATTTGAAACCCATATCGACAAACACATTCTAGAGTCACCCCGGGTCCACCTTCATGGCTATATCTCGAAAAGGCGTCCACCTATAGAACTAAGGCAGACTCCCTTTTAAAATACTCATTAATACCTTTGATTTGATACCCATGTCATACATTCATACATACACATTCCAGGGTTACCCTAGGTTCATTTTCCTACATGGTGATTTTCCCTTATTTGACAAAGGATGAAGGAAAATCGTTCCAAAAAACGTCACCCTTGGTCTAAAATGTGTTCGAAATTTCCCAAACGTATGTGATATTTAATTAAAAACCACTTATAAACCATCTACGAAACCCTACGAAACCAACGCAGCTATAATTAAAATCAGATGAGTAGAGCTCACTCATTAATTTTGTTCGCATAACGGTATAAATTAATCGAGATAAATTTAGACTTCTATATATCAAATTATCAGGATGAAAAAGAAATTCATTAAGCTATGTCCGTCCGTCTGTCCGTAAAAACGATAACTTGAGTAAATTTTGAGGTATCTAAATGAAATTTGGGATGTAGATTCCTTGGCACTCATCTCAGATCGCTATTTAAAATGAATGAAATTTATTAAGAATAAAGAAAATAATTAAGAGCGCTTCGAAAATATTTCAGGGGTGATTTAAAAAAAAATGATAAAGAAATGTGTTCAAATTTAACCAAATAATGGAATTAATAGCTGAATTGATAGCTGAAGAAAGATAGCAAAGGAAAGTTGCTCCACTTTTTATTAAACGGTTTTATTTAGGTTGACTTGACAGGCTGGCGGGTTGGATGGCTGGCACGAATTTTGTAATTGAAATTTAAGTAACTTCCCGATAAGCTACAAGCTTGAAACTTGGAATATATTTCAGAACCCAATGACAATGCAATAATAAGAAAAAAATTGCCGCTAGATAGCGCAAGGATCGAGATATTCACAAAAATCGTATTTGTGGTCCAATTGGGCTCATATTTGGAACACATAATAAATACAAGAATAAAAAGCGACCTATGGAAAAAATCGCCGGTAGGTGACGCAATGATCGAGATATTCACAAAACTCGTATTTGTGGCCCGATTTGGCTCATATTTGGAACACATAATAAATACGAGAATATAAAGCGACCTATGAAAAAATCGCCGCTAGGTGGCGCAAGGATCGAGATATTCACAAAAATCGTATTTGTGGTCCGATTTGGCTCATATTTGGAACACATAATACATACAAGAATAGAAAGCGACCTACAAAAAAATTGCCGCTAGGTGGCGCAAGGGTCGAGATATTCACAAAAATCATCTTTGTGGTCCGATTTGGCTCATGTTTGGAACACATAATACATACAAGTTTCTATTCTAGGATCGAGATATTCACAAAAATCGTATTTGTGGTCCGATTTGGCTCATATTTGGAACACATAATACATACAAGAATAGAAAGCGACCTATGAAAAAAACCGCCGCTATGTGGCGCAAGGATCTAGATATTCACAAAAATCGTATTTGTGGTCCGATTTGGCTCATATTTGGAACACATAATACATACGAGAATAGAAAGCGACCTATGAAAAAAATCGGCGCTAGGTGGCGCAAAGATCGAGATATTCACAAAAATCGTATTTGTGGTCCGATTTGATCCATATTTGGAACAAATATTACATACAGTCCGGTAGAAATGACATCAAAATATCTTGGAGTTGGAGGAGGGACAAGCATTCGTGGCGCAGAGTCGAGTAAAGTCTTTGGAAGGATTATGTATTGAGGAATTAGATTTTAACAAATTGTCAGGAAAGTCCTTGCAGTAATGAGTCACTACATGAACTAAATAGATTGAAAAAATAATAAGCAAATAAATAAAGACTAAAAACTTGAAAATAAAATAATTAAAAAATAAAAATTAAGTTAAACGGTTTTATTGAAAACAATACTTACATGAAGGAATAATAATACTAAAAGCTAGAAAATAATTATGTAGGTCCTTGGTACTAGTCATCACACTCCTCACCAATCCAGGGCATTGATAAGACAATTAAATAAAAGCGTTGGACGCGTAAATTTCTATTGATAGTCATATATAAGACCAACTGAACCCTAATCACATTTTTAGAAATTTTTTTTTTTCTAGCTTTTAGTATTATTATTACTTCATGTAATTATTATTTTCAATAAAACCGTTTAACTTAAAAATTGTTTTTTAATTATTTTATTATTATTACCATTTGCATGCATCCATGAAAAAGACAATTCTGTTTCCAAAGCTCTCAGCTGAGTATGTAATGTTCGGTTACACCCGAACTTAGCCTTCCTTACTTGTTTTTATTAAAACTTTTTGTTGATTCTGAGAAAAGTATCTTAAAACCAAGAAAGTTTATTAAAAATTGTGTAATATTTTAACTGTAAGCTACACGCAACAAGTTGAACAGATAAAGATTATGTATAAACCAGAGATGTTGTTGCTGTTGTTGTAGCGATAAAGACACTCCCTCAAGGTTTTGGGAAGTGTTATCTATGTTGATGGTCCTTTACCCCTAATTTCATGAGGAACTTGGTGTCGTAAATAACAGTTCCTAAAACCGATATTTTAAAACAGTTAATAAATGTTCTCAGTTGAAAATAACGGTTAAATACGGGTACTACTGGTTTCGGTTAGTCCCAGAGAACGACCGTTTTGCAATCAAAGGGAATGGTTAGTGAACGAACGAACACAGATATAAGAAAATCTGTTTTAAGTAATTTATAAATAAATAAGAGACAATTTTCTATAAGTTATCGAAAGTTCATTCTTACAATCTTGGCTGCTTATATTTTTCGAAAAACAAATTATGAAAACATAAAGATACCTGAAAATGTCATCGGGTGCTAAAATTTGTATGCATAAAACCACAATCACGACTTATATTTTAAAACTTAAAATACAAAATGCGTCCGAAATTCGCAAACAAACGCATTTTGAACATTTCGATCCGAGCTTTATTATTAGTTTGACGGAATATAGTGTGGGCTAAACAAATAAACAGATAATCTTAATATTTCAGTAAAATATTTCAATATTATGGATGATTTCTTGTCCTATAAAAACTTTCTAGTAACTAAATAATTGGACTAATATTTTGTCTCATAGAGGACAACGTATGCGACTTTCGGATGGCATCTTTAAAATTATCCTAGGCAAAAGTTTACTTTCCTGCTCTGGGTTGACACTTCTGTGGAAACACTCATATATACATATTCGCCCATTCAAAAGTAGCATTAAGACCTAATGATTAGGTTATCAGTAAGTTGTGTTTATACGATAGCCTATAACAGCTAATCTAAAAATTCTAAACAATAAACAATGAGAGCTTATTTGGAGGTTTGTATACATAAGTATACATATAAACAAAAGTGTACATTTGAATGATATATGAGCTTACATGTAAGCACTTCAGCTGTTTGTTGGTGGAGATTCGCCTGATTTTCATTGAAGCTTACATAATTGGAGTTCAAACATTGAAAAGAGTGGTGGACGCCTCCTTTTTCAGCTTCCATAGGTGTGTCCAAAAAAGTTCCTTCTGGGTGAAAGAACACTTCTCGAAGGCCTTGTGTAGTATTATGGATGTTGATGGTCCCTTTCCGGATATAGATCCGGTACGTTCAGATAACAACCAATATTAAGGTACAAGCCCCACCATCTTGGGTAGGGTTTAATATGACCATATCGAACGTTTTAAGCCATTCCGCCACAACCCATATTTCATGTGGAACTTGGGATAGCTAGAGCCTCGTCTGCTAAAGAAACAGGATTCGTCATGAATAGGTGAGATTAACAATTGGGTTGGAGAAGCTATGAATTGTGCTGGCAACTCCTTGAAAGGCGCTACTCAACCTCTTGAATCCCCCACATAAAGCTCATACAACTCTACGCACACGTAATAAATTTTTACGGAACCGTTTTCCGATGGAAGACTTTACTTTTTAATTGCCTACTCAGCCCAAGTTGGCATTTCTTGGCAAATGAAATTTTCCGCTGGATTTTTATGCTAAAAAAAAATACACGACGTCCTTAACTATTTCAAAACGTAGTTATCAATACGCAAATGCCCTGGCTCTTTTTCATTTTTAATGACAGCAGGTTCGTCGATCTGTCCTTATTCGTCATCACACACATCTGTCTAATTTGTTCAGGCCGACGTTCTCAAGGAGGGTCGCCCTGTGTGAAACCTCAATTTTTTTTTTGATTTTTTCAATATTTGGCGAATAGTCTATGGCAGATTTACCAGGTCTGAAGCCACATTATAAGGCCAGTCAGCAAACCCAAGGTGGCTGTTTGCAGGATCCGCCTTCTTGGGGATTGACCAAAAAACACTTAGATTGAAATCGTCAAGCGTGGATCAATATATGTAAATGCATGTCCATCTCAACGTGGCCGATCGGATTGCGCGTGTTTTAAGTCTCCCTCTTACCGCGAATCCAACACAGAAATTGCGCTTTTTTCGTGATCCCTCCAGTAAATGTCACATGGTGATTACCATGTTCTGCATCTCTTGAGATGCCGTGATGTCCGCTTTTGGTTTTACCAAAAACCTGGAATCGACATTAATCCCTTTAAGCGAACGTACTCTCCAGGTGCTTACTCTAAAACCAAAGACCTTCCAAGGTTTGCCAGGGAATTTGATTGCATCATTGCCCGAGGCTTGTTGTTTTTTTTCATTGGAGTGTGGCGGCTCCCAAGCACAGCGCACAAATCGCTCAGCGGTTGAAGTATGTATTTAAATATATTAAGGTTACTTAAATATATTCAGGTTAAATATTTCCAAGTCTACATAGCTGGAGTTTATATTTACGGGCAACAACATTAATAAGCTGTGCTCCAGGTTACCCGATTAGATGTTTCCTAAGTAATGCCATTGTTTTAATTCTGTCACAGTATAACTTTGGATTATGATTTGACCTATCCCGGAGTACGGCATTATCTACTTTTCTTGACTCCATGCAATTGTGTGTGCTCACTCTTACCATCATACAGACATGCTAGATAGCCGTGGAACAGGAAAACTTCCTTTACTTTCCAAGAAATAATGAAAGGAGCTCTACTTCGATCTGGATACTCTTACGGGTTAAACTGTTACCTTTCCAATGTGTCTCCACATGACAAAAACCATTTCTTTAATTGCAATGTGGAACCACCTTTCACTCTGGTCCACCCCTCTTGAAACTGCAAGTTTCCTTGGACTCACGTTAAAGGATTTTGATGACAATTTGTTTGCACTGCTACAACAACAACAACAACAGAAAGCTTGAAGAGCTGTTGCAAATTTTCCAAAAAAAAAAATTCAAGATGGAGTTTCACGCATGAGGAACCATAACTCTAAGATCACGATAGAATTCGGTATGCATGCTTGCCTTTTAATGTGAAATTGACCTTGAAAAAACTGTACGAAAGTTCACAGTTGGTTATACAATGTTCAGTTAGCCCCAAACTTAGACTACCTTACAGCGGCCGCCGTGGTGTGCTGGTAGCGTGCTCCACCTACCACACCGAAGATCCTGAGTTCACGCCACTGACGAAGCAAGAACAAAATTTTAGAAAGAAGCTCTTTCAATTAGAAGAATTTTTTTCTAAGCGGGGTCGCTCCTCGACAGAGATTTAGCAAGCACTCTGAGTGTATTTCCACCTTGAAAAGCTTCTCATTGAAAACTCATGTGCCTTGCAGATGCCTTTCGGAGTCAGCGTAAAAAATTAAAGTCTCTTCTCGCCAATTTCTAGGAAGTGCTAAAAGGAGCACTATGCAAATTGGAAGAGAAGGCCTTAAATCTCTTCGGAGGTTATCGCGCCTTACATTTATTTATCTACTTGCAATAATTATATTTACTCTTTAAATGAATCAATTTGTTAAGTAATTTTGTTATCATTGTACTCAACAGGACCAGCGCAAATGTCTATTCAAGACTTAGAGCCAGCATTACAATTTTGTCAATTTCTTGTTTACGGTTATGCCGGCATCGATCCAGAAACCTATCAACTACGTCCTCTAAATAAAGATTTAGATATAGCACGAAATCATTATAGAACAATTACCAGCCTGCGTCGCAACCATCCTCAATTGCTCATATATCTTTCTGTTGGTGGTGATCGCGATATTGCAAGCAACATACATGAAAATCCCTATCTGAGCTTGCTCGAAAACCAGGCGCATCGAAATATGTTTACTAATAGCGCTTTGACGCTTTTAAAAACATACGACTTTGATGGACTCGATTTGGCCTGGCAATTTCCTAAAAATCATCGCAAACTTATTGAAAACAGATTCAAAAAAGCTTGGAAAGCTTTCAAAGGTTGGTTTGTAGGTCAGAAACCTGTGGACGAGAAAGCTGAAGAGCACAAAAGCCAATTCGTAAGTCTGGTGCGTGAATTGAAGGATGCTTTCCGTAGTGATGGCCTTGACTTGACACTAACAATGTTACCTCACGTAGATGCCAGTAGTAAGTTTTTTATAGAACATAAATACTATATATTGACCTCTATAAATACATCGTCTATCAGCTTTCATTGATATTCCCAGTGTAATACCATTGATTGATTTCGTAAATCTTGGCAGCTACGACTTCCAAACACCCGAACGCGATCCGAAAATAGCAGATCATACCGCCCCTATATATGAAATGTTTGAACGTGATCCCACGCACAACATCGATTATCAAGTACAATATTGGCTTAATAATACAGCACCGGGTAACAAAATTAACATTGGGGTACCGGCTTATGGCCGATCATGGGTGATGTCTATCAATTCTGGTATTACTGGATATCCACCGATTGAATATGCGTTAGGTCCAGGTCCAGCTGGAAAGCAAATTCGTATAACTGGCCTAATGAGCTGGCCTGACATTTGTGAGAAGCTGCAGCGTGACAAAGAGTTGGATGGTGAAGATGCCCCATTAAGAAAAGTGGGTGATCCACGTCAACGTTACGGAAGTTATGCTTATCGATCAGCTGATGAAAGTGGACTTTATGGATTGTGGGTGGGCTATGAGGAACCCAGCACAGCAGCTACAAAGGCGGGATATGTCTTTGCGAAAGGCTTGGGTGGTGTCGCTTTGTTCGATGTATCACTTGATGATTTCCGTGGTCAATGCGCAGGAGAGAAATATCCAATATTGAGAAGCATTAAATTTAAGTTGTAAATTAAGTAGAAAACCAAATGTTAAAGGATGTATGTAAAGTTATTCACTTCTATAAAATATGCACATACTTATATATGTATACATATACATATATGTGGTTATTAGGAATAAGTTTTACTTTGCGCCGAAAGGCAATATCTCACGTATACAATTTACGAATATTAAAATGTGTCATTGAATACTAAACAGAAACAAGTATTCAATACATTATCAAAATCAGAATTTTGTTTCCTTCCACAAACAATTTTATCGAAGAGAACGCAGTATTGATGAGCATTTGCAAAAGCGAGATTTATTGGAAATCATTTTTACACAGAACGCGAATTTGCCAATGTTGGGAAACCTTCAAATAAACAAATAAGAACGGGAAAATTTTAAATGACCCCAATCTATTGCAAAAAGCTTTAGAATTTATTGAGACACATATATAAAAAAAAAACTACATACATATCTGAATCATTTGTACGAGAAATTCTTCCAGAGACGAAATATAAAAATCAGGGTGTATTAGAGACCTCGCCGATTTATGATTAATAATACATCATTATATGTCTTGCAGCTTTCCTGAAGTATGCACTGCATTACAGTTATTTCTTACAGTTCCTGTGACCATAGCTAGTGCTGAACGATCATTTTCAAAAATAAAATTGATAAAAACCCACTTAAGAAACTCTATGAGACAATATGGGACATGTAACTTGGCTATTCTGTCTATTGAAAACTCTATAGCCCGATCTTTAAACTTTGATGATCTTATGGACATTTTTGCGGAACAGAAATCTCGACAAAAGATGTTTCTTAATTGAACACAAACCAATGGGGACGATAGCTCCTATTCCCAGTGGTATGTGTTGATATATGGAAATATAAAAGAGATTTTAAGCAGTACAATCGTTATAAAGATTTATTAATATTTCAATTCAAAAGGTAACGTTAATAGAGTTATATATTGACTATAATTAAGTGTAAGATTGGAGATTTGGCTTACACGATGGTGTGGCTGCTGCTGATCCGCTGAAGGTTGACAGAAAAGTGAAGCTCTTCGCGAAAATCATAAAACCACCGAGCCGCAGTTGACATAGCTAACCGTTTGAGGGGAAATTACCATTGCTTGCAAAAATCGCGAGTACTCCATGCATGCATGTATGGAGTACTCGCTATGGACCAACCGAGTGCTCCAAAATTAACCACAATTCATACAAAAAATATGGTCCAATTAACATTGCGATGTCCTAGGACTGGACCATATACTCCAGCTCCGCATTACATCAGAGTAATCCATGGAGTACCCACAGCCCAATAAACATCGTGTAGTGATTACAATCGTTAAAAACTAGCAATGCTCGTCTTACAATATGTTCGTGTAGAAACATGAGTTGGTCCATTGCTGCATTAAAGTGGAGTATAATGGTAAGTACGCCAATGGACCACATATCCAACGATTTTTGCAGGGTATATATGCACGTATATGGATGTATGTACATACATACTTCGCCATGCATTCAAGCAGATGCTTTAGCAGAGGAATGCTGGCACACAAAAAATATAAAACTAGTTACCGATATGGCCATCCATACTTACATATGTACGTGGCAATATGTTTGAGCATGTATTATCATGCTAAACTTAAAACCCCTACACTTCCCAGTAGAAAAGGGGATCATACTATGAGCGATTATGGATCGCTAAATAGGGAGCGTGGGAGTGCTCCCGCACTGTCCAAGACGTCAAACAAAACATGCTCCCTTTTAACATTGCATGTCCTAGGAGGGCGAGCGCTCTGTAAACGGTTGAGAAACGTGGAACTAGAGCGCTCTCTAAATGATCCATGAATACAAAAAAGATGTGCTCTCCAAATGATAATAAGAAAACAAAATCAGAGCGCTCTCCAAATGATCAAAAACAATAAAAAAGGAGTGCTCCCCATAGCATCAAAATGTACAAAACTAGAGCGAGCCTTTTTTTATTTACTTTAAGTTTTCAATTAGTAAATATTTAATTTACAGCTTTCAATTTATAAGTTTTCCGGTAAATTTTCAGTTTTGCTTCTCTAAAGGCATCCTTAACTTTATCCTCAAACTCGGAATAGTTTTGATACTTGTCTTTGACGGCTTTTGCAATGCAAAATAAAAGTCATAAGGAGAAATTCAAATATACTCAAAAAACTTACCAAATAAATGATAGCTAAATATCTTGTAGTCCCTAACTGCGATTTTACTTTGGCCCCCCGTCCTATTCCCGCTTAAAATAAAGCGTTCGTCGAAAATTTCACAAAAGATTTCTTTCAAATTTCGGTTTGCAAATTTTGATTAAAAAATTTTATCTGCAATAAATAAAAACAAGTAAGAACGGGACTGTCTTCGGCTGTGCCGAAGACTTCATACCTTTCATGAATGGGGCTGAACAATAATCTTATCCCGTTCGTAATCTCCGAATAATCGGATGTATAAGATAAGAAATATATAGTGAACAGATCTACATACCTTAACGATTTTTAAGATAAATATAAAATAAAAAACAGGTAGGTACTTTGTGTGAGGATGCAAAGTTTCAGGTTTTTTGTGGTCTGCGTGTAAAAACTATGACTACGAATCACGTATTTCAAAAATATATGACGAAAACGTAACTATTTAATGAAATTTGATAAATTTTGAAGATTCTAGCCGTAAAAAAGGGGTCAAAATGACAGTTTATATGAAGTATATAATATATATACGACCGATCTCTATGATTTTTTCAGACAACAGTATATGCTATACACGTAAGCAGTTGGTGAAATTTGAAGCTTCTAGCTGCTAAAATGGGGCCGAAATCGCAAAAAAAATATATATATACTATATATATATACTATATATACCATCATATATATATTATATATATCACCGATCTCTATGATTTTTTGACACAACAATACATACTATATACGTAAGCAATCGGTGAAATTTGAAGCTTATAACTGTTAAAATGGGGAAGAAATTGCGCAAAGTTTCTTATCTGAACAATCGGTTGTATGGGATATATACTATATATACCACCGGTATCTATGATTTTCTCAGACAACAATATATGCTATACACGTAAGCATTTGGTGAAATTTGAACATATCTAAACGATTTTTAAGATAAATATAAAATAAAAAATAGGTAGGTAATCTGTGTGAGGATGCAAAGCTTCACGTTTTTTGTGGTCTGCATGTAAAAACTATGGCTACGAATCACGTATTTCAAAAATATATGACGTAAACGTAACTATTTGATGAAATTTGATGAATCTTGAAGCTTCTAGCCGTAAAAAAGGGGTCAATATGACAGTTTATGTGAAGTATATAATATATATACCACCGATCTCTATGATTTTTTCAGACAACAATATATGCTATATACGAAAGCATTTTGTGAAATTTGAAGCTTCTAACTGTTAAAACGGGGCAGAAATTGCGCAAAGTTTCTTATCTGAACAATCGGTTGTATGAGATATATACTATTTATACCACCGATCTCAATGATTTTTTCAGACATCAATATATGCTATACACGTAAGCAGTTGGTGAAATTTGAAGCTTCTCGCTGTTAAAATGGGGTAGAAATTGCGAAAAGTTTCTTATCTGAACAATCGGTTGTATGAGATATATACTATATATACAACCGATCTCTATGATTTTTTCAGACAACAATATATGCTATATACGTAAGCAATCAGTGAAATTTGAAGTTTATAGCTGTTAAAATGGGGTAGAAATTGCGAAAAGTTTCTTATCTGAACAATCGGTTGTATGAGATATATACTATATATACAACCGATCTCTATGATTTTTTCAGCCAACAATATATGCTATATACGTAAGCAATCAGTGAAATTTGAAGTTTATAGCTGTTAAAATGGGGTAGAAATTGCGAAAAGTTTCTTATCTGAACAATCGGTTGTATGAGATATATACTATATATACAACCGATCTCTATGATTTTTTCAGACAACAATATATGCTATATACGTAAGCAATCAGTGAAATTTGAAGTTTATAGCTGTTAAAATGGGGTAGAAATTGCGAAAAGTTTCTTATCTGAACAATCGGTTGTATGAGATATATACTATATATACAACCGATCTCTATAATTTTTTCAGACAACAATATATGCTATATAAGTAAATATTCGGTGAAATTTGAAGCTTCTAGCTGTTAAAATGGGGCTAAAATTTGCGAAAATATATATATATATACTATATATATATACTATATATACCACCATATATATACTATATATACCACCGATCTTTATGATTTTTTCAGACAACAATATATGCTATATACGTAAGCATTCGCTGAAATTTGAAGCCTCTAGCTCTTAAAATAGGGCAGTAATAACGAAAAGTTCCTTATCTGAACAATCGGTTGTGGGGGATATATACTATATATACGGCCGATCTCATACATTTTTTCAGGCAACAATATGTGCAATATACGAAAGTATATGGTGAAGTTTGAAGCTTCAATCTGTTAAATTGGGTAAGATATTACAAAAATCCTCTTTTTCTGAAAAATCGGTTGTATGGAGGATATATGCTATAGTGGTCCGATCCGGTCGGTTCCGACAAATGTCTAATCGGACACCCAAATACACCTGCTCACCAAATTTTATCAAGATATCTCAAAAATTGAGGGACTAGTTTGCATACAAACAGACAGACGGACAGATGGACAGACGGACATGGCTAAATCAACTCAACTCTTCAACCTGATTATTTCGGTATACTTAATGGTGGGTCTATCTATTTTCCTTTAAGGACTTACAATTTTCGGTTTCGTGACGAAATTAATATACCATTTCATTTTCATGAAAGGTATAAAAATATGCATTAAAATGGAGATTGAACATAATGATCAAAATATTTCTTGCCACAGCTCTTCCTCAGTTTTGGCAATATTATTCGCCTGTTGCATTTCCGCTACTGAATTTATTGGCAAAACATCAAGAGAAAACCTCGGGGGGGCTCCACTTTTTTAAAATTTCCTCCAATATAACATTATTTTTGCATAGAAGTGCAGTATTTTTTTTTTATTTCGGACTCCATGTCATCTAGACGATTTTCAATCCGTGAAATGCGGTCAATGCTATCGGAACCTACAAAAAACAAATAATAAGGGTAAAAACATTATATAATTGTAAAAGACATTGTAAGAATGTGTATATTCACCATCGATGGCGTATGGGGCGTTAACATCAAAGACACGTCTGGACATTGTGAAGGCAAAGCTGCTACTACTATAAAAAAACAAATGATACTCAAAAGTGGTAAAAACATGGATGGAAACGATATCTAACAATGGTGAAGAATTGGAATAAAAACCTTAAAACAACCTTCTGGTATAGCAAAAATCTTACAAGCAATATCGTTTATTTCTAAAATTACCTCCTCATTAGATAGCTTACTGCGATTTCTGAATTTACAGGATACTTAAAATATGGTGTTATGTCTGTGAAAATGTGTCCAAAAACGTACTCAAGCTTGTTTTTAATTATAAAACTAGATATTTGTATGGGCTTCTTATCCTTAGTGAGACAAAAATTGTTAGGACTTTTCCCGGACAAGAAAAATTCACCATATTGGCGTTTCAAACAAAACTTTTTCAAAGAATTCAATTTTGTATTTCTAGCGCAAATAATACTTCTTTCTGTCAATCGGTTATTCAGCTGTTCTAAGATTTGTGACGGTTTCTTGCAATCTTTTTTCAAACTTATACGACGAGAATGAATCAACATTTCCAAATTGTTCAACGCATTTGGATAGGTGTAGCAAGTTATTGACATTATAACTTACCCTATCGCCGTCATATAACTTTCCGAAATCTTCTACGTACGCTTCAAACAATTGCTGAACACAATTCAAGTTATTTTGGCAACTAGATGGACATGAAACGAAACGATAAGCAGAGAATAAAAGTAAAAAGTGTTCATATAGAACCGGATCAATCAGCCCTTTGAAAATTACAATACCTGTATACAAAGCCAGCTGCCGAAACTCAATGGCTTTCCAGCGGGGAACCTCCTCAAAAACCCTACCCCTGCGAGCGAATTCTTTCGGCATGAACTTATTTATTGCTAAAATTCTTCTATTAAGTTTATCTTTTCGAGACAATGTAAGTTTAGTTTTGGTATGGATATTTTTCATAATCAAAAGCATAATTTTCTTTACAACACCCAAATCTAAGAGATGCATAACATCTAAAGGAAATTGAGTCACCATTTTTACGCCACATTTTTCGAGAGGATGCACATCAGTTTGAAAGTTTTTGAGATGGTATGGTTTATTTTTGCGATCTAAAAAGTCTTCATCTGTTCTAATGGGAAATAATTTGGTGCTATAAGTAAGTCTTTGGTTTATCTTAAAAGCTTTTTGTTCACATTTGGAGCAACCATCACAAGAGGTATGGCCAACAGTACCCGTTAAAAATGACCTTGCGGGAGTATCACACACGAAAAGTCTAATTTCTGGTTTAAATAGCTTATCTCCTATTAAAAAACCTTTTTTAAGCTCGATGAATTCCTCCATGAATTTCTCCAGTAAAACCGATACACTAGGTGGATTTGAAGGACTTAAATAAGCACCAATCAAAAAGGGTGAAGTCATTTTATCGTTAGACAAACAACCCAAAATTGGCCACAGAGGAACTCTTACAAAGAGGTAAACCATCCGTAAACAAATCAATTAAAATTTCTTTTTCACAAACACTTCGGTTAAGCCTACTTAGAGATTTTGCTAAGCCGACATGAAGATATGGCGGCATGGCACAAATTTCCACTTCGGAGGGCTGAAATGGTTTTAGCAAGGTTGCTTTGCATGAAGGCATATCGGAATTTCTTTTTTTTTAAATCTTCAACAAATCATCTGTGGCTGATCTAGATATACGATGTTTAATCGCCCAAACAGCTAAATCAGAATGTAAACCAGGTTCTTTGTCTTTAAAAACCGATTCAGATTCATTATAGACACAATCTTCACCACTATCACTTCTTTCACACGGATAATTATTTTTTTCACAATATATTTCATTTATTTCAAATTCTATATTATTTCCACTACTGTTAGTATCAGGTTTTTGTTTTTTTAGCAGTTCCTTCACTTAAGTTTTCTAGTTTTCTTTTAACTAAGCGTCTTATATGTCTCTTACAAACAAATTTTGTGGTCATTGTAATTTCTTATTTTTATATTTCACTCGTTTACATTTTTAGAAACGTTTAAATTAGACCACGTAACACTTTCACTGACTATTTAAGAATGACAAATTCTTTTTTTTTTTTGAGAAAACAACAGTTAATTTAAATACAGTTATTTTCGATGGATGTATTATGTTTGACGCAAATATCCCACTTTGCTCCAAAAAAAACAGAAAGGGAACACATATAACGGTTTAAAAAACAATGATCGCATTCTGCTCCCAGAAAAATGATAGGAGATCACACGCTAATGTGCTGCTCTATAGCTGATCCCCTGTTGCTTAAAAAGATCGCTCTTTTCCTGTTCATCAAGGGAGCGCTCGAGATATTTTCTACTGGGTTAGGCAGTTTTTCATATATGTAGATGAGTTTAACACAATCTTATGCATTTTGAGTAGATTGCACGTATTTTTATGGAGAACAGTAGAATGAGCGACACTGGCGCCATCTGATATTGAAAAGTAGCCAACTCCCAAATTTTTTTGCAAGCAAATCATAAGAAGAAGAATTTGACATTTGGCTAAGGGTGTTGGCACACCTTGCAAGTGAAATTATTTTTCCCACTGGTTGGTAAATTTTCTAACATTTTTCGCAATTAAAAACTGCAATATAACAATCGAATACGACACAAAATATGTTAGCAAGTATTTTTGTTGTATAGGGAGAATGTTTATAACAGTGCGTGGCGAAATTTTGTATGTGAATGGGCAAGGCGTAATAAACTTTAATTGCCAAGTCTGAAGTTCCGTCATATTTACAAACGCAACATCTTGGTTGATTGTGGCGATGTTATTGGAATGCACAAGCTTGTGTTAAACGCATCTATATGAAAAATGTCATTGTGCCGCGGCCTTTAAGAACTGTGCCGTCAGTTCATTGCTCTGAGCAGGCATGAATATGTTCATGCATGTTATTGGTAGGCATTTGAAAACATAACAAAACAATGGCATACATAAGTTGCCTTTTTTCCAAGCGAGCTTGAAGAAAACGCTTCAACTAGCTAAACAGTTTCATTATGGCAAAACCATACAGATGGTGGAAGTTTATCCGCTAATTGTTACTTTTTTTAGGTGCTATGACATTTCTACTTCTAGCGCAGTATGCTTTTGACACTCAACCAGAGAATTACAAAAACAAAATACATGAAAGGCGTGTGTTTGTTTGAATGTATGTCACCCTGACAGCACGCTGTTATTTTTGTTTATCTGCACATTCGTATGTTCATTTCATTCGCTCGTTCACAATAGTGCCCTATTTTTGAATATGCAACACTATACAACACTATCAATCAGGTCGACAATTACCTAAGCGGTTTCAATTGAAACCGCATAGCCAACTCAACTCGATTAATTTTTATTGTTGCTTCCCTGTAATTCGGTAAGCTAGCTAGTGTTTCAATTGTAATCATTGTTTACTATATAGTTTGGCAGCTTAAATTAAGGTTATGTTGCGAATAGAGTGGAAGGCACTCGAATTCAGTGAAAGAAACACTCGAATGGAGTGGAATGAAGAACAGTAGGAAGAGCAGAGTTGCATTGGATCAATCATTGCATCAATTTTAAAGATAAATTTAGAAAAATCATGCATGCTTAACCAACGAACCGATATCATTTCGTTACGATAATTAACGTTAATAAACGAAACAAAGTCATTTCGTTTCGTTTATTAACGTTAAGAACGTCAAATTAACGAAATGATTTTGTTTCGTTTTCTGCCATATCAAAACGAAATCAAATCGTTTATGTTGATTATTAATTTCAAACTATGCTGGCAAAGCTGATTGATGGCGGAGTCATTAAAGGTGAAAGCATTAGCCAAGCTGATTGCAACTTTTCTCATGAATTTTGACAGTACGAACATTTCTCAGAGTATTTTTGACATTACCTCCAACGAATTACACAAACAAATTACATGGAGTTTGTGTGTGTATGTCCGCTCGCTGTTACCACCTTACGGCTTCACCATGGCTATAGCATTTCCGGCACAATTCATATCACGTTTTTGTTAACGTTTTTAACGTTGACGAAAGCTTTTCGTTTCGGTTAAAAACGAGATACAATTTATCTTGATAATTTCTTTATCGATAATATTTCGAAGTGTTTCAACGGAAGCGGTGGAAATTTTTTGATAAACGATTAGCTTAACGTTAAGGTGCATCCCTGGAAAAAACAATTAAATACTTGAGTATAAGCAAACATTTTCTTTCAATTACTGCAATTAAGGTGTACTATATATTTCAAAATTATAACATTCTATGTCTGTTGAAAAATTTTACTTCAATTTCCCTAAGATTTCCGTAATATGACCATTAGTGATGTTTGTGTGTGTGTGCAAATTTTGAGCGATCAGCTGTTAGTTGCGCTACTTGGTAAAGCTTACAATGATTGTAAGAATTAGCAACGAAACATTGTGTACAGTACCAATGTCAAAATTACAAACAGCCTCGCTCACCTGATGCAAATGTCAGGTCTAGAGTTGCATTTTTGGTACATAAGAGTACTTTAAGCTGAGTTGCATTTGATAGTTTAAAAACTTTGCAGTTTTAACAGATGAAATAGTTGCATATATTTCCGCGGAAATATATATAATAGAAGATTTTTAGCCACCAAAAATGCGGAAACATACCGAAAGCGAAATTTATTTAAATTAGAGTCAAAAAGGTCTAGAGAAACTTAACAAAATATAAAGCGTGTAACATGTTTCCTGAGGAAAATTTTCACTTCTATGGCTGTTTATACAAATGCATAAAGCAAAATTATATAAACGCTTTGGTCGCTTCAAAGCAAAGATAACGCAAGGCGTTTGATTGTTTGTCGTATGGCGTCGTCAAAGCGTAGGCATGCAACCAAATCATTTATGTAAATCTTTTAATGCTTCGCCCGACAGATGAGTTAAATTTATGGGAGCTCCTATAATTTGCCAAGCAAAGTTTGTTGAATGTTAAAGGACTCAAAATGTTGGGAAATTCTCAAAGGAGGATTTAGAACTCTCATCGCTTCAAAGCGAAGAAAATGGAAAGGAGTCTCATTTTTATATTATGGGCCTATCAAGGCTTCAGATCGATGCAACACAACCAAAGCGTCTATGTAAATCCGTCTTAATTTCTGTCGCTGTGAAAGTCTCCCGCAAATAAAACGGTGCTGTGAGTGGAAGCAAACCAAAGAAGCGGGCAAAAATACGAGGGAATGAAAGTTTAACTATTAGATACGTTTTTATGCAACAACATTGTTGTTTTTTCGTTTAAAAATGCTGTTACCAGATTCTTTTATTACACAAATATTATGAACTTGGGTACAGAAATTCATAAATCCTAGAAAATATTTTACCGATATACTTTGTTGTTGAGTTTAAAAAGTTTTTCACAATAATTTAAAAACTCTAAATTTTCTATGCTGTTTACACTTAGAGAAGTAACCTTGTATAATAAATTAAATTTTTAATGAAAGTCAATAACTCTGAACTGAACAATTATCGCATTGAAAAAAATTAAAATGCTGTGGAACAAAAGCAACACTTTTGTGACTACATAAACCCCGTTTCAATCTTTTACGTCCCAGCACAGAACCCTAATTGACCGTTTTCAAACGAAACAACAATGGCAACCCAGATTTTCCCGTTATGCTCACTTAAAGCCCCCATTACTGATACTTAGCATAGACTTGACTTGACTTGGCGTAAACTTGGCAACTTAGCCACGATTATACTCCACTTGGCGCATAAAATCTGGCATCATAATCAGCGTTGAAATTTATTTTTAAATAAATGTCAATTTGTATGACAAAATGTCAAAATGAAATGGAAAGAAACAAATGGCATCTCAAAATGTAAACGTCACTTAAAACTTACATAGAAAATCAAAATTCAACAGCCTTCTAAGTCAAGTTAAGTTTGGAGTAATCAGTAACATGCAATGTTGCCTTAAGGCTCCATTACTGATACTCAGCATAGACTTAACTTGACTTGAGAACTGTCACTTACAGTTCTGTTAAATGAACATTGCATGTTACTGATTACTCAAAACTTGACAACACTTAACTTGACTTAGAAGTCTGTTGAATTTTGATTTTCTATGTAAGTTCTAAGTTACGTTTACATTTTGAGATGCCATTTGTTTGTTTCCATTTCCTTTTGACATACAAATTGACATTTATTTAAAAATAAATTTCAACGCTGATTATGATGCCAGATTGTATGCGCCAAGTGGAGTATAATCGTGGCTAAGTTGCCAAGTTTACGCCAAGTCAAGTCAAGTCTATGCTAAGTATCAGTAATGGGGGCTTTAAGCGAGTGCCTGTCAGAAAGAAGTCAACACACTTGTACTGATAAAGTATGCAACGAAATACATCTATATTAGTTTGCTCTGCTTACTTCCAACCTGCTTGTGCGTTACCGATGCGAAAATCGAACTCCTTAAGCTGGAGACATTGGTGCTTTATCGGTAACCGTATCGGTAACCTTTTAACAGCTGATTCGACCAACCTTATGATAATCAATGCAATCGATTATTGGTGCCGCTAAAGTCGTAACCGTATCGTAGCCAACCAATTGGGTTGTGGTTTACCGTCGTAACGATAAACAGCTGATTACGTTAGGGATACGGATACAGCGATACGACATACGGCACCAATGACTCCAGCTTTAGTGTGAGTTTAGCATGGTTGACTGAGCGGCTTATGTGAATCTTATATCGGACTTTGATATTGGATACGATTTATAAGCTAAGGCAGTGACCTTATGGGGCTCTCCTTGCGGATGTACATTACTTGTGGGTGAAATGGGGATAGCGCGCCCTGACTGGCGATATGCCCAAATCAGTGTGATGTTAGGGTGGGTCGTCCGCGAAGATATGAAACATAGAATTTAAGTTGGTGGCCTAAACATGCCGGTAACCTTGCCGAAAGCAAAAGCTATGGATCAGCGCGGCCACGAGAGCTGGCCAGGCTGACTTAATTTCTTATAGATATGTGCATATGTGGAGATTTCATCCGATGTGTCGACTCGTCTTCGTTAGCATCCTTGGTTCTTGCGCTGGAATGAAAGAGCAAGCAAAATTACGAAAAGAAGACATGATTAATAGCTGTGTTTTTTTTTTACGTCTATAGCTGTTTTTTTTTTTTTTCAAGTCTATATACGTTTACTCTTAAACTTTATATGGACTGCTAAGCGATAAACTTTAAATACACCTCTGAAATTGATACGCATAAAATTAGTACTACAAAATTTCGATACGCATTATACTCAGATGTAACTGAAATATGTGTCCATGTATTCTATGCGCGTCCACTATTTATCACAACTGATTCAGCTATATGGTATATCCTAAGGCCATCAGAGGGTTGTGTCTCCGCTTTAAGCGTAAACGTATATAGAAGTAAAAAAAAAAAACACAGCTATTAGTTTATTTTTTTTTTGTATGTACAAAGTTAATAATTCATTGAAAATTCGAATATGCGTTATCGATTTATTATTCATTTCAAAGTATATGTTTGCCGGTTAATCTTTATGCAGGGCATTATCCTGACAGGAGCCACCCAAAAATTCTACTTTGAGCCAAGAAGGGGCCCAGTGTTATTGGTTGCGCGACTGGTAGCAGCAATTTGGTATATGCGTGGGCTCCCATGATTAGTCGAATGGGCGCGGAGGAGAAAAAATTTGGATCTGCAAGTCGCATATGAGCGAAAGTACTGGCGATGGAGGGATCAACGTTGGCGGTTGGACTTATGAAAGATTAATTTTGTTTAATAATAGCGTGAACTGTCAACAGCTAGTGTACTCCGTGCGAACTTCGTATCCGTAGGAGGCACCCTGGTAGAGTGCAGGGGGCTTCATCCTCTAAGTATAGATCGCAAGCTAGATCATGAGCGATGATGGAAATTGGAGCGCAGGCGTCGATCAGCGCTCCGACCATATGAAGGCGTCCTAGTGCCTCTATTTTTACCATTGCCGTGAGAGATATTGAGATGAAAGGTCGTAAAGACAGCGTCTCACGAATGATATGTCCTGTTCTAAACGTTGCCGGTAGTTGCGACGCTCGGGAGTCCGTTCTGGCTATCGTACGGACCACTAATATATGGCGTATTGGTGAGCGGAAAGACCTAGATTCCACTCTACGCTGCTGTTGTTTGCGTATTGATGGACGGAAATACGGAGATTCCGCTCCATGATGCTGTTGTTTGCGTATTGGTGGGCAGGAAGCCCGAGATTCCGCTCCACGCTGCTGTTGTTTGCGTATTGGTGGGCGGAAAGACCGAGATTCCGCTCCACGGATAGGCCGAGAATCCGCTCCGCCTTCTACGATCTCTCCCTCTTCGATATCTTCCATTTCCATGCTTCAAGTGGCCACTGGGAATCGGTGCTCTTGTCCACATTGGTCTGTGTTCATGGTCCTCACCGGGAACTAGAGATATTGGCATCTAAGATCAGAATTTATCCGCTTCGAAGGCAGTCGGTTCTATGTACCGGAGAGACTCGGGATTTTTCCGACCAAGGACTGTCATTTCAGTGTAACCCCATTTCATTTGTTACGTCCCTCCCAATTGTCATGCTCCCAGCAGCTCCTTACAGCGGGACGGCTCCATATTCTCTTACTCCAGGAAGGTATCGAACCCAATCCGGGCGCGTTTCCTGACCCCGGTTCTGAGAAATGGTTTTGCTGCATCTGCCGGAAAAGAATCTTTTTAGGACGGCCATACTCTTGTCGGTGTGTCTCGTGTAAGGGATGGTTGCATCGGACAGGTTATTCTGGGCTAGATCTCAAAACCAGACGTCCACGTAACTTCTATAAATCATTTGTGGCTCCTTGCTGTTCTCGCCCTAGGACGTCCCGTAGTCTCCGCCTTAGCGCCCCCCCCCCCCCCCCACCGCCATTACCTTCCAGCAGCCCCGCTGCTAATCAAGCCACAACAAGTATCCGCTGCTGCTCGCGCCCCACGTCGCCACCAACTCATACTCCGCGACGGCAACCTCCCGACGGGTTTCATTGCGCCATGTTGCCAGGCCGCATATCCAAATACACCGGGTACCCCAATGCTTACCCAAGGACGGCCAGTCCCAGGGCCACAACAGCAGTTGCGTCCTCGCCTTCCACAACCCAGGCGTAGTCACCCGTCACTTACTCCCAGAGTGACGACGTCTCCCCCTATGCACTTCAGAATTCTGCAGTTACACTGTAATGGATTAACTGGGAAGATCACAGAGATAGTCGATTTCATGAAGCGGCACAACATCCGCATGGCTGCGATTCAAGAGACTAAACTCACGGCAAGATCTGCTCTGCAGACCTGTTCTGGGTATAATGTCCACAGAAATGATCGCGAGAGCGAAAATGTAGGCGGCCTCGCGTTTATCATACACCACTCTGTGCAATATCATATATTTGATCCCGGCATCGGACGCAGGGACAGTGTCTTAGAACGTCAACGCTTATCTGTCCGGTCGGGCGATGCAAACCTAGAAATCATCAACATCTACATCCCTCCTGCCACCTGTTTCCCCAGTGGATACCGCCCTAGTATCAGCGCCTTACTCACTGGCAACAATCGCATTATCTTAGGCTATTTCAATGCCCATAAGGATCTATAGCACTCAAACTTGCGGGCGGACAGTAGAGGTGAGATGTTGGGGGATGAAATAGAAGAAACGGCGTTCTGCACAATAAACGGAGACGACCCCACACGTATGGTAGGAAGCTGTCACAGTTCGCCGGATATTTTAATCGTGGTCGCAGAACTCGTAAACTGCGTCAACTGGCAGCCGATGGTAACATTGGCATCCGACCGCCTGCCTATACTTATTTCACTCGAGCGTACCGCCGACTTCATCGTCACAGAAAAACGCACTTTCATAAACTTTAAAAAAGGAAAGTAGGGCGAATATAAATCCTTTACAGACAACCGTTTTGCAGCCCTCCCTATCCCGACTGATGCCCGGCAAGGGGAGCGTGCTTTCCGCAAGGTCATTGAATCCGCCTCAGCTCGTTTCATTCCCGCCGGTATTTACCTTAGTAAGAAAAAGAGTTATTTAAAAACGTTAAAATTTTTATTAATATTAATATATTGCTAAATTTAACAATTCCAATACTGAAGTAAAAGTAATTTGTCATTTTAATATAATAATAGGAACATTCGATGGGTAATATAATGAACAAGTAAGCTCAAAATAGTGAAATTTTATATTGCACTGGCAGGAAGGGTATGATTTAATCAATCTGCTTCTCGTAAACAAAATGTAGGAAAAGGAAAAGTATGGAAAGGAAAGGAAGGAAAATCAATCGAAGGGAAATGAAAATAAAAGAAAAGAAAAGTAGAGGAATGGAAAGGAAAGGAAAGCAAAGGAAAGAAAACAAAGGAAACGAAAATAAAAGAATAGAATGGAAAAGAAAAGAAATAAAATAAATAAATAAATTTTAACATATTAATTAAAAAATATTTTACTTACCTTCTGTAAACAAAATTATGACAGTTTTTTTTTTAATTAAATTTTACTAATAAGACTTATAGCTTATGTAAATCCACGTTTTATTTTATGTACTATTTACAGAGTTTATCTCAGAGTTTCACTTTGTCACACGTAACGGTAAACTAATTAAATAAGTTAATCTAAAGTGAAAAGACGCCAAAACCCCCTTTTAGTGCTAACAGTATAAAGTTGTGAAAAAATAGCAACAAAAATACAGTAATTTTTCGAATATCCAGAAAACATACAAAACCAAAAACAAAGACTCTTTCTCAATATAGAGTATACAAAAACAATACTAGCCGCTACTTTGAGTATTTTTACCAATAATAAATTAGCATGCTTACGTTGTTTTCTTTTTATAAACACTTGATGTACGATCAGCTATGTATTTTTGTTTAATTTTTAAGATCGGTACGCAGATCACAAGAAAGTAAAAATTCCATATAAAAACGCTCAAGAAATGCTCAAGAAAATTCCTTGTGGTAAATTTTCTTGAGGTAGTACGCAGTTTACAAGAAATTTAGTACGCTACTTTACTACTATTTTTCCATCAAATTTGTATACGGCAACACCGGTTTCCGCAAGAAATATGTCAAGTGCCATATATTTCTTGAAGAAAAAAGGTAAACAAACTGGAAAAATTAGGTAAGCACATGTTTTTTTTAATTTTTCTGCAATAAATAATTATTATTTTATAATATTATTCAAGGCTACTTGACCTATTGCGTTGTCAGTGCAAATAAAACTAGTTTATTCACTGTTACAGCCCCACGTTTCGCTAGTCATCCGAGTATTTTCAAGGGCGGAATCTATTTTCAACAACAAACAATTTTTTTATATTATTAAAAAATATTAAATAAAAGTTAATAACTAGTACATATATATATGTATAGTAGGTCGGGGCGATTTAAAAATCGCTCATTGCTCTGTGAAAATTGTATTCTAGGGATCAAAATAAGAAACTTTGCCGAAGGAACCATACCTCTAAAACGAATTCTGATGCCCCCCCCTTTGGGTCGAACTTTTGGGTAGGGGCAATTTCAATTCTACCTGCTGTGTCTTGTGGTGGCTTAAAAAAAAACAACACAAGCAATTTTAAGATCTACAATTGTGTCACAGTGATACCTTCATTTTTTAAAACGGTTGAATAAAAAACCCCCACAACTATGTTTACGACATGCAAATGCATCACAGTGATGCCTTGGTTTTAAAAGGGGGTTGTAAAAACGCTAATTTCTAATAATTTTTTTTAATTTCTTTTCTATTACTAAGTAAAATTCATTTTTTCATTTACATTTGTTCTGAATAAATAAATTTCTAAAGAGAAAAATAAACTCCAAAAAGAAAAAACATACGCATTTCAAAGTGGAATTTTTCAAAATTTGCCCCTACGACCCAAAGGGGGGGACATCCGAATTCGTTTTAGAGGTATAGTTCCTTCGGCAAAGTTTCTTATTTTGATCCCTAGAATATGATTTTCACAGAGCAATGGGCGATTTTTTTGCCTCCCAACAAATCGACCCGACCTAATGTATAGAGTTAAAGAGTCAACAAATGTCATTGTCATACTAAATTTGTTATAAACACAAAAGGTAAGTTGCGGCGATGCACAGTGTTTCGTGTAGAACAAGCTAGATGGACAAAATTATTTTATGAGGTTTTCCGTTTCATATGCAGTCATTTATTACAACTACGTCATTTTTTTCAGCCATATGTTCTTTTTTTATTTTTTTCCAAAATTTTACTTCATATGCATTTATTTGCTTATTTCACATACAGTAACTCATGTGAATAAGTGACATAGATCCAAAAAAAATTAAAAGACTTAAGAATATTACTTTATTGTACTCAAATTGAATGGACTACAAATCTCAATACTTTAAAAAATTCTAAAAATTCGGTAAAAAAATTAAAATTTTTTATGAAAATTCGTCGAATTTTTCAAACATTTTTTAAATATAATTTAGTTTTTGTTAGAGATCGTGACAAATTTTCGTATGGGAAATTAGTTAAAATAAATTTGAGAAAGCGAAAATTGTAAGAATTGTCCAAAAAGGGGTGTTTATTTATTTATGTGAGTGACTGTACATATATGTACATACATATTTTGTATTTATTTGAGTATTTATCCTGGTACTACAATTTTTACAAAATTATTTTATAGTACCAGTCAGGAATGTAAAAGTGAATTACAATAATAATAATAACAATGTAAATAATTAAATTAATTATGTGAAAATTACTTATTACAAAAACTTAAAAGTATCATACAAAGTAGAAAAGATAATAGATTTAAATTAAATAAAACCTGATCCAACAAAAGTTATAGGGTAGGTTATCTTTTATAATTATGTTATTATTCGCTATCATCACTTTCATTCGATGAGTCACTTATGGAATAGTCATGAGCATCAGCAACACTACTGTGAAAGCTTGAAACAACTAGGGTATGCATTGACTCCTCAACATTATCGGGGGACAGTAAATTTAAGACTTCTGAGGTCAGACTTTTAAATTTTTTCTTAGGTATCTCCCTAAACCTGTATTACTAAAGGATCCGATGTTATAAGCAACATATTCATAAGATCTCTATTCGTGGCTTCACGTGACTGCTTTCGTGTGTTATCATCCCTGAATCGTCTCAAATCTTTGTTACGGGCTTCCTGTGCTTCCTCAGAAAGTTGAACAATAGGTAAAATTGCTGATTTTGTAATATCAGTACTATGCACTAAGATTTTATGAACTGTAACAGTCATATTAAATCATGGATAGAGATCTATGTAATGTTTTTTAGTCTCGACCGCAAATTTTTCAAATCTTTGGGTAATTATATTGTACCCAGATGCTAATGCGCGAAGGAGAGTGTCGAATTTTTTGATAAGCGTTACATCCAATCCCGTTATCTCAGCACTAGCCTTAGAATTTTTGAAAAACCTACGAGCAGTGTTGCCGTTATTGGTATTGCCGAAACCTGGTTTTGGTTTATCTACTATCAATCCAAGTACACTTTTAAATGTATTCTGGATTTCGTTGGAACGTAGCTTTATACTCTCTTTATCTGCCTCATTCCTAAGCTGCCATTTTTTTACTTCGAGGCGATTACTTATGTGAAGCAAGCATTCAAAATATCTTATCCATGCATGGAGAGTAGACAAACCAAAACCAAGATTATCTCGGTTACGCGTAAACTCCCGTAACTCATTATTCATATCTTTTGGAGTGGCACCACAAATATAACACTTTTGGGCGGAAGAAGTTTCAGTCAAAGCATTGCAAACTTTTCCGTCAATCATTGTTAGAAGCATATTGTGATTTACGGAAACTTCGTATTCTTCGAACATGTTCTTTGTTGGCAACAACGCATTTCTTTCCTCTAAAACTTTGTTCGTTTCAAAAACAATAAAATCTTTTGTTTCTATAGAAAAAATAAATTTAATTGGACGACAATACATGGTAGAAGAAGGTCGAGGATTCTGCCAAACAGTGTTACCTTTTTCATCCTGTAATTGAAGAGGAACGAAAACTCATCAGTGTCAGAACTGCATGTAAACCTTTGCTTATATGTGCTATGGCCAGAGCTTCCATCGCAACCCCACTTGCTGATTAAAGTATACGGCAAGTTTGTAGGTAATAAACTAACAAAGACTTCTTGATTTGCTAAAACTAAACGCTCAACATTTTTATCTAATACGGACTGGACTTTAATTTCCGCACGTGTTTCACCCACATCAATTTCATTTGGATAGCATTCTGCCTTAGCTTTTCTTAGACTATAAAATGATGGATAAACCTTATGGCCTGCCTTGATGCTCCACTTCCGAGTCGTTTTGTACCCATGAGTCGTCGACTTGGTATCTACGTAGTATGCTAAAGCTTCTACATTGCTCAAGCATCTTGCATCTGACTCACATGTCATCTTTTTGCCGGATATTTGAGTGGTTTCCTGTGATTTTTGTATAATGTTAGCAACATTTCTGTTGCCGGACATATGCGTTGATACTTCTGCCGCATAAAGTAACTCACTAGGACTTCTAGATTGCAAGCGGTCATCCACTCGACGCCGTTTGGTTTTTTCACTGCAGCTAACAAAGTCATTATTTCGTCTTTCGGGCCGGGGTTACCTGAAGAAGTGGTTGGTTGGTATGATGGCAACTTTGAATCTACCGTTATTGTAAATGTGAAGACTGGACCAGGAAGCCACTACGAGTTTTTATTCAAAAATCGCTCCTTATGTCTTCCAGAAGTGTTCCACTTTTGATCCAGCTTCGACGAATGTGCCGATATTTGTAAGCTTAAACTTTTTATCGAATACTCCGTTCTTGGTACGGTTATAACTAAACTGCTTTGTGTTATTGATTTTCCGACAGGGTGAATAGTTGATGATTGTTGTGCTGCCTTCTTAAGTGTCGTTGATCGTTCTGATTTGTTATCAGTTGTGCAGTATTTATATTACATTCAGGTATTGGCGTAGAAGCCCAAATGGGGTTGTTTTGTGTAGCGTTCCTGTGTGGTTATACCTGCATTAGGATTGCTTTGTATGTACCTGTTTTTATGCCTTGGTGACTGGTGCGGTAAGTTGTGGCGGGTTGAAGTCAGTGATCTTCGCCTTTTTGCTTTTGGTGTGCTCTTGTTGACCTTGCGCGTTTATTTTTGTGTGTTTTATGGGTACGTGTTTGTTACCTGTACCTGGGAGTTGGTTTTAAAAAAAAAAATTTTAAATAGATGTGCAAAGAATTCGCAATGGTTTTTTCTTTCGACTATTAGAGAATACTTGCGACTATAACATATGTAAAATTTAGCCCGGATGTCAGCGGATGTATGCAACTTTTTTGTCCCTAAAGTTAAAAATATAGAGAAAAAATACCTTTTCTTCTTAATAACGGATTGTTAAATATATTGAAAATACTCTAATTGCGAAAGGTTTACCATTAAAAAATTTTACTTACCTTCGAGCTTAGAATCCATCAAAAAAATTATATAAAAGAAATATGAAGCGTAATATACAACAAGAATTTTACAAATTAATAAATGCATTTTACGGCCACTCCTGCCTTCTTACTTCAATTACTCAATACATATGAGCAAAAATATCAAAAAAAAAGCAAAAATCCCGTTATTTTGTTTGTTTTCTTTCATTTCTCATTACACTTTTCTTGGAATAAGAACTTTGTTTTTGTCCAGCTAGCTTGTTCTACACGAAACACTGTGCGATGTCTGCGGTGTTTTTTTTTTTTTTTGTTTTATTGTGTTTTCTCTCTGCTGCATTATTCTCAAGCTTTCTAACATGTATCTCTCCCGCGTTTGTTTTTGTCTAAAATTTTCGTATTCGCCAGATCAGCTTTATGTTCACTCGATGTGATATCTGTGGTAAGGCAGTATTGTTTCTGTGGTTCTTTATGTCCGCTTCGTGTTCTGTTAGTCGAACGCCCAATGCTCGTTTCGTAGTTCCTATGTACAATTTGTTGCAGTCCTCATTTTCTTTTCCTTTACATGTGATCTCGAACACCACGTTGTTTTTTTGTAGGGGTTCGATAGGGCTCTTTGTTTGTGTAAATATATTATTTAATGTGTAGTTTGATTTGTATGCAATTTGTTGCAGTCCTCATTTTCTTTTCCTTTACATGTGATCTCGAACACCACGTTGTTTTTTTGTAGGGGTTCGATAGGGCTCTTTGTTTGTGTAAATATATTATTTAATGTGTAGTTTGATTTGTATGCGAGAGCTATGCATTCTTCTCGTTAATAACATTTTTCCTAAAGCTTTCGGTGATTTTAGGTATATATGTAACGCTGTTGTTGTTGTTGTAGCGATAAGGTTGCTCCCCGAAGGCTTTAGGGAGTATTATCGATGTGATGGTCCTTTGCCGGATACAAATCCGGTACGCTCCGGTACCATAGCACCATTAAGGTGCTAGCCCGATCATCTCGGGAACGATTTATGTGGCCACATTAAACCTTCAGGCCATTCCCGCCCTCCCTACCCCCAAGTTCCATGAGGAGCTTGGGGTCGCCAGAGCCTCGTCTGTTAGTGAAACAGGATTTGCCGCGGATAGGTGAGATTGGCAATTGGCTTTGGAGAAGCTATATATTGCGCTGGCAACCTGAAAGGTTGCGCTACACAGCCCCTTGAATCTGGTATTTTAGTCGCCTCTTACGACAGGCATACCTACCGCGGGTATATTCTGATCCCCTGCTTTGTTTTGTTTTCTGTTTCTTGTGTTGTTATTAGGTTTCGTTTTTTGTCCATTTCCAGGCTTCGCTGGTTTATTAAAGTTAATATCATATTGTATGGATAATTATTGCTTTTCAAGACTTCTATTATTTTAAGGACATTGGCATCTTGGAATCGCTCATGGCTTATGGACAACACTTTATTTATGAAATTTTGGGCTGTGTTAATCTTATACTTTAGATGTTGAGAGGAGTGAAAATTTATTATGCGTCCAGAAGGTGTGGGCTTAGTGTACCAATCAAATATTAGAGAATTATTTTCTTTGTGTATTTTTACATCCAGGAATGGAATGCAATTGTCCATTTCCAATTCAAATGTGAATTTTAGTTTTTTGTGGTAGCTATTAAATGTATCTATAATTATTTTCACGTCATTACGTCGAACAATAGCGAATATGTCGTCTACGTATTTGACTAGAAATTTTACTTGAATATTGTGCTGTTGCTTAAGAGTTTGGAAGGCGTTGTCAAGTACGTCGTCCATTATGATATCTGCTATCGTGGGGGAGAGGGGGTTTCCCATGGGCATTCCGAAAGTTTGTGTATATATTTTGTTGTCAAACATAAAATAATTGTTGTCCAATAAGCAAAAGTTCAATATATTTCGAAATTTGTTTTTGGGGATGTTCGTTGCATTCTGTATTTTTTCCCAATTTTTCATAATTATATTGATTGCAAGAGACGTCGGAATATTGGTAAAAAGAGAGACGACGTCAAACGACGCCAAAACTTCATCGTCGTTGAGATGCATCCCTTTTAATCTCTCTTTTAAGTCATACGCATTCTTTACATTAAGCTCCGTTTTTGTTTTTACTCAAATACATTTGTTGACTCTTTAACTCTATACATATATGTATATGTACTAGTTATTAACTTTTATTTAATATGTTTTAATAATATAAAAAAAATTTTTGTTGTTGAAAATAGATTCCGCCCTTGAAAATGTTAGGATGACTAGCGAAACGTCGGGCTGTAACAGTGAATAAACTTGTTTTATTTGCACTGACAACGCAATAGGTCAAGTAGCCTTGCATAATATTATAAATCTTAAAAAAATTGACCGGAAAACCTAAGATCAATTATTATTTTATTTCAGAAATGGAAATAACAATAGCTGAAGCACCAAAACGCAAAAAGCGCATAGTGAATTTCACGGCGGAGGAGAAGCGGGCACTTGTAAGGGAAGTGACATTCTTTACATCCCTCTTGTTTATGTGCTCTTCTTCTTGCTTGTTCCACTATTCACCGTGAGTTTTTAAACGTCAAAATTACTTCCATACTACTATTTTTCACGCAAGAAAAAAGGCTAAATTTTTCTTGAGCAATTACTTGTGATCTGCGTACCGCTCTTTATTGTTGTTTAATTTTTCCCTACAAAGCAACTCCTCGGCCATGCTCACGATTCAGCATAGTACACAAAAAGCAAGTACACACACACAGCGTGTCTATAGTATGAATAAGTGCATGTGCAGCGGTGTGACTTTTATGTTAAATTTTTTATATTAAAATGATTTTTCAAATTTTTTTATTTATGGGTAACAGTTCAGCTCAAAATTTCCTATCAAAACATATATCATTTGTATACCTTAGAATTATAGTTTAGCAGAAAACGGTTCCACATTTTTTAATCTTGTCTATTTATATATAAGATATTCATTTACGTGAAACTATAAACTTGTCTCTATTACAATCTAATCAATTTAGCCGTACACAGATATAGAATGCTTGTATCAAAGTTTATAAATTTTCTTTCACAAGCGGTACCTGAGCACACACGTCTGCTCGAGTCAAAATGCGCGGAATTAATTGGCTTCTTTCACTTTGACAGATAACCCCTATTGTGAATGTTGTTTTGACAGGTAACCCTTATTGTGAATGTTGGTTGTGTTTAATAAGCATTGCCTGACTTTATGGTCAAGCAACACTTACCATAATGGTTACCTTACAGCACCTATCGGTTGTAACCTCTCTGCCGGTGTAGATAAACTTTGGTCCACCGTAAAGCCCTATCGAATCCGTCTAGGCACAATGACAAAGTTTCCAACGCCTTTGGCGATAAAGTGTTGTCGGATGCGAAAAAATGCGCGAGCGCTTACTGCCGAAAATATATAATGCATTCTACGGTCGACAAAGATAGACGGAGGGCCAACAGACACACACATAAACATAAATCAGCGCGTCACCAATAACCATCACCACCAAAGAGTTGAGGATGCCATCGGTCATGCTAAACCATCCAATGCAGTGGGCCCAGACGGCATAGCCATGCCGATGCTTAAAAGCCTAGGGAAAGAGGGTTTCAAATATTTAGCACATGTCTTCAACCTGTCTCTTTCCACCTTTTTCATACCCGAAAAATGGAAAATGGCCAAGGTGGTCCCGCTACTAAAGCCTGGGAAACCAGCTAACATAGAAGCGTCATATCGCCCGATATCTCTCCTTCGGAAGGTACATTTTTTGAAAGAATCGAATCCTCTCCTTTATTAGAATCGCGTCCTCCATTCAACCTAAATTATGGAATCATATACTAAATTGGCTGATGCCGTCACCGAATTCGGGTCAGACTACAATGACATGGCTGTAGCTGACCACACAAAACACACACTTGCAATCCAATAGGAGTTAAAGGCCATATGGAAAAATTTGAGGGTATCTTGCGATAACCTTTCAAACTCAGACACATTGGTGGCAAAACATATTTCGGCTGTGAACATATTCAATTTACCTCCTCTGTATGTCCAATATGGCCGTGCTGCAAGCAAAATTAAATAAATCTGAAACAGATGTGTAGGATCGACCCGAGCGCGAACGAAATATCCGGTTGCCTCCTTGCGACACATAAGTGTTTAAGGGCGACTATCTCTCATGGCCAACATTCTGTGATATGTTCACGGCCATCTACATCCAAAACAAGAGCCTGTCAAATGTTGAAATATTGTACTACCTTTATCAGAAAACTCAGGGGGAAGCGAAAGAATTAGTGCAAAAATGCCAGTTGACTAACCACGGTTTCTCCAGGGCGTGAACAAATTTAACAGATAGATACGAAAAGAAACGTATTCTCATATACACACAACTAAAGATTTTATTTAGCTAAGGGAAAATATAAAGTGGCTGTGCTAATCAAGAACGTGCGACGCGAAATAAACAATTGCATCGCGTCTCTCAAAACCCATCAAATTGACATCTCCAACTGGGATGGGATCATCATATATCTCTGCTCGACTAAGTAGCCAGAAAGCACCTAGGGGCTCTGGGGACAAACAGTGGAGAATAAGACAGAAGTCTCCAAGTGGGAGGAAAATTCTTCTCCCGTAGGTGACAGACATTGCAAACGGTATGGGGCATTACCAATAGCAAAAGCACCACAGCCCAGAAACAAACTGGTAGACAAACTACCGATGCTTCGCATCGCAATCTTGGTGCATTCCAAACTTATGTTGCGCTTGATCCGAACGCAATATTGGATTCCCCGTCTGAAAAACATGATCAGTTCAATAATCCGCAACTGCAAGGAATGCACGATATACCACAAACGTTCGCTATCGCAGCTGATGGGGATCCTGCCGAAAGAACGGATCACCTACTCCCGAGCGTTCACCAACACTGGCATCGACTTTGCTGGACCATTCGAAATAAAAAAATTTCAGGGATGAGGCTGTAGGGTATCCAAAGGATATGTCTGTCTATTTGTGTGCTTTTCGACCAACGCTATCCATTTGGAAGCTACAACAGATCTGAGCACTCAGTCGTTTCTGGCAGCCTTTGCCAGGTTCGTTTCACGACGAGGTTGTCCAAAAAACGTTTATTCCGATAATGGACTCTAATTTTGTCGGGGCAGCGAGGTCGTTAAGAGTCGAATTCAAAGCGTTTTTAGCTGACGCCCGTGACAAAACCCTAGCCCATTACTCCCATCAAGACATCGCGTGGCACTTCATCCCTGCCGCCGCCCCCCACATGAGCGGACTGTGGGAAGCGGGAGTGAAAACTTTTATGATGAATTTCAAGAAAAAAGCGCCTTATTGTAAATATACCTTTGAGGAATTCCCCACTTTGTTGTGCAGAATCGAATTTTGCCTCAATTCACGACCCCACCCCTTCCAACAATAATCCAACCGATCTAGAGCCTCTTACTCCTGGTCATTTTCCGAAGGGTGGACATCTACTCGCCCCTCCCGAGCCAGATGCCAGCGAGAGCGCATCATTAGTCATCAACCGCTGGCAGAGACTAAAGGCCCTACACCACTCATTTTGTAAACGATGGAAATCCGAGTATCTAATGGAGCTACAAAAAAGAAACAAATAGAAGTTCTCGAAAACCAACTGAAGGTCGGGGATTTGGTAGTCATGAAAGAGGACAACCTCCCACCAAATGAGTGGAGAATGGGCATAGTCACCAATGTATATCCCGGTCGGACAGCCGCGGGGAGGTAGCCACGGGAGGCGTCCCTGAATCCCTGAATGAAGATATCCCTGGAGCTAACGGGGCTTTCACGCACCTTCAGCACCCAGAGGATAAACCTCCCTTACCCGTGGACACTCATAAAATAGGACGTACTAATTCCATAGAACCCTGTCCTGGAACAGATCATCCCCTCAAAATAAAGGCCCGTGGCGTCACGTACGTCCATAAACACGCGGCAAGCCACGCGCTGCCAATAGCTGGCCTCTAAAAATCGCCGGAATGGCACGGGGAATTGGGTCTCCATATAATCCCCCGGGAGTTCAGCCAGAAACAGCGAAAAATTCACGCACAGTCAGCTACGGGCCCATTTACTCCCTTTCACCAGCAACACACAGGCCCCCTAATGCACCACAGGGTTGACAAGGATGACAAAACATATCTCTACACCTCGGACCATGGCCCAACAAACAATAAGCACAACAGACACACATTTAAAGGTCCCAAACCAAACAACAACAATCGGAAACAAAATCTCGAAAGTTTAAACATTTCGCGATTTAGACCACGATCGGGATTCAGAAGGTTGTTCGTCACACCAAGCTTTCGTCTAATTAAAAATATACCAATTTTAGCAGGATACTTCTGATGTAATTAATCAAGCTTTCTACATCAGACTACTATAATGCTAATAATGACAATGGCAATTAAAACTGTCTAACAGCTTTTTATGGCCATTGTACAGGTTTACAAGTATGATATGTTTGAGAAGGAAACAATTCCTTTCTCTTTCTAATACACTGCCGTTTGACACTTCGGTCAGTGTCAAACTAGCGTGGAACCCAGTGGAACCTGACACTGAACGAAGTGTCAAAACAGAAGAAGAAGAAAAATGTCATATGTAATTTTCGTCAAAACAAAAAAGAAAAAAGTTGGTTTGCTGATGAAGCTGGAGGAAAAAGGCATTTTTAATGGAAAAGAAAGGTAATTAGCTGATTTTTTAATGATATATATTTAATTTATTGTTTTTATTTATTTACATATAGCAGCTGAATAATTTCTGCAATGTTTCCAGCGCATCAACTCTTAGTAATTCTATACGACAGCATGACACTGATAATACGCGTCCAAAAATATCTCGAGAGGTGTTAGAAGACGCGTATTGACCTCGACAACAGTAATCCGAAGATATTTGCAAAAGAAATTTTTCGAATTGAAAATTTTCATGTGGTTTTTCCAATTTGATGATTTTGCTGTACCCACAAAAAAAATTGTGAACATAAGTGTTTTGCGCGGATATAGGTTTAGTCTCCAAACCGGTGTTGGACCCACTTAGGTTAATTTGTTATAATCGCGAGCAAAGGCCGCCAATGCAGAAAGGTGTTATGCGCAAAAACACTATGGATCCCACCCCGGTCTCAAAGCACTCCAGGGTCATTTTTCGGTTTTTGGAGAATATCTTTTGAACGAGCTAAAATTTTTCTTTTCCGCCTTCGGATTATTGTTATTTGATTTGGTGCTGCATGTGATCTTGCACTCATAGAAATGGAATATGATAAGAAATCCTTTCGAAACGTTTATATGATCGTATCACTTCAAGATTATCACATGGTATATGTAACGGTGATCCAGAGCAAACGTATAGTGGTTTATTAAATTTATCATTACTGATGGCCTTAAAAGATATGGCGTTGTCTAGTACCCCAGCATGTACTTCAGCATCATTGGAACCTTTGTTCGTACTACGTGCGATTGGAACTGATGAGGATTTGGCATATAGTTCAATAAGGAATACGAGCTTACCATAAACAGGCGTCGGACCTCTATGTCAGGAATTGCCCGGTGAATCCAGTACTCACAAGAGCAATACCCTAAACTTGCGGAAGAGGAGCGCACACTCCCTAGGGAAACGCAAGTCACTCTAGCCCAACTTCGATCTGGATACTGTAACAGGTTAAACTCTTACCTATCCAGAATCAACCCCGACATACAAAATGTATGCCTTGCTTGCAATGTGTCCCCACATGACACCAACCATCGCTTCAATTGTAATGTGGAACCCACGCCTCTAACACCTCTCTCATTGTGGTCCTCCCTGTTGAAATAGCAATTTTCTTCGGACTTCCGTTAGAGGACATTGATGACAATTTGTGATTGGTCAGACCTATTGGATGGGGCGAAGCACTGCTACAACAACAACAAGCTTACCATACTGAATTCTGTAGTTAATTTGAAAGTAATTTATTGTTAAATTTTTATTGGTTTGGTATTGGTCGGTTTACCATTGAAGAGGCTGATTATATTGCCGATAAATGCATCAAACATGTCGAACGTTTACGTGAAATGCAAGTACCAATTGATTTGAAAAATATCCAATGGTCGCAACATTAATTTTGTTTATGATATATAAATAAGTGACCGTTTTGTATTGTATGCATCTTTTAATGTATATATTTATGGATTTATATTACAAAGCAGTTTAATGTAAAGTGAGATACAACTTTTTAGGAAGTATATGGTTCTTACTCTATCTGCCATAGGTCGTTATTTTGTAGTATTAAAATGATATTGGGAAATGCTATCGCTATTGCTAAATGTTTTTTGTAGTGGGCCTTATTTTTAATACATGTATGTATGAGTGCTAATGTCACTGTCTTCAAAAGATGTTGAAAATTTAGGATCAGATTGTATATAAAATGCTGAGTTAATTGTATGATCATGAATAAGTACTGATTTATTTTAAAATTTCATGTATTTTATAAAGTAAAAATTAATTAATTTTTTAACCTATTAAATATCGAAGACACATGTAAACATAATAACGTTTAACGTTGGAAACTCGTCGTGTCGGCATTTGAGGTGCGATTTCTTTGAAGGATATGTACTCCATGTCTTGAGATGTTATCTTTTTTAATTCGAAAAAGCACGGGTGTGTTGAAAATTTTATATTGAGAACAAAACTTCATTTTCGGGTTCAGCGCCATTGCACGGTTGTTTTGATCCAATTTCGCTTTTGGCTCCTCTCTTCGGCACCGGTTTTGCTTTCGGTTTAATTTTTGGATACTAGCTCGGTTGTATTACTGACTTCAATTACGATTCCGGGTTTTCCTTCTGACTCTAGCCAGGAGGCTTTGTAACAGTTTCAGTTTTAGGCTAGTTCTGGTATCCGTACCTGCTATGGCAAAAGTTCGGTATTTCCGTTTTCAGCTCCAGTATCGGTTATACTCCAGTTTTTTTTTTCTTGTCATCCTATGGATGATATAAATAATCCAAAAGTAAATCTATAATACGTAAAACATAATCGTCTAGCAAATTTTTCTCTTCGTAAACTGTCTGTGGCCCTGACAAGGGCCGTTTTGTGTACAATTTTAGGTATAGCATATTTTCGCTCCTTGTAAACTAATGGTGGCCCTGAAACTAGGGGAGCTTACTGCGTCTGGGTTTCACTGCTTAGCTGTTCCGTGCAAAGTATTGGCCTTTCGCTCCAACGGTGTCACTTAAACAAAAAAAAGCAAACATGTAGACAACTTTCGTTTTTTACAAACTCTTGATTAGCACTGCTAAGTCATACATAAAATTATATTTAATTTTTTATCTTACAACATTCGGGAAACTGAATATTTACATCAACGACGGTAAATATAGCGATGGAGTGGAGTTGGGCATTAAATTTATTCTCTGCGCTCCCACAATAAGGTCGCATGCCTGAAAATGGGGCGAGAAAATTAAGCGATTTTGGGGAAGCTGAACGCCACAAGCTTCTTCCCAATTTTTCCTCTTCCTTGATCTTTCAGGATAATTCTTTACTATAGCTCACAACCGCAAAAACTCGTCCAAAAATATCGGGAGATGTCAAACGATGCGTTTTGGACTCAGGACGACGAATCCGAAAGCGAAAATTAAAAATTTTATTTCTGTCAAAAAATGTTCCCAAAACCTGAAAAATGGCCCCGGAGCGCTCCGAAATCGGGGGTGGAATCCATAGTATTTTTGCGCAGAACACCTTTCTGCATTGGCGGCCTTCGGCCGCGCTTTTAAAAAAATTACCCTGGGAGACCAAATCTATATCCGCGCAAAACACTTTTACCCAGAGTTTTTTTTGTGGGTACCCAAAACGCTCAAAATTACACCAACCACATGAAAATTTTCAATTTTGTTTGTTTAATATATCTGGAAAGAAATTAAATTTTCAATTTCCGTTTTCGGATTCGTGGTCCTGTGCCCAAAGCGTGTCTTTTGACATCTCTCCCGATATGTTTGGACGAGTTTTAGTAGTTGTGAGCTAAATTAAAGAATTAGGTACCTCTTGTGGGACTGTGGAAAGCTTCACACCCGCTGTCTCCCTTCTAACGTTTCACAAACAACACTTTCCAATTTTTTAATACACACAAAACATAAGTAAATTCAATTTTTTTACAAAAATTTGCAAAACATTTAAAAAACTACTGCGCAGTAATAAATTTTCACATCAAAAGTAAATAAACAAAAAATGTTAACATAAACAAAGTTTGACATTTTATAACCAGCTACGAATGAAAAAACATGTAAAATGCAACTCTGGTGCTTTTACCTGCTTATTGTACCATGGTCTGAACAAAGGTATGTTGTTGCTGTAGAGATGAGCCAACCAGCTATCAAATTACTATTGTTTAATCTTAATTGGGTTGTATCAATTTAAATCGAAATTGCCTCAAATTATTTTTCCGTTTGAACATAGTATAAGCTGTTACTAAGTAAATTCACAACAAAAACATTAAAGCATTATCATTTACCCACATACATACAAGGCAACGAAGCGATAACTCACACACAGTTGTAGTCATCAGTCGAAGTAGTACTCACATATACATACGTATATGGCTATGCGAGAGGCTATAAACTACAAATACAAACTCATATAGCTGGTAACCAAGTAGAAAATTCTAGAAGAAGAAACGTGTAGACATTTGGGCAAATGGTATAAAAGCAGCACAAGCTGATTAGTCAGTACTCAGTTTGATTTAAGCACACTATTGGTTGTGAAGTTAGGTGTTATTGTGAAGTACTTTCAAAGTAGTCTAAAAAAGGCCATTATTGAATATTGGAGTTATTTATTCAACAGTTTAGCGATTCGAACGTTAACAGAAGATTTGGAATAAGCGGAATTCCACTAAATTCGTTACAATTGGTGTCAGAAGAGGAATTGTTGAATATATTCCGAAGATTTCGAATACAAATTGGACATGGCAAAGTTAAGTGAATTAAGAATGCAGCAACTGAAAAAGGAGTTGGAGAACCGTGGATTGAATACAACCTGCAATAAGATCGAACTTCATGCACTGCTACGAGAGACAATGGAGTCGGAAGGAGTTAATGTGGACGATGATGTCTTTCATCCTGATGGGGCGAGACAACAACAAAAATTGAAGAGAAAAACGAAACATCGCAGACAGTAACGAGCACAGACTTGAACATGATATTGGCTGCAATATCTGCTCAAACGTCGACAGTGACATCTCAACTGGAATCCCAGAAGACATATATGGCATCTCAACTAGAATCCCAGGAGACACGACAAGAAGCACGTATTTCAGAAATGTCGTCACAAATAACATCGAAGATGGAAGCACAAGAGGAGCGCTTATCATTGCAGGTAGCACAAATGTCTTCGCAGTTAGAAACACAGGAAGCAAGGGTAATATCAAAGCTGGAAGCACAGGATAAAAAATTGTACAGCTCGAGGACAAAATTGATGCCCAGATAGAAGCTTTGAGAGGTCGTATACAGGAGTTGCAAATAAATCGCCCAGCAGTTTCAGCGAGTAATCCAACGGTAAATACACCATCCTTTGACGGTTCTGTTCCTTTCCAGGACTTTAAGGTACAGTTTGAGAAGACCGTAAGAGTGAACAACTGGAATGCTGAAGATAAAATTGCTGCGCTCTTCGTAGCATTGAAAGGACCAGCTGCCGAAATCTTACAGACTATGCCAGAGTACGAACGAGTTGCAAAACCATTACCAAAAAGCGAATGAAACATTGCAGGAGTTTGCTTCGGATGTTGAAAGGTTGGCTCATTTGGCAAATGCGGACGCACCCGTGGAATACAATGAAAGGGTACATGTTTAGAGCTTTATAAATGGCATACGGGACGTCGAAAGAAAGCGAGCTACATACGCAAACACAAAGCCAACATTTGCAGAAACGGTATCACATGCATTGACTCAGGAAACTGCCCCACTATTGAGTAAACCAGCGTACAAAGCTCATCGGGTAGACACAATTTTGGAAGCATTGAAGGGAACGCAGCAGAAAAATGCTGGAGTTATGAAATGTTTCAAGTGCGGCAACCCAGGTAATATTGCACGTCATTGCAGCACCGCACCTAAGAGTTCCGACAATATGGGTGGGCGTAAACGCAGAGCTGAAAGAGATTAGCAAATCTCCCGGTCCACTCAGTCGTTAAACTAAAGCGAGTCAGGCACAAGGGGCACAGCTGGCTCCGTTAATTGAATGCCCCATAATCTCTATCTCGCAAATTGGAAGAAGGTCAAGCAATCTTACTGTCGGAGGACATGTGGATGGAAAGGAATGTTTACTGACTGTAGATAGGAGTCCATCTCATTCCATTATTCGATCGGATTTAGTCAACAAGAAGATAAGACCATTGCATGGAGCAAGACTGCTACTGGAGAAGACACCACGGTTCTAGGAGAAGTAGCATGTGATGTCGCAATTGGGAACGCCAAGGTAGTGTACAATTTTATAGTGGTAGAGATTGTTGATGAAATCATAATTGAAGTGGACTTCTTAATCGACCATGGCATCAAGATCGACATGCAAAGCAAGACGATGCGATTTAAGAACATGGATGTGCCACTTAATTTCGGCTACGAGAAAGGCTACAGCAGTAAAGGAGTACTGGTGGAGGAGAATCAGCAAGTACCACCAAAATCGGAGTCAGTAATTTGGGCAAAGGTTGATGGAGATTGTGGGACAAACAAATCGTGGGTTGTCGAGGCAGCAAGCAAATGTATTTATATGAAAAACCCTGGCTGTGGCTAAACAAGATGGACGTATTCCGGTAAGAGTACTCAATGAGTTCAAGTCACCACTCAAATTGGCCAGAGGAACTATATTGGGAAGATGCCAAGAGGCTGGAGGAGTAATCAATTGTGAACAGCTCCAGGAAAACGTTTTAACTAGCAAGATTGATCTTTCAGATGACATCAGCATGGACGGAGGGACTAGAGGAAGACTATCAGGGTAAGGCAAACCAACTGCTCCTAAAGTACGTAAACATATTTGACCAGGATGGCTCCAAACCACGCTGCACCAACATTGTGAAACATCAAATTGACACTGAAGATGCAAGGCCGATCCGTCAAGCTCCTCGTAGTGTTCCACTGACGAAGCGGGAAATTGTCAGTCAAATTGTATAAGAAATGAGCGACAGCGGCGTTATCGAACCATCAGCTAGTCCATGGAGCTCAGCGGTGGTACTGGAATAAGGATGGAAAAATGAGGTTTTGCGTGGACTTGCAAGTTGAACGATGTTACGAAAAGGAGAGCTACCCATTGCCAAGAATTGACGATACTCTGGACTCGCTATCTGGTACGAAATGCTTTTCCACACTGGGCTTGAAAAGCGGCTACTGGCAAGTGGAGGTGAAGGAGGAAGACAAAGAGAAAACAGCCTTCAGTGTCGGTGATGGTCTTTGGCAATTTACAGTAATGCCTTTTGGACTTTGTAATACACCAGGTACTTTTGAGAGACTCATGGACCAGGTACTGAAAGGACTAAATTGGAAAACATGCTTGGTGTACCTGGACGACTTCATCGTATTGGGCAAGAACTTTGATGAACATCTTAAGAATTTGGAGGAAGTTTTCCAGAGAATAGCTGGCGCTGGTCTGAAGTTAAGTCCCAAAAAGTGTTGGCTGTTTAAAAAGTAAGTAAATTATTTGGGTCACACGGTAACGACAGAGGGCATCTAACATAGCCTCCACGAGTTTACAAGAAAAAATAAAGCTTTTAAATGGAAGAAGGAGCAAGAAGTGGCTTTCCAAACATTGAAAGAGTGTTTGTGCACTGACCCAATGTTGGCATACCCGATTCCAGGAGCAACGTTTATTCTAGATACAGATGCGAGCGGTTGTGCTATAGGAGGCGTTTTTTCACAACTGGCCGATGGACAGGATAAGGTAGTTGCATACTACAGCCGTTCGATTGGAAAACCAGAGAGGAACTATTGCGTTACACGGAGAGAGCTGTTGGCATTGGTAGAGTGATTCCGCGTAAGGACAGATCACGCAGCGTTGAAATGGCTTCTGCAGTTCCGTAATCCAGAAGGACAATTGGCACGGTGGATCGAGCGGCTACAAAGCTATGACTTTTCCATTGAGCATCGGAAAGGTAGTACCCATGGGAATGCCGATGCAATGTCACGAAGACCATGTAGTTTGGAATGCAAGCACTGTTCAAAGGCTGAAGCTAAAGAAGACATTATATATGTCCGGCTAATGACTATAATATGTACAGATGAATGGAACAAGGAACAACTAAGGAAGTGTCAGCTAGAAGATATAGATCTGTCACATGCTATGCAAGGGCTCGAACGAAAAAAAACGACCAAATAGGAGATGTCAGCAGAGAGTCCTATTGCGAAGTCATATTGGGCACAGTGGAACAGTTTAGAATTTATATCCGGTTGCCTGCATCGAGTATGGGAGAGTGAGGATGGTCAAAGTAAGAGGAAACTGATGATTGTTCCAAGGAAAAGGTGAGCTCAGTGAGCTACATAACGGTCCAAGTGGATGTCATTTTGGAATTACGAAGACGCTCGAGAAGATCGAGCAGAGATTCTATTGGGTTGGTTGCCGTCAGTCGGTCATTGAGTGGATTGCCAACTGCGGGGTTTGCAGCAGATCCAAAAAGGCCCAAACCCGAAGTCATGGTCAGATGAAGCAATATAACTCAGGTGCGCCATTTGAAAGGATCGCTATGGTTGTCGCAGGTCCATTACCTACTAGCAACTGCGGAAACAAATATGTACTGGTGGTTATGGATTATGTCAGCAAATGGCCAGAGGTATACCCAATCCCAAATCAAGAAGCGGAAACAGTAGCAGAACTGTTCACAAACAATTGGATTGCAAGGTATGGTGTACCAATGGAGGGTCATTCTGACCAAGGGAGAAATTTTGAATCAGCGGTGTTTCAAGAAATGTGTAAGAAATTGGGCATTCGAGAAACTCGGACAACTGCATTGCATCCTCAGTCCGATGGTATGGTGGAACGATTCAATAGAACATTGGAGGACCACTTAAGGAAAGTAGTGGACAAGTTCCATAAAGAGTGGGATACTCGCATATCATTATTCTTGATGGCTTACCGATCGGCAGTGCACGAGACAACGGGCCAAACCCCCACAAAAGTAGTTTTTGGCAATGACCTTCGACTGCTGGCTGATTTGGAGTTTGGGATAGATGCCAATGCGGAGAGAAATGCCAAGAAGTCCACTGGTGTCTTGGAAGAAGAGATGAGAGAAATACACGATCTTGTAAGGCAACGAACAAAAATTATGAGTGACAAGATAAAATCCAGGTACGATGAAGCAATTAATTCGGAAGATTTTCAGGAAGGAGATTTGGTGTTGTTATACAACCCACAACGAAAAAAAGATTTGTCCCCGAAATTGCAGTGCAATTAGGAAGGCCCATACAAAGTTATAAAATGAATCAGCGATGTAGTTTACCGCATACAAACCATTGGAAACTACGAAACAAAATGAAAATGGTTCATTTGGAAACGCTGGCAGCGTGTAGACTGATTCCAACCTTAGCAGAAGATTTGGAATCCATATCAGTTGGCATCAGTTATTGGGGCCTTAACCTAAGGACCGCAAAATTTTCATAAAAATGAGAAAAAGCTAAGAATTGCAAACATATTCCACAAATATTAAGTCCCTTAGTCAAATCGTATCCAAAACAATAAATAAAATATACAACAGATTTAGAAATTCATCAACTCAAATAATTTAGGTTATGGATATGGCGAAAAACCAAAAACCAATAGGTTGGCTATGATATGGTTGTGGCTGGGGTATTGTGGTATGGCACCATTGACCAATTATATTGATTTTCATAATGTGGATAACCTGGTTTACCTGGTCCACTCTGCATGGGCTTTAAAGAAGTAATTTGCCAAGAATCTCAATATTTTTGTGCCTCCGGTACTCACCAATATATTACTTTATTTTATGTCCTCCGACCTCTTATTAGAAAGTTGTCCTGGCGTTTCTTTCGCTCTTCCCCAAGTTTTTTCCTTAATTGCACCGATAGAATTGGCCAAAAATGTAACTTTTCCTTGAATATTTTTTAACTCTTTTCTTTTATAAATAATTCTGAAAGCAAATAGTAAATGTTCAAAAACACGAAAAAACTATTTGTCAATATGTTTTAAAGCTTCAAATTATTTTCAAAAACGTGTGCACATGGAAGAGAATGGCTACATTAAACTGCTCCTTGAATTATCCAAGAACTCGTTAGAATTGCAGATATACTTATACATAAATAATATTGAAATAAGTAATTGACAAGAAATCTATAGTTTGACGGGAAAGCTAAAGAAGGCTATTTGTAAAAACATGTTTTTTGAAATGGTTTATAAGGTTACCATTGTAGCCTTTTTGCCAACGAGCCGTTTCGATTATTTCACTCTTATATTGTGTATACATATTTGACAAAACCATTTATGAACTTACCTTGCTTTACTTTGCTTGGTTGGTGCTTCGGCCGCCTTTAGTTGAATTCCGAGAGAAAATTTGGTTTTTGGGAGTTGACCGAAGTATCACTCCAGCTGTCGTATAGAATTACCAGAATGCCTTATCTGTGCGTTGCCGAGCTGAATTTTTATTTTCAAACACAAAATGTGAACTATTTAATATTGTCGTCTTGTTAACGCGGCAGATCACTAGAGAACAGTTCAATCCAAATGAAATGTGTTATAGAGACGGACTTCCGGTCTCAATACCGTATCTTGAGTTATCGATTGTCGATGCTTCTGTTTTTGCTCACCACCGTCAAATGAAACCACCCAGATCGTTGAAAGCAAACGAGAATTTAAAGAAACATCTTTCCCTAATTCCCTGCTAATACCAATAGTTGCAAGGGCCTTAATAGGTAATAAATATAACTTGCAAAAGATTAAGAAAGGAATTAATAGTTGACTTAAACAAAGAAACCACAACCAAGTGAACCCGAAAATAACCATAAATAACGGCTCAGACAGTAATTTTATCGATGAACAGCGATATTTATCTCCACCGCGTCTGAAAAGCTACCTGTCTATATATAATTGGCTCGCCACTCAACCCATCACCGGTCAATCCAACACAATGGCGTCGTAAAAACACATTTACCCCTTTTAAAAATACAAACATGACTCGTTTCACGGCACTGCGCAAGAGGTCTGAACGCATGGCACATCGCTACCGGCAACCATGCCACCTTTGCAAATAAGCCACCCAATCCGACTATGCCCACTGTATCGAAAAAAAACTCCCGAAGGGACGTTCTGCGGCAATTGTTTGGTCGGGTCACATCGCACCGAAACCTGCACCAGCCAAGGACGGTGCGATAAATGCCGAGGGATACATCCCACCACTCTGCATATAGACAACAACGACGTGCAGTGTGCAGGTAGAAATCGAGGAAGAGAAGGCCGTGATCGACACAAAGCCGTGGAGTGTGCATGTAGAAAGTGAAGAGAAGGCAGAGAATTATTTATCACTAGAGGCCCTGGCGCAATTCATCAATCCAAAACGATGTTGCTACCTCAGATCCCGAGCTCACTCTCAACAATCCGGCTCGAAGGACCATGAACACAAACCAATGGACATAAAAAAGAGATTTTAAGCAGTACAGTCTCCATAAAGATTTAAAGATTTATTAATATTTCAATTCGAAAGGCAACGTTAATAGAGTTATATATTGATTTTATTATAAGTGTAAGATTAGAGATTTGACTTACCCAGTGGTGTGGCTGCTGCTGATCCGCTCAAGGTTGACAGCAAAGTGAAAAGTGAAGCTCTTCGCGAAAATCATAAAACCCTCGAGCCGTAGTTGACATAGCTAACCGTTTTGAAGGGAAATTACCATTGCTCAAAAGCGCATACAAAACGAGGAAATCCGTAAGATACACATATATGGATGTACCTCAGGGTGGTTACAAGGTATATGGTGAATTTTAATTTTTGTTCTATCTTTCGGGGCACCCTCATAAAATATGCCAATAGATCAGAAAATTATTATTGCAAAGCTTCAGGCCCAATCCGATAATGTCAACACGTTCCTCATTTAGGGCAGAGTTAAGAAAAACAGCGATTTTTCAGAAACAATTTTTGTGTTTCGTCAGTAAAAGCGAAACCATTTATGCCAGGAACTTCACTCGTATATCATTCGATAGGTATTTGTATTAATTTTGATCATAATAATATTTTTATAAAATGGTCAGGGTGGCCTGAAACTTTTTAATAATCATTTTCTGATCTATTGGCACACAAAAAATATAAAACTAGTTAGGTACCGATATGTCTATCCATATACTTACATACATACGTGGCTATATGTTTGGGCATGTATTATCATGCTAAATTTAAGAACTGTACCTAGCAAACAATTTCATATAAAAACAAGCAAGGAAGGCTAAGTTCGGGTGTAACCGAACATTACATACTCAGCTGAGAGCTATGGAGACAAAATAAGAGAAAATCACCATGTAGGAAAATGAACCTAGGGTAACCCTGGAATGTGTTTGTATGACATGTGTATCAAATGGAAGGTGTTAAAGAGTATTTTAAGAGGGAGTGGGCCATATTTGTATAGGTGGACGCCATTTAGGGACATCGCCATAAACCATGGACCAGGCCTGACTCTAAAATTTGTTTGTAGATACGATATGGGTATCAAATGAAAGTTGTTAATGAGTATTTTAAAAGGACGTGGGCTTAGTTCTATAGGTGGACCAGGTGTGACTCTAGAATTTGTTTGTACCATATGGGTATCAAATGAAAGGTGTCGAAGAGTATTTTAAAAAGGAGTGGGCCTTAATTCTGTAGGTGGACACCCTTTCGAGATATCGCCATAAAGGTGGACCAGAGGTGACTTTAGAATGCGTTTGTGCAATATGGGTGTGAAACGAAAGGTGTTAATGAGTATTTCAAAAGGGAGTGGGCCTTAGGTCTATGAGTGGACTCCTTTTCGAGATATCGCCATAAAGGTGGAGCGGGGCTGACTCTAGAATTTGTTTGTACGATATGGCTACCAAATGAAAGGTGTTAATGAGTATTTTATAAGGGAGTGGGCCTTAGTTCTATAGGTGGACGCCTTTTCGAGATATCGCCATAGAGGTAGACCAGGGGTGACTCTAGAATGCGTTTGTGCAATATGGGTGTGAAACGAAAGGTGTTAATGAGCATTTTAAAAGGGAGTGGACCTTAGTTCTATGGGTGGACGCCTTTTCGAGATATCGCTATAAAGGTGGGCCAGGGGTGACTCTAGAATTTGTTTGTACGATATGGGTATCAAATGAAAGGTGTTAATGAGTATTTTGAAAAGGAGTGGGCCTTAGTTCTATAGGTGGACGCTTTTTCGAGATATCGCCATAAAGGTGGACCAGGGGTGACTCTAGAATTTGTTTGTACGATATGGGTATCAAATGAAAGGTGTTAAAAGGAAGTGGGCCTTAGTTCTATAGGTGGACGCCTTTTCGAGATATCGTTATAAAGGTGGACCAGAGTTGACTCTAGAATGCGTTTGTACAATATGGGTATCAAACGAAAGGTGATAATAAGTATTTTAAAATGGAGTGGTCCTTAGTTCTATGGGTGGACGCCTTTTCGAGATATCGCTATAAAGGTGGACCACGGGTGACTCTAGAATTTGTTTGTACGATATGGGTATCAAATGAAAGGTGTTAATGAGTATTTTAAAAGGGCGTGGCCCTTAGTTCTATAGGTGGACGCCTATTCGAGATATCGCCTTAAAGGTGGACCAGAGTTAACTTTAGAATGCGTACGTGCAATATGGGAGTGAAACAGAAGGTGTTAATGAGTATTTTAAAAGGGAGTGGGCCTTAGTTCTATGGGTGGACGCCTTTTCGAGATATCGCTATAAAGGTGAGCCAGGGGTGACTCTAGAAATTGTTTGTACGATATGGGCGTCAAATGAAAGGTATTAATGAGTATTTTAAAAGGGAGGGGTGGTAGTTTTATATGTGAAGGCGTTTTCGAGATATCGACCAAAATGTGGACCAGGGTGACCCAGAACATCATCTGTCGGGTACCGCTAATTTATTTATATATGTAATACCACGAAGAGTATTCCTGCTAAGATACTTTATATGGTAGGTGTCACACCCATTTTACAAAGTTTTTTCTAAAGTTATATTTTGCGTCAAAAACCAACCCAATTACCATGTTTCAAGGTGGCGTGGTCATAGCCGGATTTCGGCCATTTTCTATACCAATACTAAGTGAGTTCAACCGGTTTCGCCCTTTTTCACAGGAAACAGTTACCGTCCTAGGATCTAAGCCCCTGCCAAATTTCACAAGGATTGGTAAATGTTTGTTCGACTTATGGCATTAAAAGTATCCTAGACATATTAAATGAAAATGGGCGGAGCCACGTGCATTGCTAATTTTTATTAAGCATGCATATAGTAATAGGAGTAACGTTTATGCCAAATTTCATTATGATATCTTCAACGACTGCGAGATTACAGCTTGCAAAACTTTTAAATTACCTTCTTTTAAAAGTGGGCGGTGCCACGCTCATTGTCCAAAATTTTACTATTTTTCTATTCTCCGTCATAAGTTCAACTCACCTACCAAGTTTCATCGCTTTATCCGTCTTTGGTAATGAATTATCGCACTTTTTCGGTTTTTCGAAATTTTCGAATCAAAAAAGTGGGCGTGGTTATAGTCCGATATCGTTCATTTTAAATAGCAATCTGAGATGAGTGCCCAGGAGCCTACATACCAAATTTCATCAAGATACCTCAAAATTTACTCAAGTTATCGTGTTAACGGACAGACGGACGGACGGACGGACGGACACGTCTCAATCAACTTTTTTCGATATTGATGGTTTTGATATATGGAAGTCTATATCTATCTCAACTCCTTTATACCTGTACAACCAACCGTTATCCAATCAAAGTTAATATCAGGCATGCTTAACCAACGAAACGATATCATTTCGTTTGCAAGTATTATGTTACATTTGACTTCGTTTCGTTTATTAACGTTGATTATCGTAACGAAATGATATCGTTTCGTTGGTTAAGCATGCCTGGTTAATATACTATTTGAGCTCTGCTCAACTGAGTATAATAAACGTTTTGTAAGTGTTCAAATGTAAGCATAATACTTGCAAAATGCTTACTTCGACCTTTACAAAACACATCAAATTTACCGCTTTATAATTGAAACGCACCCATCATTATAAGCTTGCAAATGAATATTACAAAACATGTTTTTTAATAGCTTTTTCTTTTCTGGCTAAAGTGTTACGCTTTTTGTACGCCGCGCAAGGGTTGTTGTTCTGTTCTAAAAAACAGGCAACGCCTTTATGGGATATTTCGTTCTTTTGTGAAAATTGTTGGCTGCTCGTAACGCAAAAGCGTTACACTTTTACCCTGTATAAAATGGCGGTGTGGCAGTGCAACTCTGTGAAACTCTCAATTCGCTCTTAAGTTCCACATATACTCTGTTAATATGGAACCCAGATTGCGCATTCATGAGTTCAAAATTGCTTCGTCCTGCGCATTAACGTCACAGTTGCCTGTTTGAGCGAATGAAAGAAAGAGAGAAAAAACAAGAGCTAAAGGAAAATTACGTAAAAATTGCCCATAAAAAAGAGCTGATCTAATGTTTACATGCGCAATGCGCAATCTTCTTGTGTGGTTTGTGATATGAGTGAATATGGTGAGTTGAAATCATTGTAAATTTTACCAAGTAACGCAACTAACAGCTGATCGGTGAAAATTCGCACATTCACACGCACAGTTCTCGACTCAGTTTCAAAAAAAACTTTAGATTATTTAATTCAAATTTTAAAGTGAGATAATCCTTGCCAATTAATAAATACAGAATATATATGGCGTTTTTGTTGGTATTAAAACAATAGTTTTATTTATATTAAAGCTTTTATCATTTTTATACCTTTCATGAAAATGAAATGGTATATTAATTTCGTCACGAAACCGAAAATTGTAAGTCCTTAAAGGAAAATAGATAGACCCACCATTAAGTATACCGAAATAATCAGGTTGAAGAGCTGAGTTGATTTAGCCATGTCCGTCTGTCCGTCTGTCCGTCTGTCTGTTTGTATGCAAACTAGTCCCTCAATTTTTGAGATATCTTGATAAAATTTGGTGAGCAGGTGTATTTGGGTGTCCGATTAGACATTTGTCGGAACCGACCGGATCGGACCACTATAGCATATATCCTCCATACAACCGATTTTTCAGAAAAAGAGGATTTTTGTAATATCTTACCCAATTTAACAGATTGAAGCTTCAAACTTCACCATATACTTTCGTATATTGCACATATTGTTGCCTGAAAAAATTTATGAGATCGGTCGTATATATAGTATATATCCCCCACAACCGATTGTTCAGATAAGGAACTTTTCGTAATTACTGCCCTATTTTAAGAGCTAGAGGCTTCAAATTTCAGCGAATGCTTACGTATATAGCATATATTGTTGTCTGAAAAAATCATAAAGATCGGTGGTATATATAGTATATATATGGTGGTATATATAGTATATATATATAGTATATATATATATATTTTCGCAAATTTTAGCCCCATTTTAACAGCTAGAAGCTTCAAATTTCACTGATTGCTTACGTATATAGCATATATTGTTGTCTGAAAAAATCATAGAGATCGGTTGTATATATAGTATATATCTCATACAACCGATTGTTCAGATAAGAAACTTTTCGCAATTTCTACCCCATTTTAACAGCTATAAGCTTCAAATTTCACTGATTGCTTACGTATATAGCATATATTGTTGTCTGAAAAAATCATAGAGATCGGTTGTATATATAGTATATATCTCATACAACCGGTTGTTCAGATAAGAAACTTTTCGCAATTTCTACCCCATTTTAACAGCTATAAGCTTCAAATTTCACTGATTGCTTACGTATATAGCATATATTGTTGTCTGAAAAAATCATAGAGATCGGTTGTATATATAGTATATATCTCATACAACCGATTGTTCAGATAAGAAACTTTTCGCAATTCTACCCCATTTTAACAGCTAGAAGCTTCAAATTTCACCAACTGCTTACGTGTATAGCATATATTGATGTCTGACAAAATCATTGAGATCGGTGGTATACATAGTATATATCTCATACAACCGATTGTTCAGATAAGAAACTTTGCGCAATTTCTGCCCCGTTTTAACAGTTAGAAGCTTCAAATTTCACAAAATGCTTTCGTATATAGCATATATTGTTGTCTGAAAAAATCATAGAGATCGGTGGTATATATATTATATACTTCATATAAACTGTCATATTGACCCCTTTTTTACGGCTAGAAGCTTCAAGATTCATCAAATTTCATCAAATAGTTACGTTTACGTCGTATATTTTTGAAATACGTGATTCGTAGCCATAGTTTTTACATGCAGACCACAAAAAACGTGAAGCATTGCATCCTCACACAGATTACCTACCTATTTTTTATTTTATATTTATCTTTTATTTTATATTTATCTTAAAAATCGTTTAGATATGTTCAAATTTCACCAAATGCTTACGTGTATAGCATATATTGTTGTCTGAGAAAATCATAGATACCGGTGGTATATATAGTATATATCCCATACAACCGATTGTTCAGATAAGAAACTTTGCGCAATTTCTTCCCCATTTTAACAGTTATAAGCTTCAAATTTCACCGATTGCTTACGTATATAGTATGTATTGTTGTGTCAAAAAATCATAGAGATCGGTGATATATATAATATATATATGATGGTATATATAGTATATATATATAGTATATATATATTTTTTTTACGATTTCGGCCCCATTTTAACAGCTGGAAGCTTCAAATTTCACCAACTGCTTACGTGTATAGCATATATTGATGTCTGAAAAAATCATTGAGATCGGTGGTACACATAGTATATATCTCATACAACGGATTGTTCAGATAAGAAACTTTGCGCAATTTCTGCCCCGTTTTAACAGTTAGAAGCTTCAAATTTCACAAAATGCTTACGTATATAGCATATATTGTTGTCTGAAAAAATCATAGAGATCGGTCGTATATATATTATATACTTCATATAAACTGTCATTTTGACCCCTTTTTTACGGCTAGAATCTTCAAAATTCATCAAATTTCATCAAATAGTTACGTTTACGTCATATATTTTTGAAATACGTGATTCGTAGTCATAGTTTTTACACGCATACCACAAAAAACCTGAAACTTTGCATCCTCACACAAAGTACCTACCTGTTTTTTATTTTATATTTATCTTAAAAATCGTTAAGGTATGTAGATCTGTTCACTATATATTTCTTATCTTATACATCCGATTATTCGGAGATTACGAACGGGATAAGATTATTGTTCAGCCCCATTCATGAAAGGTATGAAGTCTTAGGCACAGCCGAAGACAGTCCCGTTCTTACTTGTTTTTTTTAACTTTGAAAAAACTTCGAACACCATTCCTTCATTATATGACATTCGACTGCCTAGTCCACTGCCTTCCACTCTATTCGCAACATAACCTCTACTTAAGCTGCCAAACTATATAGTAAACAATGGTTGAAATGTTGTGTGAATTGTTTAAATTCTTACCAGCATGGAAAATTTATCTATGTATATCTTCCTGAATAGCTTTCTCGAATTGAAGAAAATCGTCAACAGTATTAAAGGGTTGTTTTAGCAAAATGGTGTAGTTGTTATGCGATACCGCTTTCTGCAGTGTAATAAAAACTTTACGGAGCCCTTTAATTTCCTCCGTGAGACTGGTCAATACGAGCTTGTTGCGTTCATCTACTTTTCCACGGTGTTTTTCATGAATCTTTGATAAATTATTGAATTGCTATCGAACAAAATATAAGAAAAGAGAAACAAATATTAAATAATTGGGCTTGCGACTTATTGTTTGACGTTTGTGTTAAAAGAGTTGCTATACTTGGTCTTGGCTATAATACAAACAGAGTTTGTGACGATGTGGTCTCCGGTGAGAGAGGAGAGTCTTGGGTGTGGTAATTAAAACAGCTCTGCTGCATGATCTGGTGGGAGTGACACAAATGAATAAGAAGTTTCAGTGAAGTTTTGAAAGGAAAGTACTTTTGAAGATATCTCAGCGAGGAAATGATTTTCAAAAGTTTCAGCAAAAATTCAATTTTGTGTCCAATATATGTTAAAAAGCGTTGCTGGTAGAGGCTTTATATAAATCATACAAATTTTGCAATCTTTGGCCGTGAACAATAATTTCGTTTTCTCCGGACTTGGAAATGGAATGAACATTAAAAATAAAATGTTTTACTAAGTAAAAGTTGTAGGGTGTAGTAGATGATAAATAATTGCTTTTAAATTTAACGAATTTGCAAGAACCATCGCTTCGTAATTTGAAATTAATCGAATCAATATTTTTATTCTGGCTACCATGCACACTCTGTTCAACTAATTTGTTGTAAAGTTGTGTGGGAACATTATTTTTTTTTCTTTACCTTTCTTAAGCTGTCCTAGTTTATTTTCAAACTTAAAGGCACTCGTGGTCTCAAGTGATCCAAATTGAATTGAATCCCTCACTAAATAACTCAAACAGTGAAAATTATATGTTAACAGCAAATCATCATATAAAAGAGGAACCTTTATTAGGAAATCCTTTAAGAGGTCTTCTGCACATTTATTATTTCGTACACAATCCTCTTCATTAAGAAGAATTCGCATTGCAAGACTAAGTTGCAAAAAATGTTCGTACATGTCTTCACTTAATATGCCTGTTAACACCACCTGGCCTGTATACAATAAGAATTGGCGGAACTCCATTGCTTTGAAGTGATCTAACTCTTTAAATTCCCGTGGTTTTCTACAAAGCTACCCTGGTACCATAGATACAAAAGCTCCGTTTAGCTTCTTGTTTCATTTGGCTTCAAGAATATTTACGATTCTTCACTTTCAACCACGATACTAGCAAATTTTTAACTACACCTAGGCATACAACATGCATGTAGTCTAAGGGAAACACTTGAATCATGTCGATTGGAAGTTTTTCTAACTCCAAAGCAGAGATGGGGAACTTCGATTAGAATTAGAAATCATTGCGATTAGAAAAATAAAATAATCTAATTAGTTTTTTTTGATTCTTTAATATTTTAGATTACTAATGGATTAGATTAGAACTAATCAAAAATTTATTGGCGATTAGCATATCTAATCAAAACTAATAAAAACTAACCAAAAAAAATTCGATTAGATTTCTCGATTAGTTTTGATTAGATCAACTATTTTGAAATATTTTTGCTGTTTTTTTCGTTTAATTCATAAAGTAACAAACTTAAAAGAACTTTTATTCAAAATTTCACTGTAAACATAAATCTTATTAAACAAGTAAGGACGGGATTGTCTTCGGCTCATAGCCCTGGTCATTTCGGTACACTTATTGGCGGATCTATCTCCAATTTTTCTCATACTAGTTGTAGTATAAAAATTAAAGGCACGGTCTGAAAACAAAAAAACATGAAATTCTCGACGCTTTAAATGTATGCTGATTTATATTACATATGTATAACAAAAAGTTTATATTCGACTTCATTACTACCAACTTTTCCAAATAAAATTCAGACAATGAATTCCGTCTTGGGGTATTGACTATTCCAGCAAATGAAAACAGCCTTTCGACGGGCGCTGATGACGTAAACGGGGTATTGAACGCTAGACACGCTTCCTTCAGTGCACCATATTTAAACCAAATTTCAAGACCTGGTGTCGGGTCATTCAAATACGCATATAGCTGATTGCTAACCACTTCTTTGAAACCGTTTGACTCGTTTGGTGAAATTTGTGTACTGGGAATTAACGCCTCCTCATTATGTTCTGCAATCAAAATAATATTTAGTTTGAAAAATCATATAATATAGATGAAATTACCTTCACCATTGAAATCATAAAAAGAGCTTTCATAGTCCAACTGAGGCACGGCCGTTTCAAAACATGTGGAATCATTTTGGAAGAAAGTGCTTATTACTTTAATCACTCTTTACGAAAAGTGTTTATTTAACGCGGACTGTCAGGTCAGCTGTCTAATCATAACTCAATTTGCATATTGCGAAGACGATGAATTGTTTGTAGGCAATGGTAGCGATGATATATTTTATAGAGGGAGCGCGAACAACAATTGTAACCAAAAATATTTAACAAAAAAAAAAAACCAGACTATATATAAAAATAAATACATTTTTTTTTACAAAAATATTTGATTTAATCAAATCGAATCAAAACTACTCGAGAAATCTAATCGAATTTTTTTTTATTAGTTTTGAATAGATAGGCTAATCGTCACTAATCGCGATTAAATTTTTGATTAGTTCTAATCTAATCAATAAATAATCGATTAGTATAGCCAACTAATCCTAATTAATCAATTATTCTGCAAAATAAAAGTTTCTAATCCGATTACTAATCATTAGGATTACTATTCATTATTCCCCAGCTATGCTCCAAAGTACTAAGCTGATTATGATGGTTGGTGTCAACTCTTCGCCGAAAATCTATGTTTGTCCTGAAAGGATGGTTTTGGTAAGGAAAGATCATGCGATTATTTTTACGTTCGCCCTTCTGAAGGCACCTTGTGCAACAACAGTATCCAGAGTGTCCTTTGACGCTGAGAATAAGAAATATTTTTGTTGTTTTTTTCGTTTAATTCATAAAGTAACAAACTTAAAAGAACTTCTATTCAAAATTTCACTGTAAACATAAATCTTATTAAACAAGTAAGGACGGGATTGTCTTCGGCTCATAGCCCTGGTCATTTCGGTACACTTATTGGCGGGTCTATCTCCAATTTTTCTCATACTAGTTGTAGTATAAAAATTAAAGGCACGTTCTAAAAACAAAAAACATGACATTCTCGTCGCTTTAAATGTATGCTGATTTATATTACATATGTATCACAAAAAGTTTATATTCGACTTCATTACTACCAACTTTTCCAAAGAAAATTCAGACAATGAATTCCGTCTTGGGGTATTGACTATTCCAGCAAATGAAAACAGCCTTTCGACGGGCGCTGATGACGTAAACGGGGTATTGAACGCTAGACACGCTTACTTCAGTGCACCATATTTATTCCAAATTTCAGGACCTGGTGTCGGGTCATTCGAATACGCATATAGCTGATTGCTAACCACTTCTTTGAAACCGTTTGACTCGTTTGGTGAAATTGGTGTTCTGGGAATTAACGCCTCCTCATCATATTCTGCAACCAAAATAATATTTAGTTTGAAAAATCATATAATGTAGATGAAATTACCTTCATCATTGAAATCATAAAAAGAGCTTTCATAGTCCAACTGAGGCACGGCCGTTTCAAAACATGTGGAATCATTTTGGAAGAAAGTGCTTATTACTTTAATTGGCTGGTGCATCCAAAATAAATGCTCGACATGTTATTGCAAATGTTCATTTTCGTATATAAAGCTATTTTCGATCAGATCATTTAACTCTTCTACAAATCCTGCCAGGTACTCATATGTGTTTTTTGGATGGGAATGTCCACAAAAAATTCCTAATACAAAAACTCAGTCCGTCCCATTTACGTTCACTAAAATAGGCCAAATGCTCTGCAGCGAACTTTTGGCGATTGGCATCCCATCAATATTAAAGTTCAATTCCAACATCCTTATATGCACTTTATGTAGCCGCAAAAAGTCTGTTAAACAGTCCTTTAGCCCATAATGGAATATTCTCCATTTCCACCCGACACAGTTGGTCGCGTTTTAGCGTCCGTATGTCTTTTGGTAGGCCGAAAATTTCGCGACATAACAGTGCTAATAATTTATTAGCATGTACATTAGATACATTGCCTTCGACTAACCAAACAGCCAAAACTTCATTAAAGGGAGTACTAAACTCATCTGCCGAGTCCGCTCTTTCACTTGAAGAATAAATTTCATGCTTTGTCAATAGACAATTAAAACCATTTTGAGAGTAATTATATTGTTCTGAAACATCAAACGTGCTTTCTGTGGAACTGATTGCTTCCGGAGCACTCCCTTGTCCTGGAACTCCAAATTGATTGAAATTTCGTGCCCCGCTATTACACAAATGTTGAACATTTTCGCTGCTGCTACGCACAACACTTTTTGACTTTTGGCTGTCGACATTTATGTAATGTTAACCAATACACTTACTTTTTCACTTCTTCACTGTAAAATTTCACTTTTACTATTTTTTCTTTATTTTTTATTAAAACCACAATTTTTACTTCTGTCGCTTTCAGAAATCGAAACTAGAATGAGCTGTATGTATTCATAGCTGTACTCCAACCTCTGCTTGTGCGTTGCCGATGCGAAAAGCGACCGCCTTAGTGGCAGCTTAGCATGGTTGACTGAGCGGCTCATGTGAGTTTTATATCGAACTTTCGTATTGGCCACGATTTAAAGGCTAAGGCATTAACCTTATGGGACTAATGCACCTTAGCTGGGCTCTCCTTGCAGATGTGAGATTTACTTGTGGTGAAATGGGGATAGCGCGCTCTGACTGGCGATGTGCCCAAATGAGTGTGAGTTTAGAGTGGGTCGTTCGCGAAGACATGAAACATAGAATTTAGCTTGGTGGCCTAAAAGTTTATAAATATCTTATTGAAATTGAATTTATTTTTATTTCATTGTAAATGAATTCAGGTTTCCGCATTGGGATAGCATGGACTACAGACCATTCTATCATGGCTAAGAGAGGAGGCCTATGGCCATTAGTGGGACATATATAACATGTTATTGAGTGCGCTGAAAATCTCGAAGTTTATTAAAATTAAACTGAGTACAACGTGACGATTTTTATTGATCAAAAAAATTTGCCAGGAGCCCATATGGTATAATTACGCCACTGAGATTAAGGCAATTATCTTGCATAGCACATCATCTTTAAGTGTGTTAAGAGTGTGAGGAGTCCCTGGAAAGAATCGGGAGCGGTAGTAGCGTACATTTATATTGGGTCCCAGGGCATATGGGGATAGATGGTAATGAAATAGCGGATAAACTAGCTAAAAAGGGCGCATCCCTCAAAGCTGGTTCCGTAGACGTCCCAAATTGATTGTGCGAGATGATCAACCAAGGGGGAAAGGCGTAGACCCAAGCGCGGGCCTGCAAAGTAACGAAGACCATGTCTAGGTCTTAGACTAACAAAGTTGCTCCTATCATTCAAAAGAGAGGACTGCAGACTTATTACGGGTATTTTGACTTGACTTGTCTTCTGGCGTCACTTACCTTTAAGTTGGGCTTGTTCAGTGATAGCAGATGTAGGAAATGCGGGTTGGAGGAGACGACCGAGCGCGTTTTTTGCTCGTGCCGTGTGCTTGCCAGGCTAATACTTCAGCTATTAGGAGTGATACAGCTATCAGATTCTCGAAAGCTTCTAGTATTTGCCAAGTATTTGGTCGTTAAAGAAACTTCAGTTAACACTACGGACTCTTTCAGTCTGTGTGAGGTTCTTATGGACCGGCCAGTTCAACCTAACCTGATCATCCTAAGACCATAATGACCGAAGGAAAAAAATATATCTATATCGATCGTTGTCGCTAGTTCACAAATGCCATTGATCCGATCAACCACTCCAGACCTATTGTGATTTAAAAAATGAGTCTCGATCAGGGGTAGTAAAACACAATACGAAATCCGTTTTTAAGTTTAAGCGAGACTAACTCACAGCAATTAGTGACGAAACGATACTAGTAAATACAATAAGGTAACGAGACGTTTGGTTCTATACCAAGAAAATTTGTAGTCGATACTTTGGAATCGAGTACTGAGTAGGTTTTGGAAAAAGTATTTTCATCGAAACTCGATTGTTCGACAAATATATTAAGTAAACTTTGAGTTGTTTCAAATACCTGGTAAATATACTCTTAAACAGATTATATCTGCGTCCTTCATCGTTTACAGCGCTTATGATATTATTAATAATTAGAATCTTAAAATGCTATAAAAGAATAACAGGCAACTATTTACAAGACGGTGCACTGCATATTTTTTATACGGAATTGTAGACGGTGGTTTAAAAAGACGAGTCTTTACATCAGTATCAATAATCCAATGGCGGAAAAAATGTATCCCAGAACGCTTTAAAGCCGCGGTGTGCCCAACACCAGCTACGCGAACCACAGTGTTTCTTCATCCAACACCTTTCTGCAAGCATGCACGTGTATTGCCCGATTTACATGCAACGTTTTGCTGCGTTGCTTTGTGGATAGTAAATTGAAGCAGAGACGTGTACTTGTGCTTTAATTGGATAACGGCTTGACATAACGGCATAAAGGATTCGAGATAGATAAGTCTATCAACAAATTTATATTTAGTAGGAGAAACGTATTTATGTTTAGTAGGAGAAACGTAAGCGGTGCCCCGCTCATTTTCCAGAATTTTGTCAAGGTCAACCCTTCTGAAATGTCAAGTCTGATTAATTTATCGGCGTTGGTAATGATTTCTTGTATTTTTCGATATATAACATGTCTATATTAAATTGCTTTTAGGAAGATACTTGTGATCTATAACTGACACGGCCATTATATCCATAAATACTTAGAAATTCGGAAAAATTTTAGTATTAATAATTCCGTTAATCCGTTAAAAGTTAGTTTAAATATTAACTGTTTATGAAAGTTACAGAAAAAAACCTTCTTCTGTAAAACCTGCCTTTCGGTGCTTACGATAAATCAAAATACTAGCTCTATAGGTACTACAATATTGCATGTCTAATTGCATGGATAGGCGCAAATTTGTGGCAACATTAGAACTCGTATGCATTTGTTCACTAATTGGTTTGAATGAAAGTCATGTTATTTACTTAAATGAAATTTTCATGTCTTCATTGGTATTCATTTTTGCAAAATTATTTTATTATCATTAAAATTGGTGTTACTCGCCTGTAAAGATGACACGTTCAATAAAATTATTTCTATACCTTGCGTTAATTTTTATATTCGAATTTTCATTCATTTTTGGAGATCATAAACCTGTAAGTACTCCATTACTCCCTGTGCATTTATTTAATTGTTATTTTTAGTTTGTTTTATGTTAACTGTAAAGAGCTGAAGAAGGTTTTTGCCTCTGGTCTACGGTTAGCTAGTGCGTGCAAATAGTTTCAACAGAAAGGTCTCTCCATCCGTGTCACTAGTATTTCTGAATTTCCATCACATTCAGAATGACTTTTTGCCTTCTGAAATGTTAAGTACATAAATTGACTACTACTACACCATTTATCCCCTTAGAAAGTTAACCGTTAAGTGCTATTTAACTTCATGTTTAAATCTAAACTGTGGTCTGCTCCTGCAGAAATGGGCCTCAAGTCAGCTCAGCAAGCGTTGGGCGGACACAATCTCTTGCAGGATAGCATGATCTCTTTGGCCGGTAGTGGAAAAAAGGAGGTATGCCGAAATGATTGGGTTCACGAAGGCTCACCTATCAATGGTCATTGGGGGTTTGACAGTGCTCTATCCAAAGGGAGTCCAATCGGTATGCCTCAACATACTGGAAACCCCATCCTGCTGCAGCTGTACGGAGAATAATAAGGTGGAATCATCGAGTCATTTTAAGCTTGATTGCCCATCTTTTGCCAGTACTAGGCGAAAATATTTCGGTCGCGAGCCCAATTTAAAATCATGCGAAAACGGAAGGCAGTGTCCAGTCAGAATACCAGTCATGAGTCTACAGTTCCCTCTTTTCAATTATTGGAGTAAATTTGTTAGTCTTAGGTTGTAAGACCTACACATGATCTTCGACACTTTGCAGCCCGCGCTTGCAACTCTCACATTCTTTTTATCTGGACCAATCTTATAGGGACGTCTACGGAGGAAAGTTCGAGGGATGCTCCCTTTTTAGCTAGTTCATCCGCTTATTTACTCCCATCTATTCCCATATGCCCTGGGACCGAATATAGATGTATGCTTCTCCATCTCCCGCTTCTTTCCATGGATTGCTCACACTCTAAGACACTTTTAGGTGCTGTGCTGTGTGAGGTTATTGTCTTAACCGCTGCTTCACTGTCATTATAAAAGTTGACGCGGCTGCAGTTTAAGCTATTTTCTTCCGGTGTTTCTACTGCTTTGGATACAGCTACTACTTCCGCATGAATAAACGCTACAGTTATCTGGCAGCTTGCAGGATCGGTTTATTTCCGGATCAGCACAGTATACCGCAGACCCTACTCCTTCCACTACGGTGAAACCATCGGTAAATACGTGTATCGCCTCGTTCGGCATTTGGGCAACTACCACCTCTATTGTGGCTCTAAGAGCTCCTTCGGAGCGCTGATGCACATTCAGGTAGTCGATTCGCCTTGCAATTGATGACACTATACTATTATGGCCGTATGGTCTGCGCTCAAGCTGCCCCGAGCCACTGAGCCTCGTTGCAGTTGTCACTCATTGCTTGATCGCAATCGCACTTGACGTGCTTTTGGCGATTACCGGCGGCGAATGAAAACAGCAATATCTCTCTCGCGCTTGGTTTTGAGGGAAACTTTCATATTTATGAAAGTCTCACCCGAGAAAATAGACGAATACTGCAAGAGGCCATAAAACTAAGGGGAGAGGGTAAACTGTTGGCGGTGAGAACTATCAGAGGAAATGTTCGTATAAGGAAGGATGAAAACGCTGTTGTCAAAATTAGGTGTGAAGGCGACTTGATGCCGTTTCGTGAGTTTACTTATTTGTTTATTGTTATGTCTTAATATTTGTTGTTTTACTATTATAAAGATTGCAAGTCTCAAGTTTTCGTTGTGTTGTTTCACCTATGTTGTTCGTTTTCTTAAAGTTGTTGTTCCTTATGAGTCTGGTTATCAAAAAAGAGAAGAATAGCGCTGATAATTGTAGTGCTGCAATGTTAAATATTTTATGCGCCCGCCAGAATGGGCTCAATGTTGCGCATTTCAATACGCGCAGCCTTAACTCAGCAAAAATGAACATGAGAAATACCTTTGAATTTTCTTCATTCATTTTCGATATCAGCGACTCGCATTTTAGCATTCAGAATTATATACTTTATCGAAACGAGAGAATCAATAAAAGGGGGCGGTGTAGCTATATATTGTAAACAATCTTTAAAAAGCAGATTTGTTTCTCGCTCCGTTGGTACGAATGTTGAATTTTTGTTTATCGAATTGACTAGCTCTATGTCTAAAGTACTTGTGTCCTGTGTATATAGTCCCAATAAATACTGTAATGTGAGTGAATTCTTTAATGTTCTGTCCGCTTATGCTATTGACTATAGTCATATAATCGTTTGTGGCGATTTCAACGTCAATCTACTGTGTAATGATCTGTGCACATCACGTTTATTATAGGATGTTTCTAATTTTGGTATGCCTATTGTCAATGTAAATATACCAACGAGGTATGGGAATAATTGTTGTCCAAGTCTTATTGATTATTTTATTGTGTCTGATGTCAATGTTGTTTTAAAATATATAATAATATATAATAAATCTAATAATCTAAAATTTGACCAGTTCTCGTTTATATCTGACCATGACATGATTTTTTGTTGTTTTGATATACATGTTGACAAAAAAAGTGTAGTAAATCGTTTGTACAGTTTTTATGACTATAGAATGTTGAATGTTGAAAGATTAGTAGAGGATGTCTCACAAGTTAACTGGGAATACATGCTGTGGGCTTTGCTCTGTTAATGAGAAGCTGAGCTTTCTTAATGATTGTGTCTACCAGGCTGTTATATCAGGTGTCCCGATTCGCACTAATGACGGCAAAACTGCTTCATGTCCATGGTTTAACAGTGTAGTCTTCAATGTGATCAAAAGGCGAAACAAGTTGTATTCCGCTTGGAAAAAATCCAGGACGGATGAAAAACGCTCGGAAATTAACTGAACCCTTAGTTATTGGGTCGAGCTCCAAAGTTACGCGCTGTTGTCAGAGGAAAATGGCTCCATATAACTCCCTTTTCGACTTCAGCAACAGCTGACCAGGTAAAATATTAATTTCAAGCTAGGCGTTAATGCCAACTCATATTCGATGCTGTTGCGGCCTGAACTGTGGCCTGCAAATAGTGTTGTGCGCCCGTTTAAATTCAAGCCAAAAACCGGCGAAATCAAACCGATGTCCGACGGCAATCCGTTGGGTTAGATGGAGGAAATAATCACCTAAGATTATTTATGCAGAATGTGGCTGGTGTTAGAACAAAATCCCAGCTGGTGCGGCTATTTAGCTCCCATGAGGAATATGTTGTTTTCGTCTTCATGGACCCGTGGCTAAATGAAAACTTTTTCAGCGAGGGATATTTTGATCCTAATATACAATTATAGAAATTCAAACCTTATTGGTTTTGCACGAGGTGGTGGTGTTCTCATTGCGGCACATTCCAAACATCATGCTTCTGAAATCATATTGGAAAATAATAGTGCGCTACTTGACCAGCTTGACGAATGTGTTTGCATTCGAGGCTCATCAGACCCTGTTTTTATTTGTGCTTCATATATACCGCCCAATAATAGCCACGACTTATACACTGCACATGTCGATAACATTACGTCACTGGCATTGAACAAAGTTGGTGGTGATCATCTCTGCGTGCTGGGTGGTTTTAATCTGTGAAATGTTAAATGGTCACAGACTCTATGAAACTCGGCTTTAATATCATGCGAGGTCAATGGCTCTAGCGAAATATATTTAATAGATAGTTTTTTAAGTATTGTTAAGTGGGTGGGCAGGATAAAATTTACCTTACTTTTCCTGCGGGGTGTAGCTGTGGTGGTGATGGCGAGGATTGTGGCGGCAGTAGCAGCGCGTTGCACTTTTATGGTGCTGCAAGTGCACTTCCCTTTGTTTGGATGCGGATGTGGCTGATTCGGTGGCGGCGGTGATGGCAATGTGATGGCGGTGGCACTCGATCTTTTGGTGGATCCTCTTCAGATATCTTATTTGGTGTCGTTACGTGCACAACCCACTTGCAGAAAACCAATTTCGATGGTATATCTATGCTATGCAAGTCTGTTTAAATAAGCGTTGCACTTAGGTTTTTGTAGGTATTGATCCGGAACTATAAACTTTACGCGAGTGGAAGGCCACTTTCTAAATTTCAAAGTAAAACTAATTTTATTGAATACAAAGCGATTTATAATTTTTTCTGTGTCACACACGGGATGGTAAGAATTCGAATAATAATGAAATGTCAAAACTTGTATATACATATGTGCATATGTTTTGTCAACCAGCGGTTGGGGTTGCCAGAGGGGTGAAATATGCTCACGCGTTCATTTTACAATTTTCTGAGTGATAATCCGAGTTTAACGTGAATATTACGGTTAAGAATTATACGTATTCAAACTAATTCATAAATATACATTTAAATTCAAAATATGTTTAAATTCAATAGAACATGTGCAATAATACATATTGAAGCGTATAATAATTCAAAATTGTTTATAAATCCAATATTCTTAAAATAAAACGTTGGTTGTTGGCGACTACGACAGTTGCTCTTGAAGAGTCCGTAAAGCATCGCGGACGAGGAGGTCTGACACCTTTTCCCTGAAAGAGGCAGTCTGCAGTCCTTGAGCAATGCACCGAACGGTGCGTCGGGCGGCAGTAAACGCTGACGATGGTCCGACGATAGCTGGACAAGACCGAGAGGGAACTGGGCGAGAACGGGGTCGCACGGTGCGCGCAGAGGCTACCTGAGGTGGTACTACCTGGCGACCAGGCCGGGGAGCCTGCGTATGACGTGGGATGCTCGGGGTTGCATCCCGTCGATGCAGCAGAGAGTGATGTCGTAAGCCGCAAGTTCGGGAGCGATCATGCGAGCTGCATTCATCTGTGGCGTGCGATAGCGCTAAGCAATTTAGACAGAATATGCGCCCTCGCAAGAATCCATCGTTGTGGCGGTTTCATTTTCCTAAAGACGCTGCAATTGCGAAGAGCATGGTTGCGTGTGCATATGCGGCATCATCGATAGTCGATTTGCAGCGGCGGGCTGCGCGCGACAACTTCTGACCGCAGAGAAGGTCGGGGTGCCGGTTGTGCAGCGCGATCCTTGACAATCTGAAATGACAGATATTTTAGGCGAGAGCACTGCTAAATGGAGAGGGTTTCAGATTGCTTGAGTCTTCGAAGTGTCATGCTATTGCGACGGGAATGCGGTAGGAGGGGAAGAGGTGGTTCAGTGGTAGCTTGGTGGGCTTTCCGTGCGTGCCCTATCTAGATTTCCTTTGAGGGAGGAAACATAACTTTACAAGTGGGCGCTTGAGGGTGCCGGTTTGAGTGTGAACGTCGACATCGCGTATATGACCGTCTGGCCCTGGGTATAATTTTTCAATGCGTCCTAGACGCCACTCTGTCGGGGGAGTGAGTCGTCGTGAATACAAACGCATTCACCGACTTTGGGTTCAGTTTGTGGATTTTTCCATTTTTGCCATTTCTGCAGATCCTTTATGTAATCTTGTTTCCATCTTTTGCTGAATTGGTGATGAATGCTTTTTACCCTTTCCCAACGGTTCATAAGGGACAAATCTGCATGATCCACTTCCGGGATGGCCAGTAGAGGGCAGCCTCTGAGGAAGTGGCCGGGGGTGAGAGCAGTGAAGTCGGAGGGGTCTTGAGATAGAGGTGAAATCGGCCTAGAGTTTAAGACGGCTTCTATTCTTACCAAGGGGGTGGTAAATTCTTCAAATGTGAAGGTATGAGAGCCTGCAGTCCTTTTAAAACGGAATTTGAAGCTTCTTACTGCGCCCTCCCACAGACCACCCATATGGGGAGCACCGGGAGAAATAAACTGCCAGTTAATACCTTGAGGGGAGTATTTATGGATGACTTCTTGGCAGGCAGTTTTCAGAAAGTCGACAAATTCCTTTTCGGTTGCTCTTTTGGCTCCTATAAACGGTGTGCCATTTTCGCTGGGTATCTAGCCATGCTAGAACTATTTTCGAGTCAGACCACAGTATTACTTTTGTAATCGAGAGGTTGAGGTTTGACTGGACGACAGCGACCAGACGTGCCAAAAGAGCTGCGCATAGTTCTAGCATTAGCAGGCTGGAAGTGCGAAGGGGTGCAACTTTACCCTTGGAAACCAAGAGATGAGAGGAGGTACTGGTATCGTGAGTGGTCCGAACATATATATTGGCGCAGTATGCCTTTTCCGATGCGTCACAGAATCCATGCAATTCTACTTGCTGGTTAGGGTTATAGTTGACCCATCGGGCGATCTTAATGTTCGAGATACCGTATACATTTTTTGTGAATTGAGACCACTTTATGAGACGGAGGGGTTTGACTTCTTCATCCCAGTCGGTTCCGTCTATCCACAACTCTTGGAGGAGAAACTTTGCCTGAATCATTATCGGCGTAAGCCACCCTACGGGGTCAAAAAGTTTAGCGACAGAGGAGAGGATATGACGCTTTGTCCTAGCAGACGACAGGGGTATAGAGTCGACTGTGTACGAGAAGGTGTCGGTGAGGGCGTCCCATTGAATGCCGAGAGTTTTGGCGCTACTTGTTTTCTCAAACTCTAGGAGATTTGTGTCGAGCAAGTCCTCTTTGTCAATATCCTTTAGAATAGTAGGGTGGTTGGCCGTTATTTTCCGTAATGGGAATCCTGCTTAACCGAGCGCTTGGATGACTTGAGAGAGAAACTGTTCAGCCGAGAGAATATAATGGCTACCAGAGAGAATGTCATTTACATACGTTTCTTTGGTCAGGACAGGGACGGCTTTGGGGAAATTTTCTTCTACATCTTTGGCCAGTTGGTGAAGAGTACGTATGGCGAGGTTGGGGCACAGTTCACACCAAATGTGACTGTTTTCAGACGATAGTATTTTATGGGGTCGCTCGGAGATGATCGAAAGACGATCCTCTTATAGTCTCTGTCGTCTTCGTGCATTACGATTTGACGATGAATTTTTTCTATGTCTCCGTTTAAAACAAACTGGTATGTCCTCCATTTGAGAATAAGGAACATTAGATCGGGTTGGAGGGTAGGCCCGGTGTAGAGAACATCATTAAAAGGAGTACCCTGATGCTGATTTTTTCGAGGCGTTAAATACGACCCTTGCCTTCGTGGTTTTTTCTCGGGCTTTATAACCGCATGATCGGGAAGATAAAACGAAGCGCATTTGCCTTCGTTGAATTTTTCATGGGAACCCGTTTCTTCCATATGATCGATGGTGAGGTATTCTTCTAGTACATTATCATATAGTTCCTTGAGATTTCCTTTTCGGGGTAGAGTTTTTTCCATCCCTAAAAATTGGCTGAGGGCAGAGGGGCGCGAGTTGGATAAGGAGATCGCGTCAAGGAAGCTAGGCTTAAAGGGGAGCCTGACCACATAACGTCCATTATCCGCGCGGGTAGTTGTGCCTGTGTAATAATTTTCACAAAACTCATCTTCAGGAGTTTTGTCATTGAAGCTGGGTATTTCTTACAATTCCCAAAAATTCTGTAGTAGGGAGCTTAGTTCGCTATTAGTTACCTCTGAGACTTGTATGGAGTAGGAGGTTACTTCCACGGGCGTCTTGCCGCTGATGATCCTTCCAAAGATTGTGTTCTGAGCTAACAGATGGGGTGAGAGCTTTTCAACGTCTTCCTTAATTATTTGGGGTATTATGTCACTACCTAGAACAAAGTCTATTTGAGATTGAGAGTGAAAATTTGAATCCGCAAGATTGAGGTGCGCCCATTTCGCTTGGAGTTCGTTGGTCAGTTGGAAGTTTGGGAGCATTTTCGTCAGCCGAGGTAATACTATCACTTCCGCATTGATTTTTGTTTGCATATCGGCGGAAACAAGGGTCAGGGAACACAGTTTATTTGAGGTTTGCACTACTTTCCCTCCCATGCCAGAGATTTTAAACTTTGAGGGTTTATAAGGGAGTCTGATCCTGTCCTGGGCTCTTGTGGATATGAAGTTTCCTTCAGATCCCTGATCTACGAGAGCTCTAAGTTTGAAAATCTCCCCTCTATGTTCTACCGGGACGATAGCCGTGGGCAAAATTATTTAACAATCGGTTTCTGCACAGAAGGATTGTACTTGACTTTTCTGAGAGCAGGAAGGTCCTTCATCCATAAGATCGGCTTGATCCGGGGTTTTATCAGATGAGTTAATGGGGTTTGTCGTTGTGGTTTGGGATGTTGTCCTTTGCGCTCGGGAGGGTTGTCTCTTCGGCGTGGGTGAAGTGTCTTCATGAAGCACTGAGTTGTGCCGATCTCGACATTGATTGCAGGTTTGAGTCCTTGGACAATCTTTCAACATGTGTGACTGGAGAGACGATTGAAACACATATTTTTTTCTTTGACAAACTTCTTACGGTCAAAGGTAGACAATTTGTTAAATTTGACACAATTTATTAAGGGATGAGAGGAGGTTTTGCACATTGAGCATTTGTACATCGTTCGATGGTCTGTTGCGTGAGATTGAGTCTGAGCTGTCGATCTATTTTGGAACGAATGTGACGGTTGAGGTTTAAATCGGCCTAGTTTGAGGAGGAGTGAATTTACTTTTTACTTTTACTTGGGCGCCATTGATCAACTCTTTCTACCACTTCGTATCACGTTGTGAGGAACTGGTCCATTTGGGACCATTTGGGAAGTTCTTTCCTGGAGGTTAGAGACTGTTCCCACAAGGTTACAGTGTTTTCCGGAAGTTTGGAGGTAACGAGGTATATAAGAATTGGGTCCCAGTTATCTGTGGAGACTTCTGGCGTGGCGAGAATTTGAAAGCAATTATTTACCGACGATTGCAAATTTTGAATGTCTTCACTGTTTCATCAGTGTCCGTATTTCATTATCTACGAGAACTCGTCTGGTCTCGTATCGGAACTTTAGGGCTTCCCACGCTAAGGCAAAGTTGTCATCAGTCAAGGGAAATTGGTTGACTATTTGAGCTGCCTTTCCTTGGGGTGTATCTGAGGTGATACAATTTTTGCGGTTGGGAGAGTTTGGGGTGGTTAATGTAAACAGCTGTGAACATGTCACGAAACGTGGGCCATTTTTCATAACCACCATAAAATATTTCGATATCGCAGGGAGGGAATTTTAGCGAAATACCGGAGTTGTCGGATGGGCCTGGTGTGACGGTAGGGGCGCGGTTGCATTTGCTTGTTTAAGCAACTGAAACTGGTCTTCGATCTGAGCTTTTGTGTCTTCATACGCTATAAGACAGGACCTGTATTTGCTATTAGCAGATGTTGAAAAATCTTCGGGCAGGTCCTGGTCTGAGGTTTCGACAATTTTATCGAAAGCGTGTTGGACTCTATTCCAGAATTTTTCGATGTTCGAATTTTTTATATTGAGGGAAGACTCAGTGTTGTCTTTGAGGGACATCGACCTAAATAAATAAATAAATGTAAGGCGCGATAACCTCCGAAGAGATCTAAGGCCGAGCTTCTCTTCCAATTTGCGTCGTGCTCCTCTTGATTTTCCCTACAAATTGGCCGGACTGGACCTACATGTTTTTATGCCGACTCCGAACGGCATCTGCAAAGCAGATGAGTTTTCACTGAGAGCTTTTCATGGCAGAAATACACCCGGAGTGCTTGCCAAACACTCCGAGGGGCGACCCCGCTTAGAAAAATTTTCTTCTAATTGAAAAATCTTATTTCTAAAATTTTGATGTTGCTTTGCCCGGGAGTTGAACCCAGGGCATACGGTGTGATAGGCGGAGCACGCTACCATCACACCGCGGTGGCCAATCGACCTAAACCGAGCACAATAATCCATGAAATTGTCCGTTTCGGATATAAATTTTTTGGGGGCGGACGAGAATTTAAATCTTTTAACCGTTTTACTTTGTCTGGTTTCCGCGTCACTCATTTTTGAGCTTAGTTTTATGACGCTTAGAGTTGAGAATTAATAAAATTTAACTTAGAGAGAAACACTTTTAAATTTTTTTTTTGAAGAGAGAGTATTTGCTTTTAACAATGTGAGGGAGTAACGTTTAAATATTCACGTTAACTAGCAAAGGAGATAATTTTCAAAATCAAAAAAATGTTTTTGAGTTAAATTTTATTTGAGGGGGTGACCGATCGAGTTTGACCACTGTGCCGCGTTTGTACTGTATTTAATGCGTATATATGGGGGAGAATTGAATATACTTACGTGGGAAAAATACAATATGTGTATATGTAAATATAATGAGTAATTATTTAATTTCACTATCGATATTTTTTGTGGATTGTATAAGAGGGATACAGAGTGAAAGTAATAATAACTACTATTTCGGGGAAAATATAGCTTTGTACCACTGTATGAGATTTTAATTTACCAATTATGTTGTATTCTTTCTTTTATATATCCGTATATATGTGTATACGCAAGTAAGGCAACCGAGAAAATTTGCTTGCGTTTTTTACTAATTCAATTGGGACTAAATAAGAAAACTATGAGGTTTATGCTATGATAATCAGCAATTGTATCGATTTAAAAGAGATCAAATATTTTTAGAGCGGTATACACATGTAATGCCGAAAAAAATATTTGAGATGTAAAATCGATATACGTGCCCACTGTATCTAACTTAGTTTTTCTTATTATATATTTAATTAAGGACAAGAGATATTTTAGTTCAACTTGAGAAAATTTTAAAATATGTTGAGATTTGTCGCAATAAAATTTGAGGGGTAGTTTTATCAAGCGTGCCCACTATAGCTCTAATCGAGTTTTTCTTCTTATGCTTTGCACATATACCGTACCGAGTTTTGCAATATGGGGTTATTGCTATATATTTATATATATATATATGTATATATACGAAATGGTATGTGCAAATTTTTGGCGGGAAATTGAGAAAATTTAGCGGGAAATAAGGATTATTGGCGTGAAATAATAATCCTCGAAAATGAAAATTGCCTGGCATATTGCGATGGACCCATTTCGAAAACCGCCAACGTAATCATCATCAGGCAATTTTGTAATATTATCAAAGGTTTCACCGGGATTCGAACCGTGAATCACATGGTGAAACTGCAGTAACCTTTAACCACTAGCCATCCTGCTGGTATTTGTTTTCTTGCTTAATTCAGTTTTTCTCATTTCTACACTAACAACACAATCGAGACATTTTGTCTCTATATTAATTTGTGTGCCATGTAGATTTGTTTTTGTAAAGTTCTTCTTCGTTTGCGAATGAGAAGCTTTGTCAACTCGGGCTCAGTTGTACATATTTATGTATGTTTGTTTAATGGTGTGTTCAGTTTATACTTATATTTAAGAATTCATGAGCTTAACACCGGCTTATAATAATTGGATTTCAATTATTATGTTTTCTAAGAGAAACTGAAAAGAAAGAAACATTTACTGGCATATTGCAATGGACCATTTTGAAAACCGCCAACGTAATCATCATCAGGCAATTTTGTAATGTTATCAAAGGTTTCACCGGGATTCGAACCGTGAATCACATGGTGAAACTGCAGTAGCCTTTAACCACTAGCCTTTAACCACTGAACACACCATTAAACAAACATACGAAAATTGCCTTAATTTTCTTTGTTTATATATACTTTCCCGAGTTTAGGGGTGTATTAAAATTGAGTTACTACTCACGGTTTCTAAATTATAACTTTTTGTGTCTTTGTAAATTTTTGGTCGCTGGCTTCTTGTTGGTCGCTGGGTTCCTTCCGGAAGGACCACTGTTAAGGGGGTTTGCGGCAGTAGCAGCGCGTTGCACTTTTATGGTGCTGCAAGTGCACTTCCCTTTGTTTGGATGTGGATGTGGCTGCTTCGGTGGCGGCTGTGATGGCAATGTGATGGCGGTGGCACTCGATCTTTTGGTGGATCCTCTTCAGATATCTTATTTGGTGTTGTTACGTGCACAACCCACTTGCAGAAAACCAATTTCGATGATATATCTATGGCTATGCAATACTGTTTAAATAAGCGTTGCACTTAGGTTTTTGTAGGTATTGAGCCGGAACTATAAACTTTACGCGAGTGAAAGGGCACTTTCTAAATTTCAAAGTAAAACTAATTTTATTGAATACAAAGCGATTTATAATTTTTTCTGTGTCACACCGGGATGGTAAGAATTCGAATAATAATGAAATGTCAAAACATTGTATATACATATGTGCATATGTTTTGTCCATGGTACAATAACCAGGTAAAAGCATCAGAGTTGCATTTTACATGTTTTTTCATTCGAAGGTGGTCATAAAATGTCAAACTTTGTTTATGTTTACATTTTTTGTTCTTTACTTTTGATGTGAAAATTTATTAGGTAATTCTTTACTTTAGCTCACAACTACTAAAACACGTTCAAAAATATCGGGAGAGGTGTCAAAAGACGCGCTTTGGACCCAGGACCACGAATCCGAAAACGGAAATTGAAAATTTTATTTCTTTCCAGATATATTTTTTCAAAGTTGAAAATTTTCATGTGGCTGTTGTAATTTTGATGGTGTCGGGTACCCACAAAAATAACTGTGGGTAAAAGTGTTTTGCGCGGATATAGATTTGGTCTCCCATGGTCATTTTTTATAAGCGCGGCCGAAGGCCGCTAACGCAGAAAGGTGTTCTGCGCAAAATTATCATGGATCCCACCCCCGGTTTCGGAGGTACCCGCGGGTCTTTTTTCGGTTTTTCGTTAATATCTTTTGAACGAATTAACATTTTTATTTTCCGCCCTCGGATTATTAATACTGATGTCAAGACGCGTCGTTTGACACCTCTCTCCATATTTTTGGTAGCGTATTAGCAGTCGACCCCTCAACTAGACTATTACCTGCGCAAAAATACTATGGATTCCACCCCCGGTTTCGGAGCCCTCCGGTGCCATTTTTCAGTTTTTTGGGAATATTTTTTGACAGAAATAAAATATTTAATTTTCGCTTTCGGATTCGTCGTCCTGAGTCCAAAACGCATTTTTTTGACAACTCTCCTATATTTTTGCACGAGTTTTTGCAGTTGTGAGCTAAAGTAAAGAATTACCCCGCAAGATCAAGGAAGAGGAAAAATTGGGAAAAAGCTTGTGGCGTTAGCTTCCCTAAAATGGCTTAATTTTTTCGCTCCATTTTCAGGCCTGTGACCTTATTGTGGGAGCTCAGAGAGTAAATTTGATGCCCAACTCCACTCCATCGCTATATTTACCGTCTTTGATGTAAATATTGTTTCCCGAATGTTGTAAGATAAAAAATATAATATAATTTTATGTATGACCTAGCAGTGCTAATCAAGAGTTTGTAAAAAACGGAAGTTGTCTCATCGTCCCCAACGGTCATTCCTACAGTTATCTACCAAAATATTGGACAATACTTTCGCCGCTACAATGTGAAGGAAGGACGAAGGATAAATAATAAAGTCCCTTCTACATGTTCGCTTTTTTTAAGTGACATCATTGGAGCGAAAGGTCAATACTTCGCACGGAACAGCTGCAGCACACAAACGGATATGCATGATGTACCACGAATAAGTCGTGAAACCCAGACGCAGTAACCTCCCCTAGTTTCAGGGCCACCATTAGTTTACAAAGAGCGAAAATATACTATACAAGTATACGCAAAACGGCCCTTATCAGGGCCACCACTAGTCAACAAAGAGAAAAAAAATGCTAAACAATTATACCTACGAAAAGCGACCCTTATCAGGGCCACAAACAGTTTGCGAGGAGAAAATATTGCTAGACAATTATGTTTTACATGCTATAGATTTACTTTTGGATTATTTATATCATCCATATGATGACAAGAAAAAAACTGGAGTATAACCGATACTGGAGTTGAAAACGGAAATATTCCAAGCAGAACTTTTACCGTAGCCGGTACCGATACCAGATCCAGCCTAAAGCCGAAATTGCTACAAAAGCCTCCTGGCTAGAGCCAGAAGGAAAACCCGGAACCGTAATTGAAGTCAGTACTACAACCGAACTAGTATCTAAAAATTAAACCGAAAGCAAAATCGGTTCCGAACAGAGGAGCCAAAAGAAAACTTGGATTAAAACAACCATGCAATGGCTCTGAACCCGAAAGTTCTGTGGCATAGCGACTCATTTGAAATTTTCAACACACCCGTGCTTTTTTAATTAAAAAAGATTACATCTAAAGACATGGAGTACATATCCTTCAAAGAAATCTGCACCTCAAATACCGACACGACGAGTTTCCAACGTTAAACGTTATTATGAATATATGTATCTTCGATATTTATTAGGTTACTAAATTACTTAATTTTTACTTTACAAAATACATGAAATTTTAAAATAAATCTGTACTTATTCATGAAAATACTATTAACTCAGCATTTTATATACAATCTCATCCCAAATTTTCAACATCTCTTAGAGACAGTAACGTTAGTATTCATACATACATGTATTGAAAATAAGGTCCACTACAAAAAACATTTAGCAATAGCATTTCCCAATATAATTTTAATACTACAAAATAACGACCTTAGGCAGATAAAGTAGGAACAATATAATTCCTAAAAAGTTGTATCTCACTTTACATTAAACTGCTTTGGAATATAAACACATACACTAAAAGATACATACAATACAAAACGGTCCTTTATTTATATATCATAAGCAAATTTAATGTTGCGACCATTGGATATTTTTCAAATCAATTGGTTCTAGAACCATCTCCCATAATGGAGACATTTCATGTAAACGTTCGACATGTTTGATGCAGGTATTGGTAATATAATCAACCTCTTCAATGGTGGTAAAACAACCAATACCAAATCTATAAAAATTTAACAATAGATTAATTTCAAATTAACTAAACAATTCAGTACGGTAAACTCTTTTAAGGCCATAAGTAATGATAAATTTAATAAATAACTATACCTTTGCTCTGGATCACCATTACATATACCATGTGATAATCTTGAAGTGATGCGATCATATAAAGTTTCGACAGAAAATCTATAAATTTCTTATCACATTCCATTTCTTTGAGTGCAAGATAACATGCAGCACCAAATCCAATAACAATAATCCGAAGGCGGAAAAGAAAAATTTTAGCTCGTTCAAAAGATATTCCCAAAAAACCGAAAAAAGACCCCGGAGTGCTTCGAGACCGGGGTGGGATTCATAGTAATTTTGCGCTGGCGGCCTTCGGCCGCGCTTATAAAAAATTAATCTGGGTGGGTCCAACACCGGTTTTGAGACCAAAACTATATCTGCGAAAACACTTATGTCCACAATTTTTTTTGTGGGTACGTTATCATCAACATTACAACGCGCCCATGAAAATTCTTTTGCAAATATCTCTTGTCCAACACAAAATAAATTACCTCCGCCTTCTGATTATTGTTGTCGAGGTCAATGCGCGTCTTTTAACACCTCTCTCGATATTTATGGACGCATATTACCAGTGTCATGCTGTCGTATAGAATTCCAAGAGTTGATGCGCTGGAAAAGTTGAAGAAGTGATTCAGCTGCTATATGTAAATAAATAATAACAATAAATTAAATATATATCATTCAAAAATCAGCTAATTACCTTTATTTTCCATTAAAAATGCCTTTTTCCTCCAGCTTCATCAGCAAACCAACTTTTTTCTTTTTTTATTTTGGCTTTGTTGACGAAAATTACATGTGACATTTTTCTTCTTCCATCACTTTTGACAGACGAAACTGAAAGAACAATTGACAGTTTATGTACAATCGGCAACAACAAAATACACGGGAGGGTTGCATTTTCGCTAATGCTTCTACCTGGTAATTGTACCATGGATTTGTCAACCAATGGTTGGGGTTGCCAGAGGGGCGAAATATGCTCTCGCGTTCATTTTACAATTTTCTGAGTGATAATCCGAGTTTAACGTGAGTATTACGGTTAAGAATTATACGTATTCTAACTAATTAATAAATATACGTTTAAATTCAATAGAACATGTGCAATAATACATATTGAAGCGTATAATAATTCAAAATTGTATATAAATCCAATTTTCTTAAAATAAAAGGGTTGCTTGTTGGCGACTACGACAGTCGCTCAAACAAGTATTGATATTAAACAAATTAATCGTTTTTCAAATAGACTAGGCCGTACTTTGGATTTGATATTTTTATCTAATAATTTAAATTTTTCACTTTTTGAATGTATTTCTCCAATTAAAAAATCCGATTTGCATCATGTTCAATTAGTTCTTGATCTGGAATTTTATAAATTTTCCGAAGCTAGTACTATCAGCTATAATTTTTCTTTTAATTTTATGAGATGCGATTTTTCGAATTTGAAAAATCTTTTGCTGGAAATAAATTAGGATAATTTGTTTTACAGTCTTGATACCACTAAAAGGTTTGAGATATTTAAGTCTACTGTTCTGCAAAATGTGATACCCTTGGCTTCCAAAAAGAAATAAAACGTGCCCTGGCACAATAGAGCTTTGATGAAACTTCTGAATTTGAAAAATAGACTTAAAATACATAAACTTTTTTCGACTTGTATAAAGAGTATGATAAGAAATTCACGTGTCTGGATAAATTTTTACACAGAAATTGTATTTTAAATTTTGAAGAAAGCCTTAGATCAAACCCAAAATGATTTTGGAACTTTGTCAACTCGAAGAAATCAGTTTCAAATATTCCGTCCTTTGTTTTTCTTGTTGAAAAAGCTGTCGATACTCCGGAGGACGCTGCAAATCTTTTTGCTGAATACTTTATGAACAATTTCACTTCTTATTCTGACAACCATGATAATATTACTTTTAATATTCAGGCTTCTATTGACTTCGGTAATCTAGTACTGTCTAAGGAAGATTTTCTTAATGGGCTTATTCGGCTTAAGCTGCCAACGAATACCGATATCGATGGTTTGTCTGCAATTTTGTTTAAACAATGTGATTCGCTAGTCTATCCACTGTTGTTAATTTTTAATAATTCCTTATCTACAGGTACTTTTATTGATGCATGGAAATTAGCGTTCATTACACCTATTTTCAAGAGCGGCAATAAAAATGATATTACTAATTATAGGCCCATTTCAAAACTTACCACCATGGTAAAGCTCTTTGAATGTATCATCCTATATAAATTACGTTTCTGTGTTAAGAATTTTGTGTGTCCAGAGCAGCATGGATTTTTCCCAGGTCGCTCAACTGTGTCTAATTTGAGTATTTTCTCTGATGACTACCTCGCAGATTTTCAGGCAGGATATCAGGTTGACGCTGTGTATACTGACTTTTCCAAGGCTTTCGATCGTGTCTCCCATGTTATTTTGATTAAAAAGTTAGCCTGTTTGGGCTTTCACTCAGTATTTTTGAGTTGGATTGAATCCTACTTATTTAATCGTAATTGCATGGTTGTAGTCGATGGTGTTATGTCTCATCCATTCGTTGCTTGCTCCGGTGTTCCACAAGGTAGTATCCTGGGTCCACTGTTTTTTGTTTTGTTTATTAATGATATTCGCTCTTGCTTCTCTAAAGTAAAATTCTTGCTGTATGCAGATGACCTTAAGATATACTTGGCTATTCATAGCCTTCATGATTCGTATTGTTGCAAGAAGCTTTGGATAAACTAAGTAACTGGTGTAATAATCGGTTATCACTTAACCTAAAAAAGTGATTTCAAATAACTTTTTCGAAGCGTGTCAACATGATTGATACCGTGTATCAAATATCAAACTCGCTCCTGTTGCGGGTTAGTGAAATTAAGGACTTGGGAGTAATATTTGGCTCGAAGTTTTCGTTTTCAAGTCATATTAATGTGTGCATTTCTAAGTCGTATGCCGTAGCTTTTGTTAGGCGTCATAGCTCGGATTTCAGTGACCCGTATATGCTAAAACTTTTATATTCAGCGTTTGTGCGATCCAAACTTGAGTACGCTTGTTTCATCTGGTCTCCGACTTATAAAGCTCTTGCTTATTGATTAACTTAAAATCATTGCAGGACAGGAGGACAATTTTATCGCTGTCGTTTGTTTTCTATTTGCTACGTGGGGTTGTTGATTGCCCTGTTCTCCTTGAGAGGATTTTCATTAATATCACTGGACCACGAATTTCAACTATTTTTCTTTACCAGAAACGCCGTTATGAAATTCGTATGAATAATCACCCCCTGATTTCGAAAATTGAGTTCATTTTTGATTTTATGGTACCGCTTTTGAGATCTTTGCAATTTACCGTTATTCGAAAAAACCAAAAAGATGTCTCCCTTTAATTACGTATATCTCACGAACGGGTCAAGCAATTGCAGATGCATTGCAGATTGCATTGTTTACAGAATTGGAAAGACGATAAAATTTGCTATAAATGCATCATACATTGTTTTTTGCTCAACCATATAGTTTTCGAGATATTAGCTCACCATTTCATATTTTTGTTTTTTTTTTTTATGAAAAAATATGAAAAAAATTACTTTTTGCGAGGGCAGCATTCCAAAACCACAATTTTTTTTTCCAAATATTTTATATTTACGTAAAGCTCTGTTTAATTAGAAAAAAGATAAGCTACCATCGAAGAAAATCGATGCAAAACTACGTAAGTTATAAGCGATCAAATAAAAATACCCAGGTTGCGCAATTTCACCGTATACCTCAAAACGTATGTATGGTATAAAGATGAGTGAAATATCTAGCTATGCTCTGTTTCTATTTAGTTAAAAGTTCAATTTATGAATGAAATTACCCATATTTTTAACTCTTTTTTTTAAATTTATTTATGTTTGTACTATATTCTAGCAATCTTTATCTTAATTTTATTTTACTATGTAGTCGAAATGATTATGTGTTCGACTTTGACGCTTATTCAGTTTAGGATCGGTTTCTCTTATGAGAAACCAGCAGTAATCACCCATCATTGCGACGTCCAAGAATCCTTGATATCGATTCTCAATTAATTTCATTTGCTGATGAAACCTTTCGCCATGATCGTCACTTTCGTCGCCAAGATTTGCCGGAAAAAAAGCTCAAATGTGAGTGCAGAAAGTGAATTTTTAAAGACATATTTACGCCTGGAAAGAAAATATTAGTTAGGTAAACATGTTATAGAATTTTGGGAAATTAATTTTAATAAGCCTTTAATATTTACCCATTTTCGCATAATTATTGATTAAGGGCTTTTGTGTCTACCGAGAAAAGAAGCAACGACGTTTTCAAAGGATTCCCACGCTGCTGCCTCAACTGATGAGAGTAGTCCTTTGAATTGATTATTGTTGATCAACTTTTTTATTTGTGGTCCGACAAAAATACCTTCCTTTATCTTGGCTTGAGAAATATCTGGAAAAATTGTTTTCAAATAGTCGAATGCTTCGCCTTCTTTGTCCAAAGCCTTAACAAAGTTTTTAATGAGACCGAGCTTGATGTGTAAGGGTGGAAGTATGATTTTCTCTTTGTATTTGATGTTATCCACACCAACGGTAAACTCGACTCTTTCCGGCCAATCCTTTCTGACGTAGTGGTCCTTACGAGCTCGGCTATCCCACTTGCAGAGGAAGCAGCAGTGCTTGGTGTAGCCACTTTGTAGACCGCATAGCATTGCAACGACTTTGAGATCAGAACATATTTTCCAATCATGCTCTTCATATTTGATAAATTTGAGTAGTTTACGCATTTCCTCGTAGGTTTCCTTTGTATTTACTGCATGTGCTAGCGGGATAGAAGGCTTTTTGTTACCAATATGCAATAATACAGCCTTTAAACTCAGTTTATTGCTGTCTATGAACAATCGCCACTCTTTTGAATCATATGTTTGACCAAACTCTTTGAATAAACCAGGAATGTCGTTGCAGTAGCATATACTGTCTTTCCTGGTATAGTGTTTGGAAAATGGTTCGTGACGAGTTCTACAATATATCACCTTAACATCGGATGATACAAATTTAAATTGTTGCGTGCGAGAAGTGTGGATCTCGGCCTTTTCCTTGGATAGTTCCAAATCTCTTATCCAATCATTAAGTTGTGCTTGTGATAGAACGTTTCTCTCCTTTCCCATGCGAAATTCAGTACAACTTGATTCCCCGCACTCAGATCTTACTGTTGACAATGGAACTGGATCCGCAACTGCCGTTGAATGTAGTACTGGTAATGTCACTGTAGGTACGCTGGCATAGGTTACTCTTCTTGATCTTCCAACGCCAAGTACTTTTGTTTGACAAATATAACAGTCTATTGAATGGCAAGTAGGTTATCTCCATATCATTGGTGTATCAAATTTTATTTGTTGTCCGGATTCCGACTGAATCAATTCTACTCGACACGATGTACACAAAGTGTTCGGTGTCCATGGTTTTTCAGCATTTTTAGGCTCAATGCCAAAATACTTGGAGTATAAAGTTTTGATATGATCTGAGAACACTTGTCGTCGCCTTATGATAGTATATTGGCCACACATGAAACAGAACATACCTGGATCGTTATTACACTCAAATTCTCGCGTCCTTTTACTCATTTTATTTTTTTTACTAAATCACGGTTTTGAAATTTGACTTATGAACTGAACTATCTCCGGCGAGCCTTGCAGATGTTATGAAGTTTCAAGGCGCATTAACTCATATTTATACTCGGAACAAGAATAAAATTTAAAAAATCAAATCTTACCTAGACAGAAAGGTTCCTTTTTATACGAAGCCGGGAAAAGAAAATACTACCTGCTTTAGATGTAGGCTTTAAAAATTTTCTGCGTCTTATAATTTTGAAAATCTACCTGCATACTTACCCATAAGTGACGGAAATACATGTATATAACTACATGCCTACAGCAGCTTTCGAACCCAACCACTCTTCCTTTCGATGCAACCACTCTACCTACTATAAAACAATTCGAGTATTAAAAGTACTATTTGATTTATTTAAAGAAAAAGTATTATCATTGTTATGGTGTTATTCTTTTATCCGGATAATATCCCATTTGCACTTTATACCTTTAATATATGTATGTATACATACATTGAGGTTTCGCAACCTGGGTATTTTTATTTGATCGCTTATAACTTACGTAGTTTTGCATCGATTTTCTTCGATGATAGCTTATCTTTTTTCTAATTAAACAGAGCTTTACGCAAATAAAAAAATATTTGGAAAAAAAGTTGTGGTTTTGCAATGCTGCCCTCGCAAAAAGTAATTTTTTTCATATTTTTTCATAAAAAAAACAAAAATCTGAAATGATGAGCTGATATCTCGAAAACTATATGGTTGAGGAAAAAACAATGTATGATGCATTTATAGCAAATTTTATCGTCTTTCCGATTCTGTAAACTCGTTTGCAATTGCTTGACCCGTTCGTGAGATATACGTAATTAAAGGTAGCCATCTTTTTGGTTTTTTCGAATAACGGTAAATTGCAAATATCTCAAAAACGGGACCATAGAATCAAAAATGAACTCGATTTTCGAAATCAGGGGGTGGTTTTACATACGAATTTCATAACGGCGTCTCTGGTAAATTTTGGCCGTCGACCAGTGTATTCCGGCTAGGGCTCTTCGTGCTTCTGAGTTTTTTCATATTGGTTTTCTTAGGGCTCTCTATGCGCGGAATGCTCCAATTTCTAGAGCCTTAATTGAGTTCAATAGAATTTCTAAATTTTGTGAGATAGATTTTTCTTGTTCGAAAGATGGCTTTCTGAATATTTTAAATACTTTTTGTAAGTAAGGTAATTTATATTAACATTGTTAACTACTTTACACTTTTATAATTAGTCTATAAGATTATTTTTTAATTGGCTTAAATAAATAAATAAATATAAACGGAATGCCTTTAAAACTACTAGGAATGAAGCTACTTCAGTTATTAGGCGAGAAAAGCGAAAGTACTTCATTAAAGATAGATCCTGTATTGCCCTGCAATGTTTTGTGGCACAATCTGAGAAACCTTCGGGTACATGCTAGTGACAATGTAGAATGCTCGCTAGAGTCTGACACTCTTAACGATGCTTTTGTCAACCTACTACCTTTTCATGTCCGCCCGCTCCTCACCTGAGTTACTTGTGACCCGCTAATAATGTTGATGAAATGTTTGAGTTTAGTACTGTATCGGAATTAGATGTTGCAAAATGTGTGTTTAAAATACGGTCTAATGTGGTTGGTGTAGAAGGAATTCCCCTAAAATTTATTAAAATTATTCTTCCGATTATCCTACCTACGCTCACCCATATCATAAACCACTGCTTCACGACATCTTGCTTTCCTGATATATGGAAGATTGCAAATGTGATTCCTGTAGCTAAAGCTAAATCTGCATGTAGCCCCAGTGATTTTCGTCCTTTAAGTATCTTGCCAGCACTGTCTAAAGTAATTGAGTCTATTATGTCTGAGCAAATCCATATCCATGTTAATTGTTTTTGCTTGATATATCCGTTCCAGTCTGGTTTTAGGGCCAATCACAGCTGTACCACGGCTATGATGAAAATACTTGACGACATCTGCATACCATTTGACAAGAACCAAATGACGCTGCTGTGCTTGCTAGACTTTTCTAAGGTGTTTGATTCCGTCAATCATGAACTACTGTGTTCAAAGCTAGTAAGATACTTTGGGTTTAGAGAGTCTGCTGTGCGGCTAATGAAAAGTTATTTGGAAGGTCGATACCACCGCGTCAAAATTGCCTCGGATATCTCTGAGCTGCGACCTCTTTTAGTTGGTGTTCCACAAGGTTCTGTACTGGGCCCACTTTTGTTTAGCATGTTTGTCAATGACGTGTTTAATACGTGCCAGTCCGCTCAAATTCATGCTTATGCTGATGACATACAGCTTTACATGTCACGCCCTCTTGAGGAGACTAATGAATTGTGTTCTGATTTCAACGAAGACCTATCCTTTATCGCATCTTGGGCTTTGCAAAACGGCCTCCGGTTGAACTGCTCTAAGTTCCTTGTTCTCCCTATATGTAACAGACGCGTGGACTCCTTAACCATTCCACCGCTATTTCAAGGATATGAGAGTGTACAATCTGGGTTTTATCATTAATTCTAGCCTAACAAGTACCGATCATGTCAACTCTATCATAAGTAAAGTTTATTATGTTTTACGTAATCTACAATTTTCTGCTTCATATACGCCGGTTGCCATTAGGAGAAAGCTCGCTGTACAACTTATACTACCAATCATTTGTTATCCTGAACTCATCTATAGCAAGATGGACTCCCAGTCTGCTCATAAAATTGAAGTGGTGTTCAATAATGTCACGAGATATGTATACGGACTAACAAGATACGAGCTTATCCCTACATGGAAATGTAGCCTTTCGGGCTGTGAAATTTTGTTTAAAGGTAAGAAATTGTATCTTTCTTTATCGTCTGATGGCGAAGAACAAGCCCAATTACCTATTGTTCCTAACTTTTCTCTCCTACCCTCTGAAGACTATTTTCTGTCAATGCTGTTCGAGTTTGGAATTCCATCCAAGCTTCTATTAAGAATGGTCTAAATAAAACCAACTTTAAGAAAAGTTTATATTCATACTTTGCTATCTATGTTAGTTAAATTCTTTAATTATATATATATATATTTTTGTTATTGTGTTGCAAATGTTAAATTTTTACGTTTTATTTCAATGTTTTACCATTACTATTAATATTTAGTTTCAAGCTTGCTCATGAGTAATTATGTATATATTTCCTGTATATTTAACTGTTGTGCTAAAAAGGATAATTTGTCGATCTTATTGCACTAATACATTGTATTAAATAAATTGAAATTTAAACGCCATGTTCTTTGGCACCAGGTCTACATTTTGAATGTGCAGAATGGCATACAGTGCAGCCGCTGGGGTTGTATTCAGGGATCGATAACCTACATACCCCTTCCAATATTTATACTCAGCTGAGCAGAGCTCACAAAGTATATTAATTTTGTTCGCATAACGGTAATCCGTAACGGCATAAACTAATCGATATTGATATAGACTTCTATATATCAAAATGATCTGGGCGAAAAAAGAAATTAATTTAGCCATGTCCGTCCTTCTGTCTGTCCGTGAACACGATAACTTGAGTAAATGTTGAGGTATCTTTATGAAATATGGTACGTAGGTTCCTTGGTACTAATTCCGGATCGCTATTTAAAATGAACGAAATCGGACTATAACCACGCCCACTTTTTCGATATCGAAAATTTCGAAAAACCGAAAATGTGCGATAATTCATTACCAAAGACGGATAAAGCGATGCAACTTTGTGGGTGGGTTGACCTTATGACGCAGAATAGAAAATTAGTAAAATTTTGGACAATGGGAGTGGTACCGCCCACTTTTTAAAGAAGGTAATTTAAAAGTTTTGCAAGCTGTAATTTGGCAGTCGTTACTGATATCAGGATGAAGTTTGGCAGGAACATTACTCCTATTACTATATGTGTGTTAAATAAAAATGAGCAAAATCGGATGACGAACACGCCCACTTTTAAAAACAAATTTTTCAAAAGTTAAATTTCAACAAAAAATTGAATATCTTTACAGTATATAAGTAAATTATGTCAACATTTAACTCCAGTAGTGAAATGGTGCAACAAAATACAAAAATAAAAGAAATTTTCAAAATGGACATGGCTCCGCCCTTTTTCATTTAATATGTCTAGAATACTTTTAATGCCATAATTCGAACAAAAATTTACTTGTGAAATTTGGTAGGAGGATAGATTCTATGACGATAACTGTTTTCTGTGGAAATGGGCGAAATCGGTTGAAGCCACGCCCAGTTTTTATACACAGTCGACCGTCTGTCCTTCCGCTTGGCCATTAACACGACAACTTGAGCAAAAATCGACATATCCTTACTAAACTTAGTTCACCTACTTATCTGAACTCACTTTATATTGGTATAAAAAATGGCCGAAATACGACTATGACCACGCCCACTTTTTCGATATTGAAAATTACGAAAAATGTTAAAAATGCCATAATTCTGTATCAAATATGAAAAAAGGGATGAAAAATGGTAATTGGATTGGTTTATTGACGCAAAATATAACTTTAGAAAAACTTTGTAAAATGGGTGTGACACCTACCATATTAAGTAGAAGAAAATGAAAAAGGTCTGCAGGGCGAAATCAAAAGCCCTTGGAATCTTGGCAGGAATACTGTTCGTGGTATTACATATATAAATAAATTAGCGGTACTCGACAGATGAAGTTCTGGGTCACCCTGGTCCACAGTTTGGTCGATATCTCGAAAACGCCTTCACATATACAACTAAGGACCACTCCCTTATAAAACCCTCATTAATACCTTTAATTTGATACCCATATCGTACAAACACATTATAGAGTCACCCCTGGTCCACCTTTATGGCGATATCTCGAAAAAGTGTCCACCTATAGAACTAAGGTCCACTAACTTTTAAAATACGCACTAACAACATTCATTTCATACCCATATCGATCACACACATTCTAGAGCCACCCCTACCCCAGCGGGTAAGGGGTAAGAATATACCCGCGGTAGGTATGCCTGTCGTAAGAGGCGACTAAAATACCAGATTCAAGGGGTGTGTAGCGCAACCCTTCAGGTTGCCAGCGCAATATATAGCTTCTCCAAACCCAATTGTCAACCTCGCCTATCCGTGAATCGTTCCCGAGATGGTCGGTCTAGCACCTTAATGGTGCTGTGGTACCGGAGCGTACCGGATCTGTATCCGGCAAAGGACATCGATAACACTCCCCAAAGCCTTCGGTGAGCTACCTTATCGCTACAACAACAACAACAACAGAGCCGCCTCTGGTCCACCTTTATGTCGACATCTCGAAAAGGCGTTCACCTATAGAACTAAGACCCACTCCCTTTTAAAATACTCATTCAGACCTTTCATTTGATATCCATATCGTACTGTAACGAATTTAGGGCAATTCCTCTTATTTGCTACCTTTTGCTAACGTTCGTATCGCTAAACTGTTGAATGAAATAACTCCAATATTCAATAATGCAAAATAGTCTTTATTAGACTTCTTTGAAAATATTTCGCAATAACACTTATACATCGCAACTGATAGCGTGCTTAAATCAAACTGATTCTGCTTACTCAGCTTTAACTCCTTATATACTCTGTGATGTCTCGTTCGCATACTTCTAAGCGTTGCTTCTTCTAGAATTTACTACTTGTTTACCAGCTATAAACTACAGATGCACGTGTATAGCTTCTCATATGCGCGTGTATATGTGAGTGATACTTCCATCGATGATTGCCTACTTTTGGGAGTATCTCAGATAAGATATATGTATGTGTTTTTGCGTTTCTCTCCGCTGCGTGTACGTACATATGTGTAGACATAATGATTGATTTGGTTATGTGCATACAAGTCACTGCTAAGTATCGGCTTATAGGTGATAGTATCCCTTAGTGTTGCTAATATTCGTCACACTGCCCTCCACCTAAGTCTGATCGTTCCGATCAGACAAATCTCTCGATCTAACCGCTACTAACCTCTCCAAATGAACCACCCTTCTATTTCGTGGTTTCTCAATGGTTTGTATGCGGTAGGTGGTATCACTGATCCTCTTCACAACTTTGTATGAGCCTTCCCAACTGCACCGAAATTTGGATGGAACACCTTTCCGTTGGTGAGGGTTGTATAACAGTACCAAATCTCCCTCCAAGAACCTTTCCGAATTTTTGTTCTCGTTGTACCTGTGTTTCATATTACTACTCATTATCCTGGTTCGTTCCCTCACACTCTGTTGTTTGGCCAATGACCTACTTCATAGAGCTTGCGCTTGGCGGATTGGCGTCGCATAATCAATATCGTTCCCACGTTTCACAACAGTAGTGCACCCTGGCTTGAAAGTACCCTCGCATTCATTCTGGGAAATTCTTTCCTTCGTTTTTGTGCATCCATTTGGTGTTGTCAGTGCCGGTGTTTCTCTCGCTGGTACTTTTGATTTAGCTTTATTTGGCCCATTCGATCCATCAACCTTTACCTTTGACTTTCGTGGTATTTGTCGAGTCTTCTCCACCAGTACTCGATTACTGCTGATCTCTTTCTCCAAACTGAAGTTAAGTGGCCCATCCTGGTTCTTATAACGAATAACCCTTCTCTGCATATCGATCCTGATGCCATGGTCAACTAAGAACTCCACTCCCAATATGACTACATCAACAATCCGGACTTGGTTATACTCGCCAGAGACCGTACGCAACTTTGCTTTACTCTCCTGTTGACCAAATCAGATCGAATCAAGGAATGAGATGCGTCCGTATCTACAGTCAGTACACGTTCTTTGCCATCCACATTCCCTCTGACGGTAAGACTGCTTGATTTCCTTCCAATTTGCGACTCAGATATCACAGGAAATTCAATAGCTGGAGCTAGCTCTCAATTTCTACATTTTGCTCGCTCTTGCTCATCCGCCAGCTTTCTTATTAAGACCACCCATGCTTTGGAAACACTAAGATCAAGTTCGCAATGTCGTGCAATGTGACCGGGCTTCCCGCATTTGAAGCATTTGATTACTCGTTCACTCCGCTTTTGCGATCCTTTCAGCGCCTACAATATTGCGTTCACCCAGTCTGGCCTTTCTACCTCCACACGGCGTGCTTTGAACGCTGGCTTACACAAAAGCGATGCTGTTTCCTGAATCAGAGCATTTGTTGATACCGTTTCTGCGAATGTAGGTTTTAGGTTGGCGTATGTCGCCCGCTTCGTTTCGACATCCCGTATTCCATTAATAAAGCTCTGGATTTTTACCCTTTCGGTATATTCCACGGGTGCGTCCGCATTCGCTAAATGTGCCAGCCTTTCAAAATCCGACGCAAACTCTTGCAATGTTTCACCAGCCCTCTGGAAGCGGTTCAGTAACTCCATTTGGTATATCTGTCTCCTATGCTCGGTTCCGTATTGTCTCTCTATAGCGCCCATCAATGCTTCATAACAGTTCCGTTCGCCCTCTGGAATGGTTTGTAAGATCTCAGCTGCCGGCCCTTTCAATGCCACGGACAGTTCAGCAACTTTATCATCCGCATTCCAGTTGTTCACTGCTGACGTCTTCTCAAACTGTAGCTTAAAGGCCTGGAAAGGAACAGAACCGTCAAAGGATGGTGTTTTTACCTTTGGATTACATGCTGAAACTGCTGGGCGATTTAGGTGCAATTCCTGTTTACGACCTCTCAGTGTTTCAATCTCGGCATCAATTTTGTCTTCGAGTTGTAAAAATTTTGTATCTTGCGCCTCCAACTTCGACGAAATACGTCGTTCTTGCTCTTCCAGTTGAGCAGAGATCTGCGATGATATCTGTACTGAAATTTGCGCCGACATTTCGGATATTCGTGCCTCTTGTGCTTCAATCTTAGATGTAACATGTGTCGACATTTCTGAAATACGCTTTTCCTGTGCTTCCATCTTGGATGTTATACGTGTCTCTTGGGATTCCTGCTTGGATGTTATACGGTTCTCCTAGGATTCTAGTTGAGATGCCATATATGTCTTCTGTTCTTCCAGTTTAGATGACATTTGCGACGACATTGATGTTACTGTCGATGTTTGTGCAGATATTGCAGCCAATATCATGTTCAAGTCTTTGCTGGTAACTGTCTGCGATGTTTCGTTTTTCTCTTCAATTTTTGTGGTTGATTCTTCCACATCAGGATAAAAGACATATTCGTCCACATTAATTCCTTTCTCCAACTCCTTCTTCAGTTGCTGGATCTTCAATTCACTCCACTTTGCCATGTCCTTTTTGTATTCAAAATCTTCGGAATTTATTCAACAATTCCTCTTCTGACACCAATTGTAACGAATTTTGGGGCAATTCCTCTTATTTGCAGCCTTCTGCTAACGTTGGTATCGCTAAACTGTTGAATAAAATAACTCCAATATTCAATAATGCAAAATGGTCTTTATTAGACAACTTCTGATAGCGTGCTTAAATCAAACTGATTCTGCCTGCTCAGATTTAACTCCTTTTATACTCTGTGATGTCTCGTTCGCATACTTCTATGCGTTTGTTCTTCTAGAATTTACTACTTGTTTACCAGCTATATACTCACCAGCTATAAACTACAGATGCACGTTTATAGCATCTCATATGCGCGTATATATGTGAGTGATACTTGCACAAATGATTGCCTACTTTTGTGAGCATCTCAGATATATGCATGTGTATGTGTGAGAAATACTTTGCTGATGATTGCATACTTTTGCGAGAATCTCTGCGCTGCTGGCATGTACACAACATGTACACGTAATGATTGATTTGTTTATGTCCTTACAAGTCAATGATTAGTATCGGCTTAGAGATGATAGTATCCCTTAGTGTCGCTAATATTCGTCACAGTACAAAAAAATTCCAGAGTCACCCCTGGTCCACCTTTATGGCGATATCTCGAAAAGGAGTCCACCTATAGAACTAAGGATCACTCCCTTTTAAAGTACTCATTACCACCTTTCATTTGATACCCATATCGTACAAACACATTCTAGAGTCACCCCTGGCCCACCTTTGTGGCTATATCCCGAAATGGCGTCCACCTATAGAACTAAGGATCACTCCCCTTTAAAATACTCATTACCACCTACCATTTGATACCCATGTCATACAAACACATTCCAGGGTTACCCTAGGTTCATTTTCCTATTTGGTGGGTTTCCCTTATTTTGTCTCCAAAGCTCTCAGCTGAGTATGTAATGTTCGGTTACACCCGAACTTAGCCATCCTTACTGTTGTTGTTGATGTAGCAATGCTCGCCCCACCTAATAGCCGCGACCGATCACAAATTGTCATCAATATCCTCTAACGGGAGTCCAAGGAAACTTGCCGTTTCAACAGGGGTGGACCATAAGGAAAGGGGTGTTAGAGGCGTTGGTTCCACATTACAATTAAAGAGATGGTTGGTGTCATGTGGGGACACATTGCAAGCAGGGCATACATTTTGTATGTCGGGGTTGATTATGGATAGGTAAGAGTTTAACCTGTTACAGTATCCAGAACGAAGTTGAGCAAGAGTGACACGCGTTTCCCTGGGGAGTATGAGTTCCTCTTCTGCGAGTTCTGGATATTTTTCTTCAAGTACTGGATTCACCGGGCAATTCCCGACATAAAGGTCCGACGCCTGTCTATGGAGTTCACCAAGGACCTGCTTGTGTTTTTCCGCTTCATACGGCTGGGTTCTCAGGTGCCGTATTTCCTCAAAATGCTTACGGAGATGACTCCTTAGGCCCCTAGGCGGTGCTGGTTCGTCAATCAGATGTCTGTTGGGATGCCCAGGTTTCTGGGTATTCAACAGAAACTGTTTGGTCAGCATCTCATTTCTCTCCCTGATGGGGAGTATTCTCACCTCATTATGCAGATGGTGTTCTGGGGACATAAGAAGACAGCCCGTGGCGATTCTGAGAGCAGTATTTTGGCAGGCCTGTAGTTTCTTCCAGTGGGTGGTTTTTAGGCTTGGCGACCATATGGGTGACGCGTAGCATGTAATCGGCTGGCTAATTGCTTTGTATGTGGTCAAGAGTGTTTCTTTATCTTTTCCCCAGGTACTGCCAGCAAGGGTTTGAGGATTTTATTACGGCTCTGAATTCTTGGAACAATTGCGGTTGCGTGCGCACCAAAATGTAGATCCTGATCAAACGTCACACCCAAGATTTTGGGGTGTAGGACAGTCGGTAGCGTAGTGCCATCGACGTGGATGTTCAATATGGTCGACATTTGGGGCGTCCATGTTGTAAATAAGGTCGCAGAAGATTTAGTCGGTGACAATGACAGGTTTCGCGAGGCGAAAAAACTGGAGAGATCAGGGAGATAGCCGTTTATTTTATTGCATAGCTCATCGATCTTTGGGCCTGGGCCTGTGGCCATTATTGTGCAGTCATCGGCGTAGGAAACGATTGTGACTCCTTCCGGTGGTGAAGGTAGCTTAGATATGTAGAAATTAAACAAAAGCGGGGATAGGACACCACCCTGTGGCACCCCTTGTTTAATTCTCCTTTGTTTTGATGTTTCGTTTCTGAATTGCACCGATGCCTGCCGACCACCCAGATAATTTGCGGTCCACCTTTTAAGACATGGGGGAAGGGTAGACCCTTCCAGGTCTTGCAGTAACGAGCCATGGTTGACCGTATCAAAAGCTTTTGATAGGTCTAACGCTACGAGTACTGTTCTATGGTGGGGATATTGATTCAAACCGCAATTTATCTGGGTGCTAATGACATTTAGCGCGGAGGTAGTGCTATGGAGTTTTCTGAAGCCATGCTGATGAGGGGCTAGCTGCAAATGTGCTTGGAAATGAGGGAGCAAAATGGCTTCAAGCGTCTTTGCCACTGGCGATAGGAGAGATATCGGACGATAAGACTCACCTACGTTAGCTGGTTTCCCAGGCTTTAGTAGCGGGACCACCTTGGCCATTTTCCATTTCTCGGGTATGACAAAGGTGGAAAGAGACAGGTTGAAGACATGCGCTAAATATTTGAAACCCTCTTTCCCTAGGTTTTTAAGCATCGGCAAGGCTATGCCGTCTGGGCCCACTGCTTTGGATGGTTTAGCGCGACCAATGGCGTCCTCAACCTCTCTAGCGGTGATGGTAATTGGTGACGCGCTGAGTTTGTGTTTATGTGCACGTCTATTGGCTCTCCGTCTATCTTTGTCGACCATAGGATGCATTATATATTGTCGGCAGAAAGCGCTCGCGCATTTTTTTTTGCATCCGACAGCACCTTATCGCCAAAGGCGATGGAAACTTTGTCTTTGTGCTTAGTCGGATTCGATAGGGACTTTACGGTGGACCAAAGTTTACCTACACCGGTAGAGAGGTTACAACCTCTTAGGTGCTCTTCCCATTTCGCCCGCTTGTGTTCGTCCACAAGCAATCTGATGCGTTGGTTTATATCCCTTATTTGGGGGTCGCTTGGATCCAGCTGTCTTATAAGGTCGCGTTCCCTCGCTAAGCTCGCGGCCTCCGCCGGGAAGTGGGCCCGGATTTCGGGAATTTTCCCGGCGGGAATGAAATGTGCCGAGGCGGATTCAATGACCTTACGGAAGGCACGCTCCCCTTGGCGGGCATCAGTCGGGATAGGGAGGGCAGCAAAGCTGCTGTCTGTTGCGGATTTATATTCTTCCCACTTTCCTTTTTTGAAGTTTATGAAAGTGCGTTTTTCGGTGACGATGAAGTCGGCGGTACGCTCGAACGAAGTAAGTATGGACAGGTGGTCGGATGCCAATGTTACCATCGGCTGCCAGTTGACGCAGTTTACGAGTTCTGCGCTCACGATTGAGATATCTGGCGAGCTATGACAGCTTCCTACCATACGTGTGGGGGCGTCTCCGTTTACTGTGCAGAACGTCGTTTCGTCTATTTGATCCGCCAACATCTCACCCCTACTGCAAGTTTGAATGCCATAGGTCGTGATGGGCATTGAAATCGCCTAAGATAATGCGATTGTTGCCAGTGAGTAAGGCCTCGATATTAGGGCGGTATCCACTGGGGAAACAGGTGACAGGTGGGATGTAGATATTGATGATTTCTAGATTTGCATCGCCTGACCGGACAGATAGGCCTTGACGTTCTAAGACATTGTCACTGCGGTCGATGCCAGGATCAAATATATGATATTGCACAGAGTGGTGTATAATAAACGCGAGGCCGCCTCCATTTCCGCTCTCGCGGTCTTTCCTGTGGACATTATAACCAGAGCAGGTCTGCAATGCAGATCTTGCTGTGAGTTTAGTCTCTTGAATCGCAGCAATGCGGATGTTGTGCCGCTTCATGAAATCGACTATCTCCGTAATCTTCCCAGTTAGTCCATTACAGTTGAACTGCAGAATTCTGAAGTGCATGAGGGGTGACGCCGCCACTCTAGGGGTAAGTGAGGGGTGACTACGCGTAGGTTGTGGAAGGCCAGGACGCAATTGCTGTTGTGGCCTTGGGACTGGGCGCCCTTGTGCAAGCATTGGGGTACCCGGATGATTTGGGTTTGCGACCTGGCAACATGGCGCGATGAAACCCGTCGAGGGGTTGCCGTCGCGGAGACCAGAACATCTAGGAAAGTGGTACCACCCAAGGCAGGAGCTGCATTGAGCGGATGTCGCAAACCTATATATTCTGTTCTGGCAGACGGTGCAAACGGAGGCAGGGACTAAGAGTCTGTTTCCCTGACCTGCACGATTGCTGCCAGAAAAGAGGGGTGGAGAAGAAGACGGGGGCAGGGGCTGATGCTAAGCATTGCTACCAGCTCTACTACGAAGGTAGTAGTTATGAGTGGTATCAGCTGTTTGAGTTGTTGGCGCCGTGGGGCGCGAGCAGCAGCGGGTGCTTGTTGTGGCTTGCTGAGCAGCGAAGCTGCTGGAAGGTAGTGGGGATACGCTTAGGCGTAGCCTACGGGACGCCCTTGGGCGTGAGCAGCAAGGAGCCACAAAAGATTTATAAAAGTTACGTGGACGTCGGGTTTTGGGACCAAGCCCAGAACAACCTGTCCGATGCAACCATCCCTTGCACGAGACACACTGAACAGAGTATGACCGTCCTAAAAAGATTCTTTTCTGGCAAATGCAGCAAAACCATTTCTCAGGACCGGGGTCAGGAGACGGACCCGGATTGGGTTCGATACCTTCCCGGAGTAAGAGAATATGTAGCAGTCCTGCTGCAAGGAGCTGCTGGGAGGATGACAATTTGTGGGAGGGACGAAACAAATTAAATGGGGTCACACTGAAATGACAGTCCTTGGTCGGGAAAAATCCCGAGTCGCTCCGGTACATAGAACCGACTGCCTTGGGAAGCGAGCCATCCTTACTAGTTTTAGGTAGGTTTTTTTTTTTGGGAGGCTGTCCGCCAAACTAGGACTCCACAGGCTTTACAATCGCTGTAAGTACCCAAAGAGAGATAGGGCGATAAGCCCCATGTACACCCCAGCACGCTTTTATGTGCATGAAGTGCCTTCAAGCCTTTCTTCGCTTTTCCTTCCACGAAATCTTACTGCCTAGAATTATTTCCAGTTTTGTTGAACATGGTGTTTCCTGCAGGGTCACCCCTCCTAGCTTAGGCCTGGTCCGTCTTCCCGCATTGGCTGTCAACCCGACATTAGATGCCGAGGTATGTATAAGATAAATAAAACGCGAGACTTAAGTTTGTATTTTCAATTATTTATTCCAAACTTTGTTAGACGGCACTATGCGCTTTTGACACTTAAATTTATGTTTTATTATTTATTCCAGTGAGTTCAAGACTAACTTAACTTTCAGCTACCGCTTACCAACTAACCTAAGCCTGAGCCGGCCTACGTGACCAAAGGTGCCTGGTCAGCAGAATAGGGATTGCGCGGGTTTCTCTCACCTGAAGTGTTTGGTTTGTTAGTTGCGCGTGATCCTTCAACTAAAGTGTTTAATTTCCTTAGCTAAGACGGCGGATGCGCGTGCAGCGCAATTGCATTTTTGGTTAAAATGTGATTCCAAAGTATGGGAGCATTTTGCCGGTGGAATTGTGTGGGAACTGAATCGCATGATAATTTGCTGATCATGTGGGAATGGGTTTAACAAAGTATGGTATTAACTACTCCCTCCGAAACTCCGATCGTCCCCGATTGGACTATCTTAAAAAAATGGAATGTCATTAAGAATTCTGTGACGAATATTTTATATTCCCGGCATAGAAGTGGACTGTGGTTTATGAATGATTATTTTAGAGCCTCTGTTTCCCCTGCATTTAGATATTGCAATTATGGCCATAATTATGGCCAATATCCCAAAGTATAGGTTTAAAAAACTAATTTTTTTTTATGTTCCTAACATTTAGCTCCTTCATGAATTTAAGAGATAGAACTTCCTCATACTCTGACCGTGAACTCGGATGTTGAATTAGGGGAGGCAACGGTCTCAGGCTATGTGCCTCCAACGCAGTAAAACTTAGGTTATTAATCTTTATTGTTTCGTTAAAATACCTTACAAGATATGACCCTTTTAGATGACATGTTACATTTTTGTTTGTCAAATTGCCACTAAAATTGTTTAACAATATTAGCCCTGCTTTTATTTCATCGATATCATTGACGTGGTCACTATTCGTTACAATGCAATCAAAAGGCTTATTATACTCAGTTGAGCAGAGCTCACTGAGTATATTAACTTTGATTGCATAACGGTTGGTTGTACAGGTATAAAGGAATCGAGATAGATATAGACTTCCATATATCAAAATCATCAGTATCGAAAAAAAATTCGATTGAGCCATGTCCGTCCGTCCGTCCGTCTGTCCGTTAACACGATAACTTGAGTAAATTTTGAGGTATCTTGATGAAATTTGGTATTTAGGTTCCTGGGCACTCATCTTAGATCGCTATTTAAAATGAATGATATCGGACAATAAACACGCCCACTTTTTCGATATCGAAAATTTCGAAAAATCGAAAAAGTGCGATAATTCATTACCAAATACGCATTAAGCGATGAAACTTGGTAGGTGAGTTGAGCTTATGACGCAGAATAGAAAACTAGTAAAATTTTGGACAATGGGCGTGGCACCGCCCACTTTTAAATGAAGGTAATTTAGAAGTTTTGCAAGCTGTAATTTGGCAGTCGTTGAAGATATCATGATGGAATTTGGCAGGAACGTTACTCTTATTACTTTATGTCTGCTTAATAAAAATTAGCAAAATCGGAGAACGACCACGCCCAATTTTAAAAATTTTTTTTTTTAATTCAAATTTTAAAAGAAAAGTTAATATCTTTACAGCATATAAGTAAATTATGCCAACATTCAACTCCAGTAAGGATATGGTGCAACAAAATACAAAAATAAAAGAAAATTTCAAAATGGGCGTGGCTCCGTCCTTTTTCATTTAATTTGTCTAGGATGCTCTTAATGCCATAAGTCGAACAAAAAGTAACCAATCCTTGTGAAATTTGGTAGAGGCTTAGCTCCTAGGACGATAACTGTTTTCTGTGAAAAAGGGCGAAATCGGTTGAAGCCACGCCCAGTTTTTATACACAGTCGACCGTCTGTCCTTCCGCTCGGCCGTTAACACGATAACTTGAGCAAAAATCGATATATCTTTACTAAACTCAGTTCACGTACTTATCCCAACTCACTTTGTATTGGTGTAAAAAATGGCCGAAATCCGACTATGACCACGCCCACTTTTTCGATATCGAAAATTACGAAAAATGAAAAAATACCATAATTATATACCAAATACGAAAAAAGGAATGAAAGATGGTAATTGTATTGGTCTATTGACTCAAAATATAACTTTAGAAAAAAATTAGTAAAATGGGTGTGACACCTACCATATTAAGTAGAAGAAAATGAAAAAGGTTTGCAAGGCGAAATCAAAAGCCCTTGGAATCTTGGAAGGAATACTGTACGTGGTATCACATATACAAATAAATTAGCGGTACCCGACAGATGATGTTCTGGATCACCCTGGTCCACATTTTGGTAGATATCTTGAAAACGCCTTCACTTATAGAACTTTTAAAACCCTCATTAATACCTTTAATTTGATACCCATATCGTAAAAACACATTCTAGAGTCACCCCTGGTCCACGTTTATGGCGATATATCGAAAAGGCGTCCACATATAGAACTAAGGCCCACTCCTTTTTAAAATACTCATTAACACCTTTCATTTGATACCCATATCGTACAAACAAATTCTAGAGTCACCCCTGGTCCACCTTCATGTCGATATCTCGAAAAGGCGTCCACCTATAGAACTAAGGCCCACACCTTTTTAAAATACTCATTAACACCTTTCATTTGATACCCATATCGTACACAAAAATTCTAGAGTCACCCCTGGCCCACCTTTATGGCGATATCTCGAAAGGGCATCCACCTATAGAACTAAGGCCCACTCCCTTTTAAAATACTCATTAACGCCTTTCATTTGATACCCATATCGTACAAACAAATTCTAGAGTCACCCCTGGTCTACTTTTATGGAGATATCTCGAAAAGGCGTCTATAGAACTAAGGCCCACGGCCTTTTAAAATACTCATTAACACCTTTCATTTGATACCCATTTCGTACAAACAAATTCTAGAGTAACCCCTGGTCCACCTTTATGGCGATATCTCGAAAAGGCGTCCACCTATAGAACTAAGGCCCACACCCTTTTAAAATACTCATTAGCACCTTTCATTTGATACCCATATTGTATAAACGCATTCTAGAGTCACCCCTGGTCCACGTTTATGGCGATATCCCGAAAAGGCGTCCACCCATAGAACAAAGGCCCACTCCCTTTTAAAACACTTATTACACTTTTCGTTTGACACCCATATTGTACAAACGGATTCTAGAGTCAACCCAGGTCCACTTTTATAACGATATTCCGAAATGCGTCCACCTATAGAACTTAGGCCCACTCCCTTTTAAAATACTCATTAACACCTTTCATTTGATACCCATATAGTACAAACAAATTCTAGAGTCACCCCTGGTCCACGTTTATGGCGATATCTCGAAAAGGCGTCCACATATAGAACTAAGGCCCACGCCCTTTTAAAATACTCATTAACACCTTTCATTTGATACTCATATCGTACAAAAATATTCTAGAGTCACCCCTTGCCCACCTTTATGGCGATATCACGAAAAGGCATCCACCTAGAGAACTAAGGCCCACTCCCTTTTAAAATACTCATTAACACTTTTCATTTGATACCCATATCGTACAAACAAATTATAGAGTCACCCCTGGTCCACCTTTATGGCGATATCTCGAAAAGGCGTCCACCTATAGAACTAAGGCCCACGCCCTTTTAAAGTACTCATTAACACCTTTCATTTGATACCCATATCGTACAAACAAATTCTAGAGTCACCCCTGGTCCACCTTTATTGCGATATCTCGAAAAGGTGTCCACCTATATAACTAAGGCCCACGCCCTTTTAAAATACTCATTAACGCCTTTCATTTGATACCCATATTGTACAAACGCATTCTAGAGTCACCCCTGGTCCACGTTTATGGCGATATCCCGAAAAGGCGTCCACCCATAGAACTAAGGCCCACTCCCTTTTAAAACACTCATTAACACCTTTCATTTGATACCCATATTGTACAAACGCATTCTAGAGTCAACCCTGGTCCACTTTTATAACGATATTCCGAAAAGGCGTCCACCTATAGAACTAGGGTCCACTCCGTTTTAAAATACTCATTAACACCTTTCATTTGATACCCATATTGTACAAACGCATTCTAGATTCACCCCTGGTCCACGTTTATGGCGATATCCCGAAAAAGCGTCCACCCATAGAACTAAGGCCCACTCCCTTTTAAAACATTCATTAACACCTTTCGTTTGATACCCATATTGTACAAACGCATTCTAGAGTCAACCCTGGTCCACTTTTATAACGATATTCCGAAAAGGCGTCCACCTATAGAACTAAGGCCCACGGCCTTTTAAAATACTCATTAACACCTTTCATTTGATACCCATATTGTACAAACGCATTCTAGAATCACCCCTGGTCCACGTTTATGGCGATATCCCGAAAAGGCGTCCACCCATAGAACTAAGGCCCACTCCCTTTTAAAACACTCATTAACATCTTTCATTTGATACCCATATTGTACAAACGCATTATAGAGTCAACCCTGGTATACTTTTATAACGATATTCCGAAAAGGCATCCACCTATATAACTAAGGCCCACGCCCTTTTAAAATACTCATTAACACCTTTCATTTGATACCCATATTGTACAAACGCATTCTAGAGTCACCCCTGGTCCACCTTTATGGCGATATCTCGAAAAGGCGTCCACATATAGAACTAAGGCCCACGGCCTCTTAAAATACTCATTAACACCTTTCATTTGATACACATATAGAACTAAGGCCCACGCCCTCTTAAAATACTCATTAACACCTTTCATTTGATACCCATATAGTACAAACAAATTCTAGAGTCATCCCTGGTCCACCTTTATGGCTATATCTCGAAAAGGCGTCCACATATAGAACTAAGGCCCACGTCCTCTTAAAATAATCATTAACACCTTTCATTTGATACCCATATAGTCCAACAAATTCTAGAGTCACCCCTGGTCCACCTTTATGGCGATATCTCGAAAAGCCGTCCACCTATAGAACTAGGGTCCACGCCCTTTTAAAATTATCATTAACACATTTCATTTGATACCCATATAGTACAAACACATTTTAGAGTCACCCCTGGTCCACCTTTATGGCGATATCTCGAAAAGGCGTCCACATATAGAACTAAGGCCCACGCCCTCTTAAAATACTCATTAACACCTTTCATTTGATACACATATAGAACTAAGGCCCACGCCCTCTTAATATACTCATTAACACCTTTCATTTGATACCCATATCGAACAAAATAAATTCTAGAGTCACTCCTGGTCCACCTTTATGGCGATATCTCGAAAAGGCGTCCACCTATAGAACTTAGGCCCACTCCCTTTTAAAATTATCATTAACACCTTTCATTTGATACCCATATAGTACAAACAAATTCTAGAGTCACCCCTGGTCCACCTTTATGGCGATATCTCGAAAAGGCGTCCACATATAGAACTAAATCCCACGCCATCTTAAAATACTCATTAACACCTTTCATTTGATACCCATATGGTACAAACAAATTCTAGAGTCACCCCTGGTCCACCTTTATGGCGATATCTCGAAAAGGCGTCCACATATATATAACTAAGGCCCACGCCCTCTTAAAATACTCATTAACACCTTTCATTTGATACCCATATAGTACAAACAAATTCTAGAGTCAGGCCTGGTCCAACTTTATGGCGATAACCCTAAATGGCGTCCATATATAGAACTATGGCCCACTTCCTCTTAAAATACTCTTTAATACCTTCCATTTGATACACATGTCATACAAACACATTCCAGGGTTACCCTAGGTTCTTTTTACAACATGGTGATTTTCCCTTACTTTGTCTCCACAGCTCTCAACTGAGTATGTAATATTCGGTTACACCCGAACTTAGCCTTCCTTACTTGTTGTACCTCAATTAGTATTAGCTTAGCTAAAATTGTTGTTTTGTGACACCTTATTGTTGTCGATGTAAATAATTTCAAAAATTGTGACCAAAAACTAATTTAATTATTTCTTATGTTTTATTGTTGAAAAAAATAGATGTAATGGAGGATTCTGTAGGTACCTCTTTGCAACTTTCTGATGCCGTTCTCGATGGTCACGATTTCTGCTTGAGAGTAGTCGAGCACCTCGACTGAGCCGTTACACAGAAGAAGTGTTAGGGAAACGAATAGTCTAGAAATACAGAGAATGGGTGTTAGGAAATTATTTCCATATGCATCCTTTGTGGACGATTTTTCCTAATTGTGTTACTATTGTAGAGTGCCTATTGTCGTTGACAATTTCCTCCTTGTATCTTTTAGAAAGCTTGGTACCTAATCGCTTGTTTTATCTAACGAAAATTTTTTGCCCTGGACTATAGTCAACTGCTTCCTTTCTATTTTTGTTATGATACTGAAGATCCTGTTCCTGTTTTATTTTAAGTTTTTCAAGAATTTGTTTCCTAGTTGATTCACGTTCGTCAAGCTTGGCTGAAGAAGGTCTGCCAAAAAATATATTAACTGGTTTTTTCCCTGTAACCGAGTGGATGGAATGGTTGTATTCATTCACGGACCACTCCATAAGTTCCTCAAAGCTTTTATCAGGATGCTCGTGTTTTAAGCATCTCATGATCTCTGCCAACGTTGAGTGAAATCTTTCTATGTGACCATTTATTTTGCTTTTATATGGTGGTGCAGTAAAAATTTTTATATTAAATTCACTTTCCAACATAAATTTTATAGGCTACGAATTATATCTTTTTTCGTTATCAAAAACGATCGCTTTTGGTACTCCAAAGTAGAATATTATGTCCCTTAAAGGCTTCCCTATACTTTCGATACATTTTCCATCTATTTTCTTTACTACCGCTAATTTGGAAAACTTATCAATAGTGGTGAGCATTTTGTGCTTGACTGTTGAAAAAATGTCTATGTGAATGGTATGTCCCGCATATTCGGGTAGGGGTGTAGCGCCTAGTTTTGGATTGTTAGGTTGCCGATCGTATTTGTTATACTCAGCTGAGCAGAGCTCACGGAGTATATTAACTTTGTTCGCATAACGGTTATCCGTAACGGCATAAACTAATCGAGATAGATATATCTATATATCAAAATGATGAAAGAAATTCATATAGCCATGCCCGTCCGTCCGTCCCTAAACACGATAACTTGAGTAAATTTTGAGATATCTTGATGAAATTTGGTATGTAGGTTCCTGGGCGCTCATCTCAGATCGATATTTAATCACGCCCACTTTTTCGATATCGAAAATTTCGAAAAACGGAAAAAGTGCGATAATTCATTACCAAAGACGGCTAAAGCGATGAAACTTGGTAGGTGCGTTGACTTTATGACGCAAAATAGGAAATTAGTACAATTTTGGAAAATGGGCGTGGCACCGCCCACTTCTAAAAGAAGGTAATTTAAAAGTTTTGAAAGCTGTAATTTGGCAGTGGTTGAAGATATCATGATGAAATTTGGCAGGAACGTTACCCCCATTACTATATGTATGCTAAATAAAAATTAGCAAAATCGGATGACGAACACGCCCACTTAAAAAAAAAAATTGTTTAATTCAAATTTTAACAAAATATTTAATATCTTTACAGTATATCAGTAAATTATGGCAGCATTCAACTCCAGTAATGATATGGTGCAACAAAATACAAAAATAAAAGAAAATTTCAAAATGGGCGTGGCTCCGCCCTTTTTCATTTAATTCGTCTAAAATACTTTTAATGCCATAAGTCGAACAAAAATTTACCAATCCTTGTGAAATTTGGCAGGGGCATAGACTCTATGACGATAGCGGTTTTCCGTGAAAATGGGCGAAATCGGTTGGAGCCACGCCCAGTTTTTATACACAGTCAACCGTCTGTCCTTCCGCTCGGCCGTTAACACGATAACTTGAGCAAAAATCGATGTATCTTTACTAAACTTAGTTCACGTACTTATCTGAACTCACTTTATCTTGGTATAAAAAATGGCCGAAATCCGACTATGACCACGCCCACTTTTTCGATATCGAAAATTACGAAAAATGATAATAATAATTTTATACCAAATATGAAAAAAGAGATGAAACATGGTAATTGGATTGGTTTATTGACGCAAAATATAACTTTGGAAAACTTGTGCGACACATACCATATTAAGTAGAAGAAAATGAAAAAGTTCTGCAAGGCGAAATCAACAGCCCTTGGAATCTTGGCAGGAATACTGTTCGTGGTATTACATATATAAATATGTATGGCAGGAATACTGTTCGTGGTATTACATATATAAATAAATTAGCGGTACCCGACAGATGATGTTCTGGGTCACCCTGGCCCACATTTTGGTCGATATCTCGAAAACGCCTTCACATATACAACTAAGGGCCACTCCCTTTTAAAACCCTCATTAATACCTTTAATTTGATACTCATAACGTACAAACATATTCTAGGGTCACCACTGGTCCCTTATGGCAATATCTCGAAAAGGCGTCCACCTATAGAACTAAGGCCCACCTCGTTTTAAATAATCATTAACACCTTTCATTTGATACCCATATCGTACAAACGCATTCTAGTCACCCCTGGTCCACCTTTATGGCGATATTTCGAAAAGGCGTCCACCTATAGAACTAAGGCCCACTCCCTTACTCTTTAATACCTTCGATTTGAAACCCATGTCATACAAACACACTCCAGGGTTACCTTAGGTTCATTTTGCTAAATTGTCATTTTCCCTTATTTTGTCTCCAAAGCTCTCAGCTGAGTATGCAATGTTCGGTTACACCCGAACTTAGACTTCCTTACTTGTTTTCTTTGCAAACTTTGCATAGCTTTGTGATTTTTTTGATTTTGTATGCCATGGCAGGAAAGTAGTATTTTCCTAATATTTGCAATCTGTTTTCTTTCTCATTCCTATGGGCACGGTTGTATTCTTCTCCGCCACAATCAGCTGTGTGAACCGTGTCTTATAATTAGCAAGGTGTGGGGGGAAACGGCTTGAATTTTTAGCGTAGTAGGCTCCGTAGCTTTGATGCCATTTATTACCGAAGGGTTCAGATGTTTCTTTAATATTGACTTTAGTGAATCCTCCGAGAAGGTTCTTTCGGTAATAATGTGTCTATGGTACATTGGGAAAACTATTTCGTACCTATATTAAGGTTCTGCACCTTAGTTGATAAAAATTTGGTTTTTGAAGACATTAATAGGTGTTTCTACAGAGGGTATTAAATTTCCTGAGGAGCTATCGCTACTATGGACCGTACTTGAATTTATATTTGCCATTGGTGGTCGTGAGAGGTAATTTGCAACTATGTTTGTGTTGCCGGGTTTGTAAATTATTTCGTGGTTGTATTCTTCTAGTTGCGCCTTCCATCGCTTCATTTTGGCATTGGTATTTTTGTTACTGAGGGCGAAAATCAATGGCTGGTGGTCGGAAAATATTTTAACTTTTTTGGATCCGTAAAGGAAACATCTGGGTGACTGCAGAGCCCAAATGATCGCCAGCATCTATTTTTCGTTGGTTGCAAAAATTTCCTCTGCTCTGCTCAGCGTTCTTGAAAGGGAACATATTGGCCTACCCTCTTGGGAGAGTACGGCTACTAAAGCGTAATGAGAAACGTCAGTGGTGAGCTCGAATGCCTTTTCAAAGTCAGGGTAATGGAGTATTACATCATCAATTTTTTAGTTGCTTGACTGCTTCCACTTGTTGAGTTGTTAGATTCAATTGGACCTTCTTGGATTGATTTTTAGAGATTCCCCATTTCTCCTCTGAGAAGCTCGGTGAGTGGTTTTGCGATTTGCGCGTAAGCTTTGATAAATCTACGATAATGTCCGTTAATCCCCAAAAAAGATCGTAAATCATGGGTATTTGTGGGCAGTGGGAAGTTAGTTATTGCTTCTACTTTTTTTGGTGTAGTGCGAATACCATCTTGACCAACAATAATACCGAGAAATTCAATTTCTTCTTTATGAATTCACACTTATCGTATTGCATTTTTAATCGTGCTCTTTCTAGAGTATTGAAAATAATGCTTAAATTATCGAAATGTTCTTCTTTGGTTTTGCTAAAAATTATTATATCATCGATGTAGACATAACAACGGATACCTATATGATCTCTTAGAACGTCATCTCAAGCGCGTTGGAAAATAGCTGGTGCGTTTCTTAAGCCGAGCGGTAACCGCGTGAACTCAAATTTCCCATTTTCGACTGAGAAGGCAGTTTTTTGGATATCAGCCTCAGCAATCTGGTGGAATCCACTTTTAAGGTCGATAGTGGAGAAGTATTTATTTCTCCCTAAATTGGATAAAATAGTGGTAATATCTGGAATAGGGTATTTATCTGTTATGGTTTCCTCGTTTAATTTACGATAATCGATTACAATAAGATATTTTTTTGACCAGAGGCGTCCTGTTTCTTAGGAACGATCCATACTGGAGAATTGTAGGGAGATTTTGATGGACGAATGATGCCATCATTCAGCAATTCATCAATTTGTTGGTCTATTTTCTTTTTTAAAGGCTTAGGGTATGGATATGTTTTTGAATAGATTGGTCTATCGTTCCTTGTTCTAATTTCCGCTTTAACGTTAGTGACAAAAGTTAATTTTTTGTCGGGCTCAGCGAACAAGGTTGCACATGAGTCCAAGAGTTGTTTTAATTTTCCGTTGTCCACAGGATTCAAATGGTCAAGCCGTAGAATGTTATGTGTAATGGAATTTATTGGAAGTTGGTGGATGGGATATTTATATTTATTGAGTAGTGTTAAACAATTGCCATTAGTTAAGATCGCTGCATTTAGGATTTTCTCGTTGCCTATTATGGCATCGAATGTCTTTAAGTTCGGCAGGATGTGGAATTTTATTTTCCCCAATTCCTCGCCGAAGATATCAATGTTTGCGTGGTAGTCGATTTTTACTGGGCCTCCAACTGAGTTAGCGTAGAAGGGTTGATTTGGGATAGGATGTAGTTCTTGTTCGAGCCTGTATCTAGTAAAAATTTCAACTCGCTACCATTTCTCATCCTATAAGGGAAATATTGCAGCGAGGAGGGGTTTAGTCTAAAAAATTAATATTGCCGTTAGGGTTTACTTCGGTGTCTTCTTGTTCTTCGTTCTGTTCCAGTTGGTAGTCCTGCCAGTATTCGTAGTTCTCTTCTGGATAATCTGCAATATCGTTATTTCAGTATATTGAGTCACTCTCTATAGCCTCGGCATTGTAAATGCGTTGCACTTTATTAGCGGTGTGCAGGCTTTGAGACGGCGGTCTTTTATTGGCTGGATGGCCACTAGCGTTTGCCATTCCATTAGTGATCCCTTGTGGTTTGCTATTAGTTGTTTGATTTTGTTGATATTGTGGCCTATTCTGGTAATTGACATGCCTGGTTTGGAGAGACCGATCAAATTCCATGGGTGTTGAGGGTTTAGGTGGAAGGGATGGCCTATAATTTTGTGACGTGACGTAATGGCGATATTGTCGAGGGGAATTACTACTAGTTTGTTGTGGAAGAAGAGGTGGTCGAAAGTTGGGTTGCAAGGTGACAAAGTTGCGATTCTGTCCATATTACTGGTAAGCAATTGGTCTTTGGGATCGGTTGTGGGTATTTGTGAGCTCTGGGTAAAAAATTAGGGTCTGCGGTTTAAATAATGATGATCTCGATGGATTGGGGTTACTGGGCTTAGGATTATTTGCCAGTCGCCCAATGTTATTTGCGTGGATTGTCCTGTAATTCATGTTTCCCAATTTGAGTCACATATGGAAAGCCTGCGGTAAACTGTTTGGTTCACGTACACTTAGCAGACTTGGAAAATTTCCGTCAAGTCCCCTTATAAAGGTATCGAGTGCCTTTTCTCTATAAGTTGCCTAATGGCAAATAGGGCTTCCTCGCCTAGCTCAAGGCAATCAATCTTATCTAAAATTAGTGACAGGTATTGATAAACCTATTGATAGAATTCCTCAACCGTATTGCCTCTCTGGGCAAGGGTTGTCATCTGGTATTCTAAGGGGGTCACATCCCTTTTGTCTGAGTAGTGTAACATCAGACATTTCTTAATTTTACCCCAGTTTAAAGGGGTCCTATAAAACTCGAGGGCTGTGTCTGCTTCCACGATGATCTTGTGTCTAATTGTATGTTGTTTGGTTGGTTGCTGTGCTGCCCGGATATGGAGCCGGGCCCAAGTAGCGCTCTAGGCGCCATCTTGATGCACTTTCTCCTGGAACCAATTATGTGTTGGCTGATGTGCCGGTCGTGTTGCTTTACTCAAACCACTTGGTTAAAACTATAAACTTACTGATGTCCTTGATGCGGCAGTTTGACACCGCCCTTAAGTCGGGAAACACATAGTTGCCTAGAGTTCAGGACCGAAAGTTCGCGAGGGCTGGGCACTCGCAGAGGAAGTAGGTACCCGATTCCTCGGCACCCTCCTGTCTACAGCTCCTACACCTCTCATTGTAGGGGATACCCATTCTACTCGCGTGCGGGCCAAGCGGCCAGTGCTCTGTAATAATGGCCGTGTTTCTGTGTATTTCCTGCCTAGGCCTATTTAGTAGATCTGGTTCTTTTCTGGTTGTACTCTGGCCAGATTAGTTTGGTGGTTCTACAGGTGTCCGTAGAGTACCAATCACGGATTGCTATTTTCCTAAGATAGGTGAGAATGTCTCTTTTAATTGATGTGAGTGGTCGATACACCGCGGCTGCTTCTTTGATGTCTAACGATGATCCCGCCTTTGCTATTTCATCCGCTTTTTCGTTGCCGTTAATGTTCCTGTGGCCGGGTACCCAGCTGAGTGTGATAGCTGCCTGGTTAGCTGCTTCACGTAGCACCATCTTACAGTCGTCGACGGCTTTTGTGTACGGTGATTCTAGCGCTTTTAGCGCCGCTTGAATGTCGGAGTATATGACTACCTCACCGTCTATCCGGTTCTGCAGCAGGAAGATGCAGGCCCTCTCTATTCCTTGCACCTCTGCTTGGAAGATGCTGGCTGTGTTTGGAAGACGGATGGGGATTGCGACATTTAGTTGGTTGGAGAAGACACCTGCGCCGACGCCGCATTCCATTTGGATCCGTCAGTGTATAGTGAGGTGACCCCCTCCCTGCCAACTTTGTCGTTCGACCAATCCGTTCTAGAGGATATCTGCGCCTTGTAATTTCTGTCGAAGATCAGTGTTTTTGAGAGGTAATCTGTTGTCGAATCCACATCGGCGAGCCTTGTTAGGATGTCACTGTGGCCATATCATTTTTCTGTCCAGCATCCAGACTCCCTTAGCCTGATGGCTGTGCTGATCGCTGTATATCTGGTGTGAAGGGCCAGTGGCAGCACGATCTAAGTGCACCTGTTACCCCTGCGTATGCTGCGCTTTGTATTTTGTCTAGTTTTTTAGTGTTGTATTGCTTGTGCTACGTACGTCAGGATAGGCCTTATGACCGCCGTATAGAGCCACATCAGCGTGGATTGAAAAGCCCCAGAGACTTCAATGACCACGTCGTCTGCGTATGCTACTGCCTTAACGCCATTCTTGTCGAGTTCGAGTAGTATCTCGTTCAGTGCAATGACCCAGAGTAGTGGCGAGAGGACCCCGCCCTGCGGTGTACCTCTACCAACTTTGCGGCTCATTGTCACTGAGCCCATATCCGCTTGTTTGGTTCTGTTTTCCAGAATTGATTGAGTCCATCCACAAATGTGGTTGTCAACTCCGGCCCTTTGCAGGGCTTTCACAATTGTGCCGGTTTCGATGTTGTTGAAGGCGCCTTCTATATCTAGGAAAGCTGCTAGTGTGAATTGTTTGTAGTGTAGTGATCTTTCCACATATATATCCAGAAGCCTCTCAAGGACCTTGAGCATGAAAGATGTGAGGCTTATTGGTCTTAGTCTTTGGCATTTTCGTGTGTGCGTCTGCCCGCTTTCGGAAGAAAGATTACTTTTGTTTTTCTCCAGCTTTGTGCGATATAGGTCAGGGCGATACTCGCTCTGTATACCACTTCCAGCCAGAGAATCATTGGATCACCTAGCTTTTGTAGCATTCCCGGGATAATGCCATCAAGACCGGGCGATTTGAATGGAGAGAAGCCATTTACGGCAAACCTCATCTTTTCGCTGTCTATTATCCTGTCCAGTAAGCCTTCTGAGGGCTGAGAGTCCCTGCAGAGAGATTCTTTTACTGGTGCTAGACCGCATCCAGGGAAGTGAGTATTGATGAGTGTGCCCAGGGAGTCCTCTGCTGAGTTTGTCCATAGGCCTGTCTCACTTCTTACGAGGTGATTGTTGTGGTGTTCTTTGAACAGAATTTTACTCAGTCTGGAGGACTCACGAGTGTTCTCTATTGAGGAGCTGAAGGATTGCTATGACACAGCCTTCGCTACCCTTATAGCTTTTTTGTATGCTTTGAGCGCCTCCCTATATGGCTGCCACTCCTTGGTTATGAGGCACTCATTAAATGCCTTCCGTACTGTCGTTCTAAGTTTCCTAAGGTCCCCGCTCCACCAGGGTGGGGTCTTCTTTTTACGAATACTAAATGGGGTGCACTTGTTGTAAGAGGTAGTTAACGCGAGCTCTACCTTGCCGACTAGCTCATCGAGCTTTTGCGGGCAGTTTATGTAAGGTTCGCTTATTTCTAAAGCTGGCGTAGATAGCCTTACAAATTTATCCCACTTTGTTCTTCTTGGGTTTCTGTAGCGGTGAGTCTGGCCAGATCCAAATTTGATGTCGAAGAAGATCCAGCGGTGGTCCGAGAGATAGGCTTTGTCTGACACTCTCCAGTTTTCCACTAGCGCCGGGTCCTCGTCGGTTGTCAAAGTTAGATCTAGGACTTCCTCCCAGCCCTGAAACCTGTCTGAACCAGGGAATATAAAAGTGGGCTTGTGGCCGCTGTTGCAAATACTGAGGTTCGAATTAAGAATAAAGTGTAGAAGGGACTCACCTCTCTCGTTGGTTGAAGAGCTGCCCCATATCGTGTTGCTTGCATTGGCGTCGCAGCCTATAATTATGCTGCACCCGCCGCTATTATTTATAAAGTGTGCCAGCTCTGGAGGTGGATCCATCCTCTCATGGGCCATGTAGGCCGAGACCACGTAGATGGCCTGGTTGGACACGCCCTCTAGCTTTACCACTGTTAGGTCTGCTGTGCTGTAAATGCTCGCACGAGGTCTCTTCGGAACCTCTGAGGCAGGTATTAGCCTTAGCTGGAGGTTGTTTACCTCTCCGCTAATTTGTGCTACACACCTTGTCAAAAATTCCAACGAGACCTGGTCCGCACACCTGATTATCCTGTATCTTCTCAGGGTCTTGGAGGAGTCAAAGACTGCGAGAGGTCCAGTCGGGTTGTCGCACACGTGCCGCATGGCAGTTTCGACAGCCCGATCTCGATCTCCACCCAGTTCTGCTGATTTGTTGCTGGCGATCGACTGTCAGCATCCACTATGGCCACTTGCAGGTGGTCTCTGGCGACTTCACTGAAGTGTCTCCTGGATGTCTGTTCCGTGTCCGCCCGTTTGGGCTTTTTCGAAACAGCCTCACTCCTATTTTCATGGCCGGATCTGTTTCTCTTTTGAGAAACGTCCCCAGCCGTTACGCCTAATCTGTCCTTGACTTTTTTTCCTCTTCTTTCCTTTGGAAGCCTGTGTACTGTGGTTGGTACCACCAGCCTCTTTGGGTTTGGAAGTTGGTCCCTGGGTACTGTGGTTGGTACCCATCTGGACCTTTTTTACTGTTGTTGTTGGTACTGATTGAGCCGGTGTACTGTGGATGGTACTACCGCCAGCGCTGGTAATCGTCTCCTGACTGGAGGCGAGAAGCGTCTCCTCTTCAGACTCCGTTGCATGTGGCAACGGGGCCCTGTGCGAAATAATGTCCGCAGTCGTTGTCCTTATCGTCGTCTCCGTCTTCGTCAGCGTAACGTCCATTGTAGAGTCGTTTGCGTCCAGTGTCGTTTCGTCCGAGTTTTTGTTTTTTTTTTTTTGTTTGTTTGGTGATTTGTGTTTTGGTTCATATTGGTCCCACGAGTAAGCCGGAAAAGGTTGGTCACTCGTCCGCAGAGCCGGTATGCGTTGAGAAGGCACTTATACAACCGACCTTGCCGGGCGTCGGAGAGGACCGTTCGGGATCAGCAATTGTATTAACCCACTCGCTGACCATTCATCCATCGGCACGGGTACCTCAACACCTTGGATTGGGGTTGTGCTGGTGCGGCAATCCTCCCATCGCTTACAGTCGCAGGAGACGTAAACCGACCTGTTGAGATCTGTTTACAATCCCACGGTTGCAAGCCACGAGAGGCATTCCTCTTAGTTCACCACCGTCTGAGGTTCTCTAATAGAGAGATTCCTCAGGCAGTCGTTTAAGCCCCCTCGCCAGCGACAAGGCGAGCAGCACGAGAGGGCTAATTGTATGTAATATTGCGAAATATTTCGGGGTATCCTTCTTCCTGCCATACATTAGTAGTATTCTATTTACTGACCTCCTCCAGCAACTGAACTAACCATCCTTGCCTGAAAGTTCCCTCAGGCACTTCACCACATCTGGCACTCTCTCAGATTGTTCTATGTTACTGCTGAAATCTACGGGAGATTCCTCTTCTTCTTGTGATGGTGGGTTTAATAGGGCAGAAACCGTGTTTGTTATTAGGGATGCCAATTCCCTTTTTTGGCTAGGCGTAAAAGTGGTTGGGGAATTTGAAGAGGATGTTTTGTAAATTAAGCCTCGACAGAGTCGCCGCTATCTGTTCTTCCTGACTCATTTTGTGAAAATGAAATTGTTTTAGTAATTTTAATCCTTTAATTTCTTTTTATATTTCTACAATAATTTTTGCCTAATGCTAGTTTACTTTCTAACTTTAACTGACAATAATTCTTTCGGGATCTGCATCATTCCTTACTGGGTTTCCACAATGGAGATAAATATGGGTGTAAAGATGACGGGCACAGATGATAAGGGTAAAGATGATTGCTTTTATTTCTTTATTTTAATTTGTATTTTTCTTTTCTTGTTACCAAATTCACTTATAGCTTAAACGTTTACAATTGTTTATAACTTTCTTCCGTGTTACTATTTTTGCTTCCTATTTTTTTGTTGTAAAGATGATGAGAGTAAAGATGATTGCATTTTTGCTTTCTATTTTTTTTTTTGTGGTAAAGATGGTGAGAATAAAGATGATTGCTATTATTTATTTCATATATTTTTTTTTCTTTGTTACCAAAGTCACTTAGAGCTTAACTGTTTATAATTATTTATAACTTTTTTTTGTTACTAATTTTTGGCTTTCTATTTGTTTGCGATTATTGCTTTTATTTATTTATTTTATTATACTCAGCGTGCTTTGCACACAGAGTATATTAACTTTGGTTGGATAACGGTTGGTTGTACAGGTATAAAGGAATCGAGATAGATATAGAATTCCATATATCAAAATCATCAGTATCGAAAAAAAATTTGATTGAGCCATGTCCGTCCATCCGTCCGTCCGTCAACACGATAACTTGAGTAAATTTTGAGGTATCTTGATGAAATTTGGTATGTAGTTTCCTGGGCACTCATCTCAGATCGCTATTTAAAATGAACGATATCGGACTATAACCACGCCCACTTTTTCGATATCGAAAAATCTAAAAAGTGCGATAATTCATTACCAAATATGGATTAAGCGATGAAACTTGGTAGGTGAGTTGAACTTATGACGCAGAATAGAAAACTAGTAAAATTTTGGACAATGGGCGTGGCGCCGCTCACTTTTAAAAGAAGGTAATGTAGAAGTTTTGCAAGCTGTAATTTGGCAGTCGTTGAAGATATCATGATGAAATTTGGCAGGAACATTACCCCTAACACTATATGTGTGCTTAATAAAAACAAGTAAGGAAGGCTAAGTTCGGGTGTAACCGAACATTACATACTCAGTTGAGAGCTGTGGAGACAAAGTAAGGGAAAATCACCATGTTGTAAAAAGAACCTAGGGTAACCCTGGAATGTGTTTGTATGACATGTGTATCAAATGGAAGGTATTAAAGAGTATTTTAAGAGGAAGTGGGCCATAGCTCTATAGATGGACGCCATTTAGGTGGACCAGGGGTGACTCTAGAGTTTATTTTGTACGATATGGGTATCAAATGAAAGGTATTAAAGAGTGTTTTAAAAGGGAGTGGGCCTTAGTTCTATGGGTGGACGCCCTTTCGGGATATCGCCATAAACGTGGACCAGGGGTGACTCTAGAATGCGTTTGTACAATATGGGTATCAAATGAAAGGTGTTAATGAGTATTTTAAAAGGGCGTGGGCCTTAGTTCTATAGGGGGACGTCTTTTCGAGATATCGCCATAAAGGTGGACCAGGGGTGACTCTAGAATTTGTTTGGACGATATGGGTATCAAACGAAAGGTGTTAATAAGTGTTTTAAAAGGGAGTGGGCCTTAGTTGTATGGGTGGACGCCTTTTGCGGATATCGCCATAAACGTGGACCAGGGGTGACTCTAGAATGCGTTTGTACAATATGGGTATCAAATGAAAGGTGTTAATGAGTATTTTAAAAGGGAGTCGGCCTTAGTTCTATGGGTGGACGCCCTTTCCTGATATCGCCATAAACGTGGACCAGGGGTGACTCTAGAATGCGTTTGTACAATATGGGTATCAAATGAAAGGTGTTAATGAGTATTTTAAAAGGGCGTGGGCCTTAGTTCTATAGGTGGACGTCTTTTCGAGATATCGCCATAAAGGTGGACCAGGGGTGACTCTAAAATTTGTTTATATTATATGGGTATCAAATGAAAGATATTAATGAGTATTTTAAAAGGGAGTGGGCCTTAGTTCTATAGGTGGACGCCTTTTCGGAATATCTTTATAAAAGTGGACCGGGGTTGACTCTAGAATGCGTTTGTACAACATGGGTATCAACCGAAAGGTGTTAATAAGTGTTTTAAAAGGGAGTGGGCCTTAGTTCTATGGGTGGACGCCCTTTCCGGATATCGCCATAAACGTGGACCAGGGGTGACTCCAGAATGCGTTTGTACAATATGGGTATCAAATGAAAGGTGTTAATGGGTATTTTAAAAGAGCGTGGGCCTTAGTTCTATAGGTGGACGCCTTTTCGAGATATCGCCATAAAGGTGGACCAGGGGTGACTCTAGAATTTGTTTGTACGATATGGGTATCAAATGAAAGGTGTTAATGAGTATTTTAAAAGGCCGTGGGCCTTAGTTCTATAGGTGGACGCCTTTTCAAGATATCGCCATAAAGGTGAACCAGGGGTGACTCTAGAAATTGTTTGTACGATATGGGTATCAAATGAAAGGTGTTAATGAGTATTTTAAAAGGGAGTGGCTCTTAGTTCTATAGGTGGATGCCTTTTCGAGATATCGCCATAAAGGTGGGCCAGGGGTGACTCTAGAATTTTTTTGTACGATATGGGTATCAAATGAAAGGTGTTAATGAGTATTTTAAAAAGGAGTGGGCCTTAGTTCGATATGTGAACGCCTTTTCGAGATATCGCCATAAACGTGGACCAGGGGTGACTCTAGAATGTGTTTGTACGATATGGGTATCAAATTAAACGTATTAATAAGGGTTTTAAAAGGGAGTGGCCCTTAATTGTATCAACCATATCGTACAAACACATTCTAAAATCACCCCTGGTCCACCTTTATGGCGATATTCGGAAAAGGCGTCCACCTATAGAACTAAGGATCACTCCCTTTTAAAATACTCATTATCTCCTTTCATTTGATACCCATGTCATACAAACGCATTCCAGGGTTACCATAGGTTAATTTTCCTATATGGTGATTTTCCCTTATTTTGTCTCCAAAGCTCTCAGCTGAGTATGTAATGTTCGGTTACACCCGAACTTAGCCTCCTTACTTGTTTTATAAATTGTTTTTGATTTTATCGGCCTATTGATAAATAAAGATGATTGCTTTATTTATTAATTTGATATTTTTTTAGAGTCACTGTATGTCTTAACTGTTTATAACTTTTTGCTTTATATTTTTTACGATTTTTCCTTAACTGCTAGTATTTATTCTTTTTATAATTTCTTCTAATAGTTCGCTGGCTGCACTATACGGTCCGTTCTTTTTGCGAGGATAAAATTTTCCTCGCTACTTAGGGGCCCGTTCCAAAAGTAATTTTTATTTTTAATATATTTTTTTTTACACTTGTCCGCGTCACTTTGTCGCGCGTAAACGCGAAATTTAAGTTTAAATTTATGTTTTATTATTTATTCCAAACTTTGTTAGGCGGCGCTATGTGCCTTTAGCTAGCGAGTGAGTTCAAGACTAACTTAACTTTAAGCTACCGCTTACTAACTAACGTAAGCCTGAGCCGGCCTACGTGACCAAAGATGCCTGGTCAGCAGAATAGGGATTGCGCGTGTTTCTCTCACCTGAAGTGTTTGGTTTGTTAGTTGCGCGTGATCCTTCAACTAAAGTGTTTAATTTCCTTAGCTAAGACGGCGGATGCGCGTGCAGCGCAATTGCATTTTTGGTTGCAATGTGATTCCAAAGTATGGGAGCATTTTGCCGGTGGAATTGTGTGGGAACTGAATCGCATGATAATTTGCTGATCATGTGGGAGTGGGTTTAACAAAGTATGGTATTAACTTATATCCTGAAGATCCATTACAGAGGTAATCGTTAGAAGACACTCTCCAATTGTAACAATTGGAACGCTATTTGCGTAAGCCGTAAGTCTGACTGGTTCCTCATCGAACCGCCTGAGTAGTTGGTATATGACCATCGTTGTAATGTAATGTAATGTATTTATTTATTACGGCTTTCCTAAGCCTAACTTAAATCTATTTTACATGCCTATAATTGTCTTCTGGACTATGCAATCTAGAATAGTTACATCAATGTCCTACCTTGGAGTACTATGGATGGGAGACTTCCAGATTATGCGAACAAAGTGTTGTGCTTGTGTAGTATGTAGGCATTTTACGCATGTTAGTAAAGCGCGAAGGCAACATCTGTACGGCGATGCACTGAGTTAATCGAGTGATGCGTTTCAGTATGTGCTTCGGCAACCTTTTTTGTATGCGTACAAGAGCTTGGAAGTCACATAGCAGTATAGTTTCGCTGCACTTCTATCGATGCTATGGAAGCCCGCCTGTCCAGCACTAAATTGGTAGTGTTCTGCAATAATTGTACAATTTTTGTTTAAATTTTCTTCAGTTTTATAAGCCGGCAGATTAAAATCATTTTTATTACGAGTATTTACAGAGTGCATATCTTTTACATATTTTATATTAGTCCTGAAATACTCAGGCAAAGTTCCTTCTATTATGTTTTTAATAAATTTTATGGTATAATAAAAAAGTTGCTGTCTAATGCTAAGCCAATTAAGAGAGCATAGCATGTCTCTGATAGGTGTGTCATACCGTTTTTTGAGAATGAATCTCATAGCTCGGTTCTGTTGCTTTTGTAGCTTGTATATCTGACTATCTCGCAAGGTGAAAAATATAGTTGGGCAACAAATAAAATGAGGTTCGATTATAGATCTGTAGACGATGATTTTATACCTTCTATTTAAATATTTGCAGGTTCGTTGTGTAAAATATAACTTTTTCGCTATTTTTCCTACCGTATAATCTACGTGCTCGTTGAAATTCAGCTTATCATCTATTTTTATTCCCAAGTATTTTATGGCGGCCACCGTGGTGCGATGGTAGCGTGCTCCGCCTACCACACCGTATGCCCTGGGTTCGAACCCCGGGCAAAGCAACATCAAAATTTTAGAAATAAGGTTTTTAAGTTAGAAGAAAATTTTTCTAAGCGGGGTCGCCCCTCGGCAGTGTTTGGCAAGCACTCCGGGTGTATTTCCGCCATGAAAAGCTCTCAGTGAAAACTCATCTGCCTTGCAGATGCCGTTCGGAGTCGGCATAAAATCATGTAGGTCCCGTCCGGCCAATTTGTAGGGAAAATCAAGAGGAGCACGACGCAAATTGGAAGAGAAGCTCGGCCTTAAATCTCTTCGGAGGTTATCGCGCCTTACATTTATTATTTTTTTTTATTTTATGGTGCTGACTTTTTCAATTAGTTCGTTATTTATATTTAAGTTTTGTAGCTCACTGTTTTGAAAATTGCGTCTAGATATAACCCTAAATTTCGTTTTATTGACATTCACTTTTAGTCTGTTTACGCATAACCAACCATATACGCTGTTAAGATCTTCTTGCAGCTTAGCATATATTTCGGTAATATTGTTCCCACTTATCATCAGCAATGTATCATCAGCAAACAATTTTATTTCACAGTGCTTAATGGAGCTAGTTATATCATTAATATATATATTGAACAGTATGGGTGCCAGCACAGACCTTTGGGGTAGACCAACAGGTACCTCCCTTTTATCCGATACGGACGTTCCAATCACTGTTCTTTGGTATCTGTTAATTAGGAAGTCTTGAAACCATTTTAGTTCTATACCAGAAACGCCAATGTAAGAAAGCTTTTTCAGCATTAAGTTTTGGTCGATCGTCTCGAATGCACGTTTTAAATCCAAAAACACAGCTAATATGTGTTTTTTCCTGCTTAAGTCTTCTTTCCAGTTAGCTACAACCAAATTCAACTTTCACAGGAATGTTTCTTTCGAAAACCAGATTGTTGTGGTGTAATAGTTACATTATCTTCTAAATATTTTACCAGCTGATTTTTTACCACTGTTTCCAAAATTTGTTCATCACATTGTATCGTGTTAATAGGTCTTATCTCCTCAGCTTTGATGGTATTTTTAACTTTTTCTAATGGCGCAACTATAGAAGATTTCCATAAACTAGGAACGAAACCTTTATCTAAGCTCTCATAAACAAGATGAGAAAAAACCTGTATACGTTATGGAAACTTTAACGACTCCTTCCTTTAAACTTACTTACTATATCAACTATTTCTGAAGTGGATACTTTCTGAAACTTAAAAACATTAGGGCCATTTTGCTCATCTATAGTACCTTCATTACTAAAAGAAGTAGGAATATTCATGCTAATCTCCAATATACTATCAATGAAATAGTTATTCAAAGACTGCGCTATTTCATTTTCCTCTGTGTAGAGTTGGTCGTTTATTTTAATTTTTTTAATACCATTGTTTTCTTTAGCCATGCTTATGGAATTTTTCAAGTTTTTCCACATGACCTTACTATCACCAACACTATGGTTGATTTTGTTTTCCATGTACATGGCTTTTTTATCTTAATTAGCCGTTTATATTGGCGTTTCGCACTATAATATTCACTCCATCTCCAGTGGATAGGCTGATCTTGAAAAGATTTAGCTTACGTTTATTTAAGTTAGCCAGCTCAAAATCATACCACTTGTTCATAAGTTTGACACTGACTTCTTTAGAGTATGTCAGGGTGGTCACTGCGCTTGATAGCGTATTATATAGGAATGTTGCCTTATTTTCGATACTCAGATTTTCAAAGTCAGTGTAGTTAAGCTGTCGTAATTCATTAACAAGGCTGCCGCTTGTATAATTTTCCCAGGAAATTTCTCTTCGTTCTCATCTGAAATAGTTTATGTAATTTGATTTTGAATTTAATCGTTTCATGATATGAAATCTGAAACTCTTCTAATTTTAAACATGATATAGAGCTACTATCTGTAAATAACAAGTCGATCAATGTATCTGTCTTATCGCCCTTTCGTGTATAAAAATCTATTTTTTGCTCCATAGCAAAGGATCGAAATAAGTCAACTAACTGTTTACTATAAGTTGTGCTCTTGTAAAGGTTTATATTGAAATCGCCCACAAAGATAATATTATCCTGTGTTACGCAGTTATTATTTAAAATGTCGTATAAGTACGTTATAAATTCTGCATCACTCGAGCTCATAGCAGAAGTGATAACACCTCGCCCTGCGGCGTACTCCTGTCGACCACATAAATTATTTTGGAAAGAGTAACAAAAAAAGGGGCGGGTCACGCCCATTTTCAAAATTGGTTTAAGTTTTATTCTTAGCTCAAACATACCACTACTGAGGTAGAATATCAGTCAAATATAGTTAAATACATAGAGTTATTGCAAACATTGTTAAGGTTCGACCTTCTTCACTCAGTATTTATAATTTGGCGAGGATAGTGTCTCTACGAAAGTTCAATGTAATATCTTTAACGGCTTTTGATTAACGGCTTGTTGTTAAACTTCGAAATTTTCTTATTCTAAATGTGGGTGGTGCTACGCCCATATTCCAAGATTTTTCGAAATTTATGTTTTGCGTCACAAAACCAATCCACCACCAAATTTCATTAGCTAGTGGTATCCGTTTTTGAATTATCTCATTTTTTTTCATTTTTAATTTTCGAAATCGAAAAAGTGGGCTTGGTTATTGTTAGATTTCGCTCATTTTCAATGCCAATCTATTCTGGGTCCAGACAAGCCCGTGAAGATATCTCAATATTTGCTCAAGTAATCGTGCTATCGGACGGACGGACATGGTCAGTCCAATTTTTTTTTCGATACTTATGATTTGGATTAAAGGAATTCTATGTCTATTTTGATTCCTTTATACCTGTACAACCAAACGTTATGCAATCAAAGTTATAATACCCTGTGTACAAGTACAGCTGGATATAAAAAGACACAGGCTATTTACCAGTGCGGTGAAGTTGGTCATAGTGTTAACGAAAAATAGAAATAAATAAATGCCCGTATACGTCAACTTTTTTTAGTGAAACTACCTTCAATACTAATATCTTGGTTTTTATTATTTTTCAACACTGTACATACATAAATATGATTTTTTATTTCTAATTGCAGACATCATCAGGTTGTATTCCCAATATTTCAATGAAGGACTGCGAACGTCATGAACAGTGCTGTTCAAATTTTTGTCATCCTGACTTTGGACTGTGTGTATTTGATTTAAATAATATGCCCTCAGTACTTTCTTAATCAGCAATAAAATTATGAATATTGAATTATCTTTTTGCACTAATTATTTATTTAACTTTTAGTCATGTAGATTTTTCCAGCACCTGGCGATTTCCTCTCCCCGGATAGCAGTATTGCTGGAAGCTTAAAAACAATGTATCAATTGCATTAAACTGCAAATTAATAAATAAATGTTTTCTTTAAAAAAGAATAATACCAGATACTTAAACAAAATGTCTATTTATTTTCGATTTTGAGTTAATAGGTTTACTGGTAAACATTGCTAAAGGAAAATAACACTTTTTCCCATCTAAATAACGATAATGTAAAATATGTATGGATTTTTCGAAAACATTAAACTTTTAACAATGGTTTTCCCGCATTTTGATTTTTATACATTTATGCTTTTTTTATTTTTGGCGATAATGCGGCGATATAATTTCTTTCAACAAATCAGACAATTTTTTACCAATTTTTAATAAATTTTTCAAAAAAAGGAGTGGAATAATTATTTGCGCTCGCTCCACACATACTAGCTGTTTTTACACGTACATATATATATCAGCATTTGCGACTAAGAAAAGGTTCATCGACAATTGCGCATAGCGCAAGAAAACATATGGCAGCACTGCCCCGCAAATGTCAAAAGACAACATTACTTAAATTTTATCTCTTTATATTTCGTTTTTTAATTAGGAATGGTTAAACATTAAAAAAACCGATAAAAACTACATAAGTTTGTATAAAGTTTTGCACTTAGCAGTCCATAAAAAGTTTAAGTGCAGATATAAGTACATTTGCACGTAAAAAACACAGCCATTAGCCATGTTTTTTTACACGTATATACGTTTACGGTTCCGCGTAAAAAACCCTTATCCTTACTTAGATAATGCTTAGGAGACCCATCTAGCGGCAACTAGCTGCAGAACATGTTGTAACGAAAAGCGCAGCCCCAAACCTCTGGTTGCCATAGTGTATAACATATACCTGAATCGGTTGCGATGAATAGTGTACACACACCATTTGTAGAGGTAATACATAGAATTAGTGTCGAGGTGAAACACAGAACATATTTCAGTTGCATTTAAGTATAATGCGTTTTGAAATTTAGTAGTACAAATTTTATGCGCAGGAATTTCAGAGGTGTATTTAAAGTTTGACGCTTAGCAGTCCATATAAAGTTTAAGCGTAAACGTCTATAGATGTAAAAAAAACACAGCTATTATTGCCACTATGCCAGATTCAATATACATAACTTCATTTCAATGTTAATTTTTAATAATTTTTTTATCCATATGATTTTCGCATGCATGAACGAAAATTATTGATACCTACCATACAAACTTTCGAATTCAACCCGAATTTTGTAAAGGTTTAAAGTAAGCACTTAAAACGTTTGTTTTGCAATACAAATTTAAATGAGCTATATAATCATGGCGTACACTGTGGTGTGGTGGTAGCGTACTCTGCCTACCACACCGAAAATCCTGGGTTCACGTCCCGGAAAAAGCAACATCAAAATTTCAGAAACAAGTTTTTCCATTAGAAGAAAAGTTTTTCTAAGCTGGGTCGCCCATCGGCAGTGATTTGACAAATACTCCGAAAGTACTTCTGCCATAAAAAGCTTCTCAGTTAAAAGGAGCTCGACGTATATTGGAAGAGAAGCTCGGCCTAAAAATCTCTTCGTAGGTTATCGAGCCTTACATATAATCATGCTTGTCAGATTATCAGAGACCAATATCAGTACTTTCGCGGCCGCCGAGATGGGGTAAGCGTGCTCCGCCTACCACATCCAAGTTACTAAAGTACTCGTGGCTGCCTGCTCAATTATTATATGTAGAGGCGTTAACTCAAGCAGCACCTCTATTGTCGTCGTCGGGCATGTTCACATGGATCCCGTAATGCAGACACATGCTAAGCGTTGATGCTTCGTGAGTGATTTTTGTACGGTCACCATGGTTATCCCTGATGCCCACGCAACTGCTCCATACACTATGGTAGGTCTCACTATCATCGTGTACATCCATCTTAGGATCTTTGGGCTGCATCCACAGGATCCTCCTTCAATATGTCTGCACAACATTACTGCTCTTGTGGCTTTTGATACGGAGTTGCCGACGTGCTTCCTCCATAAGAGCTTAGAGTCGAACGTGACTCCCAGGTATTTCACATCAGTCCTGTACTCCAACTGTACTCCATCCATTGTGATTTGCCTCATCCCTTCCAGCTTTCTTCTCCTGGTGAAGGACACAATGGCTGTCTTGTTGGGGTTGAAGCTTAGCCCCACCTCAGTACACCATTCTTTCGTTAACCTCGATGCCCTTTGCATTATGTCGCAAAGGGTGCTCTCAAATTTGCGCCTTACAATGAAAACAATATCATATATACAGTTCATCTACTACCAGGCTCCACATCAGGGGTGACAGGACGCCCCCTTGTGGACATCCCCTCGTTGTTTTGATCTCTACTATACCGTCCCCACTTGAGGTTTCGGCAATCCTCATACGCAATAAGGCGCTTATCCACATACGGATCGGACGTTGTATCTCTCTTCTATCGAGTGTTGTGTTGTCGAAAGTCGCCTTTATGTCCAAAAATGCGCATAGCGTTACCTCCCCGCACTCGAACGCACTTTGGATTTCTGTGGACAGCTGATACAATGCAGTTTCTGTTGACCTGCCTGTCCTATATGCATGGTGATCTTTGTGTAGTGGCACTCTATCGAGAGCCTTTGATCTAATCTCATGGTCCACAATCTTGTCCATTGCTTTGAGAGCAAAGGATGTCAGGCTTATAGGCCTAAAGGACTTAGGACTAGAGTAGGCCAGGTGTGGGATCAATTCCTCTCCCTGCTGCAGAAAGGCTGGATATATGCCATCAACTCCCGTAAACTTGTAGCTCTGGAAAGACTTTATTGCCCATTTAACTGTGCCATCGTTGAAGAGTTCCTTGGCGAGGTTCAAAGCTGTGGGTGTCGGTCTCACCTCTCGAACCTCCTCCGTCGAGGTATTCGAGGATGCGTCCGGGAAATGTCCTGCAAGCAGGGCATGTGCTCTTTCTTCCTCATTCCTTGAGTAGGTTCCATCGGGGAGTTTAATCGATAATCGTGTCTCCCTTTGGTCCTTGGATAGGGCTTTGTGAAGCCTTGCCGTTATACCCTCGCAAAATTTCCTGAAGCTCTCTCTTTTAGATTTTCTGATATCTTTGTTTTATGTTGTTAGATTCGCTGCGTACTGCTCCCAGTTTCCCGTGCGCCTCGCTTGGTTGAAGAGGTTGCGCAGGGTTTTCCTCAGTTCCGATAGTTTCTTCGACCACCAGGGGCTTTCTTCCTTGAGCCCTTTGATTCTCGACTGCTAGAGTTAAACGCTTCAATAATGACACGGTTGAAGATATTAACTCTGGTATCTAATTCCATATAACTTGTTCCTCTGTTCCTACTATCTATAATAGAAAGATTTCCCTGTAGTGCATTTCCGAACATTCCCCAGTTTGTGTTCCTGGGGTTACGCCTTGGTGGTCCTTCTAGGGGTACAGCCCCGGTGACGAACTGGATAATAAGATGTTCCGACATGGGGGTTCAGAGGAAATCCTCCATCCAGAGACCAGCTCCTCAGCCATATCGTTACCCAGGGTTATATCCAGGACTTCCTCTTCAGACCTAGTGAGGAAGGTTGGTGAAATCCCAACGTTGTATATACTTAGGTCATTACTAATAATAAATTCAAAAACGGACCTCGAATTGGTGTCTGTGCTGTTCCATACCTCGTGGTGCGCGTTTGCGTCGCATTCCATGATCAAAAGTAATTTTGCTCATTTGCAATATTCTGTCAGCTTCTTCACACCCTCTGGAGGGACCTTGTAGTTATCTCCCGTAAAGTAGGAAGACGATGTTCGTTGGCTCTCCTTGAATTACCATCGTCGGATGAACTGCTACGAGGTCTTGACTCATAAACTCTGTAATGCAGAAATAGTTAATGGAGCTGTTAAGCACTACACACGCTCTTGGTCGTTCCTGAGAAAGATCCCAAATTACCTTATTATTTCTCCCTTTTAGGTCTCTTACCTGGCCCTTATACACCCAAGGTTTTTGGATTAGTGCTATGCCCAGACCTTCCGAGGCGAACCTGCGTGCTAATGCTGCCGAAGCAGCTTTAGCTTGGTGCAGGTTGATCTGGGCAACCTTTGTATATGGGCCGGTCAGTGCTGAAGCCTTAACGGCTCGTCTTACCGGACAGCTGCAGGGTTTCTTCTCCTCTGCCCTCCAACCCTGGGGCTTCCCTCCCAGCAGGACCCTCCCAGCTATGTAGAGTTGGTGTGACTCTAGTCAGCCATTCGGCTCTTTCCTCGTCCTTGCAGTCTACAAGGAGTAATCTTGGCCTAAAATATACGCCGCAGAAGACCAGAGATTGCTTTCTCCAACCCTTCGATACCTCAATCATTATAGTATCCTGCAGCCGCGTCAGCTCTTCCTATCTCAAAACCTCCGCCGGGTATTTCCTTGGAAGCGCCGACATCCGTATGCCCTTTAAGGCATCCGAGTAGTCTTGCATTTTTGGCCTCCCTTGCGCAGTTGAGGCACCAGGTGCTGGCAGCGGCGCATTCGCCCTTCTCGAGGTAGAAAGTGTAGGGTAAGCTCTCTGTCCCCTGGACTGTGGCGCGTCCTCCCGTCGTGCCTGACCTCTTCTCCGGTTGTTAGCGGGAGCGCTTTGTTTCTCATTACGGCTTCTTTGTTGATGTCAGCGGTTGTGTGACCCGCGGTGGTGCGATGCATGCTCGTCTCTTGCCGTTTCTCTCTCACCCCGCCATGATTTCGAGGCGGATGGGTTCTTCTTACTCGGCCTCATGAGTTGCAGTGCCTTCTCGCGTACACTGTCCGGAGTCCTTCCCTGCTTCAGGTATCGAAGGTGCCATTTTTTTCCAGCTCTGCTTAGCCCGCAGTTCGGGCCAGCTTGCACCATGGTGCTGCTCTGTGCCAGAGTCGTCGAACGACGATGACATTGCTCTGGCGTTTGCATTTCTCTTTGGTGATCGTCTCCCACGTTCTGAACTCAACCTCCTCCTTTCTCCGTCACGGTCGGCTTTGCCGTACCTTGGCATGGAACGTCTTCGTTCACCTGGGTACTCGTGGTCATGTACTTCACCCAGATGTCTCTTGGCCGCTGATTCCCTGCTACTGTGGCTGTTTCGTTACCCAGTGGAAAGCCCAATAAATAAAACACAAACACTTTCGTTGGAAAAGCCTTAGCAAAAAACCAACACTTATTAATTTTCTCACAATATGTTCGGCTAGCACACTCAGCACGTCTTCCCTAGCTCACTTACAAACTACAATTTACTTCGCTCACCAACAGGGTTGTAATAACTCCTCGTTGGGTTAATTCACACTTCGTATGAATACCAGTTCATACGGAACACTGCCCCGTTCAATATGTCTAGCTCGCAGATGATTATGCACTTGTCTCAACTGGTAAGACACAGACGTTCTGGACAGGTCTAACTAGCTCGTTGGTTGCAGTTCGTATTACCACATTTCGCACCAATCCATTCTTGCTCGTTATCAGTGTGCAAACTCATCCAAGCGCCCATGCCGATGGCGGAAAGTTCTCGCTATTAATTATAACTAGCTGACCGATCCTCAAGCTCTCTTTCTCCTTTCGCCATTCCTTCCCCAAATAAGTTAGTCAGGTATTCATTCCGCCATCGTTTCCATATGTTATCTAGCATGCTCTGTCTTTCTTATCATAATTTATGCCCCTTACTCCCTGGCTGTGGCGCTATTTGAAACGGAGGAGAGAGAACCAATGGCTCTCTCACCAAGAAATGCCCTGGTGATAATGCCTGCATGTCCAGCGGATCATCATTCAAAGGATGTAGCGGGCGAGAATTTAAAATTGTCTCTATTTGTGCCAACATCGTTCGGAATTGCTCATGCCCCAAGCACTTCTGTCCTACCACTCGGGTCAGATGGTGCTTCATAGACTTCACAGCTGTCTCATAAATACTACCTTGATGAGGTGCTCCTGGGGTCATAAAATGCCATTCGGTCCCTTTTAACATTAGCTCATTAAGCACACCACTTGCGTTCCAACATTCATATGCTCTCTTAAAATCCTTGGATGCAGCTACGAAAGATGTCCCATTGCACTATACATCCGTTCGCATCGACCGCGCCTAGCAACAAATCGCTCGTAGCAAGCTATAAATGCTCTAGCACTCAAATCAGTGATCATGTCAATATGCCCTTGTTTTCAAACACACAAATATAGACACCCAGCATCATAACCTGAATACCTCCGTGCTTTGTAGCCTGATGCGCCTTGCTCAAAATTAATTTGCTCAAACTGGAAGCAGGTGGGATGATAACTGGATGCTTCTTTTCATAATCGCATTCGGCTTTGCCGATTCTATCTCCCATTCCCAATACCCCTTTCGAAACCAGCAAGGGTGCTAACAATTCTATCTTGCTACCATCCGGTAAGGATGCTTCTTTCCTCAATGCTCGTATTTCATTGTAGTATGCTGGCCCTTCCGCTTACTTTATAATTATCTCCAACGCTCTCGCCCTTTCTTCCGCGTTCGAAACCGGAATATAAAGATTCCTACGCTCCAATTGCCGTAACCGCTGGCTCTTACTTGCGCCCAACAGACGAATAAATCTCAGCACTTGGGAGATGATTCCAATCAGTCTGTCCAATGAACTAGCACATTACACCAGAGGAATTACTTCCTCGCTAGCGCTCTTTCTGATGATCCACGTTGTGGCTGCCATAGCCACAACATGTACTCTTAGCTCTACCATCGCTCCCTCGGGATTTCCTTATGCCGAAATTTATTTTCTAGCCACTCTTCGCTTGTTCGTCTAAGCCAACTTGGCCCATGCAACCACAAATCATTGCCCACTATTTCACTAGCACTCAAGCCCCTTGTCAGGAGATCAGTTGGATTATCAATAGTGCTGACATGGGGCTATTTGTTAATGTCAGTATTAGCTTGAACAGATGCCACTCAAACTTTCAGCAGGCATGACAACTTTCGCAACCAATTCAAAACTATCATTGAATGTGTCCACAGCACGCAATCGTGTGCTTTCCATTCCGTGCTCCGTACTACACTTGAATACAACCTAGCCAGAAGCTCAGCAGCAGCAAGCTCGAGTTTGGGTATGGTAATCATTTTCAGCCGTGCGACTCTAGCCTTTGAAATCAGTAGCTCGGATGTTATCTTGCCCACTTCGCCCTCTACCATTACATAAATAACTGCCCCGAAACCCTTTTCAGAGGCGTCGGCAAAGTCATGTAATTGAATCCTTGTATTGCTTCCAACCCTAATGAATCGAGGCAGCCTGAATGTTTCTAACGCAGTAATATCTTGCCAAAATTCTAGCCATCTTTTTCGAATATTCGGGGGAACCTTTTCATCCCAGCCCATGCTCAAACGCCACAAATCTTGTACGATAGTCTTTCCAATAAATGTAACAGGAGTAATGTACCCTTTCGCGTCATATTACTGGGAAACACAACTAAGGATGATTCTTTTGGAAATAACCGCAGGCAATTCCGGCATTTTCACAGCAAATGTGAACTCATCCTTATCGGTGATCCAATGCAAACCAAGCACGGATGCATTACAAACTTCCGCTAGAAGTAATGGGTTCGATTCTTTTGATTGGAGAGCACTTGTAAGTGCCTTACTATTGGATTTCCACTTACACAGTTTCATTCCTACACTACCGTGCACCCACTGCGTGTCTCTAGCTAATTTGATTGCTTCAACTTTATTACTAGCTCCTGTAGTCGCATCATCCATATAGAAATCATTTATTATGGCCTTAGCTGCTGATGAACAATGTGCCACTTGCTCTCTAGCTGCCTGTATTAAGCATTGTATAGTTAAATGTGCTGACGCTATCATACCCTATGTGACTACTGTTAAGCAGTATTCTTTTAATCTGTCCCTCGGATTTTCCCGCCAAAATATTCTTTGCAAATCGTACTAGCTTTCCACAATGCGCACCTACCTAAAGATCATCTTACCGTCGCAACTGATACCAATCCTGTGCCGCTTAAATCGCATTATGATTTCAGCAAGATCACGTTCTAGCTTTTCACCAAGCATTTGAATTTCTTCCAAAGAAACCCCTGAGTCCGTCTTGCAACTAGCATTAAATACGACGCGGAATTTCTTAAGCACACAATGATGAGGAATATAATATACTAGCTCACCAGGTAAAGGATCATACTTGGCCTCCTGCATGTAGCCAAGATGGTCATAGTCACGCATGAAGGCAACATATTTACAAGCAATTTCAGGATATCTGGCTAATCTCTTCTCCAAATAATAAAATTGCTTCAATGCGCACTCGCGCGAACTGCCTAATCGGCTTGCACTACGTATTGGGATTGTCATAACAAATTGCCCTGGCTCATATCGCGCAAGGGTTTCCATAAATTTTTTCTCTACCATTTCTTGCTCTATTTTTCCCACAGGAACGTTTGGAATGCGATCCATTTCCCATAAACTCTGAACTTTTCTTCCTAGCTCGTCCAAGCTCTCGCAGCTTATTCCCGAATCAGTTGCCCCGTTGCCACAGTCTACCTGCTCAAAGTATGGGCCAAGCACTATAATACCCAGGGTGGTCTCTATCATTGTTGTATTATCTAACATTCTAGCTATCAGACCAATAAGGCACTTTGCGAATACTTGCACACCTAGCACCAACTGCACATTGTTAGGTTCCCAGTAATTGGGATTTGCAAAAAGCACGTCTGTAGGATTCACCATTCTGCCCAAGCTCATCTAGTCAGGCGGTACTATTAGCTTCAGCTGGCCCTGTCCTGGTAACAGCCAAAATTCCGCTTTAATGTATTTATCAGACTTGTACCAAGGCCTAATCTTAGCATTGATATTGCTTTTAAATGGTTATCCATCTATACTAACCATATACCTGCTCACACCAGCTACTGGCAGCTGATAGCTTCTTATAATTTTATCGGAGATAAGATTTGGTTGTGCACCGGTGTCTAGCAAGGCACAGATAGGTCCAATGTTGACCGTATCTATCTCTAATTATCCATCTATACCAACCACATACCTGCTCATACCAGCTACTGGCAGCTGATAGCTTCTTATAATTTTATCGGAGATAAGATTTGGTTGTGCACCGGTGTCTAGCAAGGCACAGATAGGTCCAATGTTGACCGTATCTATCTCTAATTGCACTAATGCTGTCGGTAAAGAGGTTACCTTTGCCTTATGGTAGGTAACGGCAAGTGTGGTACTTTTTGTCGTAAAGCTGTCTCAAACGCTCCCATGCTTCATTCTGTTGCACTGCTCACTAGCTCATTATGGATGGAAATACACTGCTTCCAACGCTCTTCCAAGGTATCCAAGCGCGCCATAGCACCTTGATGAGTTGTGGAGGCAAATGCGTCGCTTTGCACAAATGCCATTGCTCGTTCAATTGCCCGCACGCACGCTACTAGCTGCTCAATATTAACCATTTTTAATTAATTGATTTTTAATAATCTTTGGCTTTCTACAACTTTCACCGACTCTCTAGCACAAGAGTTAATTTTCAATGCTAACCCGATATATTGTGTACAATCTTATATATTATTTCTAATTGCTGTTTTTATTTACAGGTCCCTCTTTCGCTCTTATTTGGAATCCAAATCTATAAATAAAGGTTCGGTTGTTATGATCATTCGTGCTTTTGTTTAGCTATATTTTATTAAAATAGTTTGTTAAAAATTAACGTTTGTGGGCACACAAAGAAATCTATTTGTACCAGAACCAACACTGCATTACCGGCAGTTGGTAACATTTGCCAGATGGCAGCGAAGTTTATAGATGTTTGATTGATATAACAGCTGATTTCTGTTGATATTTGATATGAGACTTTTATGTTGCGGAAGATGTGCACGGGTCCGGCTCGTCATCTATATAAATAAAAATGAGTTTTGACATGTTTGTAAGCGAATCACTTTCGAACGGCTCTCCGCATAAACTTCGTTCTACTGCTGTTTTCTTATGCTCTACTTGAACTCGGTTTTAGAAAAAAAAAAATTGGTGTTGCCAGATGTCTGATTTTTTTTTTAATGATTGGCAACGGCTGAATTTTTTAAAAAAACATAAATAAATTCTAAATGAATAGCCGAAACAATGGGGTTGCTATCTATCTTAGCGTATATTTTGTAGTGTTAGCCGTGATTGCTACAAGTACTTTGCCTTATATTTAACTAGGTATAATTACGCCGATTCGTCCTATTAATGTCGCATTTAATCCAAAGGTACGGCGTGAACAGCACTATAATCTAAACGGTTTGAGGAATAATTTACAAGCAAATTTACCAAAACTCAATCAGCAACAGAAACAAATTTATGAAACAATTACTGGTGCAGTAAACAGCGAAAGTGGAGGTATTTATTTTATTGATGCACCTGGAGGAACAGGAAAAACCTTCGTGTTATCTCTTATTTTGGCAAAAATACGATTGGAAAGGGGGCTTGCGTTAGCTCTTGCTTCGTTGGGAATCGCTGCCACGTTATTGGATGGCGGACGAACTGCACACAGTGCTTTAAAATTGCCATTGTATGTCCAGATGCATGAACGCCCTACATGTAACATATTGTAACGATTTTCTCTGCAAATCCTCTTATTTGCAATCCTCTGCTAAGTTCGAATCACTAAACTGTTGAATAAATAACTCCAATATTGAATAATGTAAAAATGGCCTTTATTAAAGTACTTCACAATGACACTTATACTTTGCTACTCGCTGGCTTAATAACCAAACTGATTGATAACTCAAATTGAACTCTACTATTGGCCGCCAGATCGCGTGCTTATCCAATAACTGATTGATTGCTCAACTCAAACTGAATTACTTCTTACTCGCCTGCCCCGCTTTTATAGTTTACGCTGCATACTTCTAGGCTCTTCGATTTCCAGAAGTTACTAGTTAGTTCGGCTACAAAATCGCCAGCCACAACTACGTGCACAAATAATTGCGACAACTCAGATAAGATATATGCATGTGTTTGTGCATTGCCGCTCCGATGCTCGTATACGTACATATGTGTAGACGCAATTATTTATTCGATTATGTAGATACATAATGATTGAATTATTGATGTGAATACTGCTTGGCATGGCCTTAGCATCGCCTTAGTTATGGGATAACTTAGTGATGGTAATATCCTTGACACTGCCCTCCACCTAAGTCTGATCGTCCCGATCAGACAAATCTCCCGATCTAACTGCCGCTAGCATCTCCAAATGTACCACTCTTCTAATCCGTGGTTTCCCAGTGGTTTGTATGCGGTAGATGGTATCACTGATCTTCTTCACAACTTTGTACGGGCCTTCCCAACAGCACCGAAATTTGGCTGGAACACCTTTCCGCCGATGAGGGTTGTTTAACAGTACCAAATCTCCCGCCAAGAAACCTTCCGAATTAAAGTTCTTGTCATGCCAGTGTTTCATCTTACTACTCATTACCCTGGGCCGTTCCTGCACACTCTGTTGTTTGGTCAATGAACCACTTCGTAGAGCTTGCGCTGGACGGATTTGCTATGCATAATCGGTATCGTTCCCACATTTCACAACAGTAGTGCGCTCCGGCTTGAAACTACACTCGCATTCTTTCTCGGAAATTCATTGCTTCGTTTTCCTGCGTCTTTTAGGTTTTGTCAATGCCAGTTTTTCTCTCGCAGGTACTTTTGATTTTGATTTATTTGGCCCATTCGATCTATCAACTTTTGCCTTTGACTTTCGTGGTCTTTGTCGAGTCTTTTCCACCAGTACCCGATTACTGCTGAACACTTTTTCCAAACTAAAGTTAAGTGGTATGTCCTGGTTCTTATAGCGCATAATGTTTCTCCGCATATCGATCCTGACGTCATGGTCAACCAAGAAGTCCACTCCCAATATGACTTCATGAACGATCTCCGCCATAAAGAATTTGTGTAGAATCATGACTTTCCCAATTGATACCTCACATACCACTTCGCCTTGGACTTGATTATATTCGCCTGTGACCGTACGCAACCTTGCTCCAGGTAATGACTTTACTCTCCTGTTGACCAAGTCAGATCGGATCAAGGAATGAGATGCGCCCGTATCTACAGTCAGTACACGTTCTTTACCATCCACATTCCCTCTGACAGTAAGACTGCTTGATTTCCTTCCAATTTGCGACACAGATATCACAGGACATTCAATAGCCGGGGCAAGTTTTCGTTCTTTACATTCGACACGCTCTTGCTCATTTTCGCCAGCTTTGCGTTTACGGCCACCCACATTGTTGGAACTATTAGGACCAAGATCGCAATGACGTGCAATGTGACCTGAGTTGCCGCACTTGAAACATTTAATAACTCCGGCATTCTTCTGTTGAGATCCCTTCTGTGCTTCCAAAATTGTGTCTACCCACTCTGGCCTTTCTACTTCCACACGGCGTGCTTTGAAAACTGGCTTACACAGAAGCGACGCTGTTTCCTGAATCAGAGCATGCGATACCGTTTCAGCAAATGTTAGTTTTGGATTCGCATATGTAGCCCGCTTTGTTTCGGCGTCCCGTATGCCATTTATAAAACTCTGGATTTTTACCTTTTCAGTATATTCCACGGGTGCGTCCGCATTTGCTAAATGTGCTAGCCTTTCAATATCCGACGCAAACTCTTGCAATGTTTCACCAGGTCTCTGGGAGCGGTTCAGCAACTCCATCTGGCATATCTGTATCCTATGCTCAGTTCCGTATCGTCTCTCTAGAGCGCCCATCAATGCTTCATAACAGTTCCGTTCGCCCTCTGGAATGGTTTGTAAAATCTCAGCTGCAGGCCCTTTCAACGCCATGAACAGTGCAGCAACTTTATCTTCCGCATTCCAGTTGTTCACTGCTGCGGTCTTCTCAAACTGTAGCTTGAAGACCTGGAAAGGAACAGAACCGTCAAATGATGGTGTTTTTACCTTAGCATTGCTTGCTGAAACAGCTGGGCGGTTTAATTGCAACTCTTGTATACGACCTCTCAAAGCATCCAACTCGGCTTCGATTTTTTCCTCAAACTGCGTTATTTTCTCGTCCATACGTGCTTCGAGTTTTGATGATATATGCGCCTCTTGCGCTTCGAGTTGTACTGTTATGCGTGCCTCGTGTTCTTTCAGTTGTGTCTCCGTCTTTGATGTAATCTGTGTCGACATTTCTGACATATGCGTTTCTTGTGCTTCAATTTTCGATGTTATTCGTGTCTCTTGGGATTCCATCTGTGATGACATTGTCGATGTTTGAGCAGATATTGCAGCCAAAATCATGTTCAAGTCTGTGCTCGTAACTGTCTGCGATGTTTCGTTTTTCTCTTCAATTTTATTTACTTCCTCGCCATCAAGATGAAAGTCATACTCTTCCACATCAATTCCTTCCGCTTCCATTGCCTCCCGTAGCCGTGCCTGAAGTTCAAGTTTAACGCCGCTTGTATTCAATCCACGGCTCTCCAACTCCTTCTTTAGTTGCTGGATCTTCAATTCACTGAACTTTGCCATGTCCTTGTTGTCCTCTGGAATTTATTCAACAATTCCTCTTCTGACACCAATTGTAACGATTTTCTCTGCAAATCCTCTTATTTGCAATCCCCTGCTAAGTTCGAATCACTAAACTGTTGAATAAATAACTCCAATATTGAATAATGTAAAAATGGCCTTTATTAAAGTACTTCACAATGACACTTATACTTTGCTACTCGCTGGCTTAATAACCAAACTGATTGATAACTCAAATTGAACTCTACTATTGGCCGCCAGATCGCGTGCTTAATCAATAACTGATTGATTGCTCAACTCAAACTGAATTACTTCTTACTCGCCTGCCCCGCTTTTATAGTTTACGCTGCATACTTCTAGGCTCTTCGATTTCCAGAAGTTACTAGTTAGTTCGGCTACAAAATCGCCAGCCACAACTACGTGCACAAATTATTGCTCTCTCTTGTGACAACTCAGATATGATATATGCATGTGTTTGTGCATTGCCGCTCCGATGCTCGTATACGTACATATGTGTAGACGCACTTATTTATTCGTTTATGTAGATACATAATGATTGAATTATTGATGTGAATACTGCTTGGCATGGCCTTAGCATCGCCTTAGTGATGGGATAACTTAGTGATGCTAATATCCGTGACAATATCCAGGAATTGTGGAATGGCAAAAGTTCTGCAGCAATGTAAAATCATCATTTGGGATGAGTGCACAATGGCGCATAAAAAATCCTCGGAAGCATTGAACAGAACTTTAAAAGATCTTCGTCAAAATGAAAATATTTTTGGTGGCGCCTTAGTACTACTGACCGATGACTTTCGCCAGACACTTCGTGTCCTTCCAAGAGCAACGGCTGCCGATGAAATTAACGCGAGTTTAAAGTCTTCCGAATTGTGGCGATATGTAAGAACTCTAAAATTGACGTTAAATATGCGCGTCGAGTTGCAAAAAGACAAAACCGCAAAAGTAATTTCGAAGCAGTTAATGGACATAGGTAACGGAAAAGTACCTGCAAATATTACAAATGAACTTATCACGTTGCCCAAAAATGTTTGCTGTTTTACTGCATCGAAAGAGGAGTTACAAGGTCAAGTTATTTCCTAAAATGTAGTAATGAGCCAGGATGAAGCCGTCAACTATCCAACCGAGTTTTTAAATTCCATCGACTTTCCGGGGATTCCTCCCCATTATTTGCAGTTAAAGGTTGGTCCAGTTATAATGATGCTCCGAAATATTAATCAACCACCACTTTGCAACGGCACGGGATTCTCCCCCAAGGTGACATACTGGATTTATACAGCCATTGTGAGCCCGATTCTTCTTTATGGTGCCTTGGTCTGGTGGCCTGCACTAGCTAAAACTACCTATCTTAAGACGCTTCAAAAGGTGCAACGGAGTTCGGAGCTCTGCATCACCGGGGCTCACGGCTCCACTCCTTCTGAAGCACTCAACACAATGCTATACCTTCCACCTCTTGACCTGGTGGCGGAGGAAATAGCGGTCATCGCCGCTCTACGCATAAGGGAAACAGGTCTCTGGTCAAATGGATCTAGTGGACACGCGACAATCCTGGGCACGAGCGCCCCAGTCCCAATACCGGCGCGCACTGACTACTGCACGCCAAATAACGTCTTCGTTAAAAATTATAGTATATATATACCATCGCGACAGGACTGGAATACCAGGCAACATACGGTACCGGGTGCCATCAACATATTCACGGATGGTTCTAAGCTTGACGGGGAGGTGGGAGCAGGCCTTTTTTCGCCGGATCTGGGTCTAGAGGTCTGTTTTCGCCCACTAGATCACTGTAGTGTTTACCAAGCGGAAATGCTGGCAATACACAGGGCTGTGAACCATCTCGGGTCTATGCCTAAGGATGGTAAACGGGTGTTTATTTTCTCTGACATCCAGGCCGCATTAAAGGCCCTGGACTCATTCGTCGACAACGCAAAGTCGGTCACTGAATGCACAGGGTACCTGGGCACAGGGATATTGAAGGCAATTGCAGAGCAGACGAGCTGGCCAGAAGAGGCACCACCGACCATATCCTTCCGGGAAATGATTCGGTAGGCATACCCATGGCCACTTTCAGGCTTCGTGTGAGCACAAGCACTTTAAGAATCGCAAATGGACTATGGTCAGCCATATCTTCGTGTGAGACTTCCAGCAAACCTGGCCCTCATATGACAAGGGGCGCACAGAAGCGCTTCTGACTTTAAACAAATCAACTCTATCGTCCCTGATAAGGGTTCTAACAGAGTATTGCTTAATAGGCACGCATGGTGCTAGAATGGGGGTAGCGACCTTCGACTATTGTCGCAGCTGCAGATGTACAGAAGAGGAAGAGAGCGTCAGGCACATTCACTGTCACTGTCCAGCGCTTAAGTAGTAGGATGGCTATACTCGGTAAACCTTTTCTACATGACCTCGCTCAGGTCTCTTGCTATGAAGTAAAGGCTCTGGCAAAATTTATAATTTCCACGAGGTGGTTTTACGCGCTTTAGGCAGGGTAGGGGTCCTTTTTTGAGACAGTACAGGGTATTACAATGGGCCCATTGGTGGCCTAAGTAGTGAGCTTGTTACCATAGTGTTCAGCTCAGCCCTTGCAACCTAACCTAACCTAACCTTGCAACGGCACCAGATTATCCGATAAGTAACTAATGGGAAATGTCATCGAAGCAACAATTCTGCAGGGTAAATATAAAGGCGAAGATGTATTAATGCCCCAAATACCCATGACGCCAAATGATGTTCCCTTTGATTTTAAAAGAATTCAGTTTCCGGTACGTCTTGCATTTGTAATGACAATTAATAAGTCCCAAGGTCAGTCCCTTAAAGTTTGCGGAATCAATTTGGAATATCCATGGTTCGCACACGGCCAACTTTATGTCGCTTGCTCACGAGTCGGCAAACCATCCAGTTTATTTCTTTACGCAAAAAACGCTCAAACGAAAAATGTTGTCTATCATCACGTGCTGAATTAATTCAATCAATTTGCTCAATTTTGATCTGAGTAAGTATGACAAAAAATTAAAATCTTACAGTAATAGTTACGACATTTTTTCAAATAAATCAAATTCATAGAAATTTGCATATGGTTTAATAAAACTATGCAGTTGCATTAAATAACACCGAATCGTGAGCTACCTCCTTAAATTACCTTAACATGAATCAAAAACAAAGTCTCAGGACTCTATCACTAGAGCATAGTACAGGTTTACAAGTATGATATGTATGAGAAGGAAACAATTCCTTTCTCTTTCTAACACACTGCCGTGTGACACTTCAGTCAGTGTCAAACTAGTGTGGAACTCAGTGGAACCTGCGTGGAACATGCGTTCCACTGAGTTCCACACTAGTTGACACTGACCGAAGTGTCAAAATTACCGTAGTTGCTGTCGTGGAATAGACGCAGGGAAACAAAAAAGTAGCGGAATATCAGATATGGGTTACCGTGATGGTAAATTTTTTTTTACGAATTTAGTATGAAAATGTATTGCACTTATATGCGTCCTACAGAAAATTATACAAAAGTCTTGAATTGGGGTATCTGAGGACACGTAGTTATTGCAGCTTTAAGAATAGAAACAAGAGTGCTAAGTTTTTCTTTCCGTTCAAAAGTTCTCCGCGATAAACAGTTTGAAACCGAGGTCGACTGCAATAACCCGTCCAAAAATGTGGAAAGAGAAATGAAAAGACGCGTTTTGTCCTGTTATCTATAGCTCAAAGGCGAAAAAGTATTCGAATTATACAGTAGTATTCGAATAATACAGTATCACAATTTGCAATTGTTTTTGTTTTTATCGGCCTATTGATAAATCATTCAAGGTTCGAATCGAGCTCAAGGCCAGAACAATAATTTTTTTCTAATGATAATTATTGTTATTTTTTAATTTTTCTAAATTTGAAAAAAATTATTGTTCTGGCCTTGAGCTCGATTCGAACCTTGAATGATATATCACAATTTGTTAATTAAACTAGTCCAAAACATATGGATTTTAAAGAGAGATGTAATTAAGTGCTCATTTGAAAGTAAATAAGAATATTTCTTTGTAATTTTGCAATAAAAATTTTACACAGTTTTCGTTAGCAGCTACTACACTTTTCTTGGACCTAAGAAGTACAACAGTGCCAAATAGCATCCACACAAAAATCGAACAAGAACAAGCATTTTATCAGGTGAGCGTGGCTGTGTATGTGCGCGCTGCTACATATCCTACTTGTAGACCTGTACTATGCACTAGAGTGACCATTACGCCGATTGAAATTGTCTTAAAAGAACTCAAAAATTCTTTATCTGAAGCAAATAAGTGTTCACCGTGCGAAAATTAAAACCATCACATGTAAATATTATACATTTTATCGGTATAATTATAATTTCTGCTTTTAAAAATTTATAAAGATTTTCATTAACACTTATGGTAACCTCACAGGCAGAGATAACGGATGGTTTTCTATGAAACGATGCAGTACTATTTGCACTTGGCTGTGAATTCCCTTATAGGACAAAATTTCGTTACTGGGGAACAGGTAGTGGATCATGAATTGGGATAGGTGAAATATACACAAATGAGAGAAAGTAAAATTCCAGGCAGGACAACGTCTGCCGGGTCTGCTAGTTTATAATATTTATTAAATATACGTACAATACATGCTCACTTATACCGTTTTCTTTTCTGGCTAAAGTGGTACGCTTTTTGTACGCCGCGCAAGGGTTGTTGTTCTATTCTAAAAAGCACGCAACGCCTTTACGGGGTATTTCGTCCTTTTGGGAAAATTGTTGCCTTCTCGCAACGCAAACGCGTTACACTTTTACCCTGCATAAAATGATGGTGTGGCAGTGCAACTCTGTGAAACTCTCAATTCGCTCTTAAGTTCCATCTGTTAATATGAGTGAATATGGTGACTTGAAATGTCCTTTGTATGCTCTATAAATGTTGAACATTTTCTGGGGTAGGAGTAAAGGCTCCATTACTGATACTTAACATAGACTTGACTTGACTTGGCGTAAACTTGGCAACTTAGCCACGATTATACTCCACTTAGCGCATACAATCTGGCATCATAATCAATAAATGTCAATTTTTATGACAAAATGTCAAAATGAAATGAAAACAATAAAATGATATCTCAAAATACAGACGTCACTTAGAATTTACATAGAAAATCAAAATTCAACAGACTTCTAAGTCAAGTTAAGTGTTGCTAAGTTTTGAGTAATCAGTAACGTGCAATGCTCATTTAACAGAACTGTAAGTGACAGTTCTCAAGTCAAGTCAAGTCTATCCTAAGTATCGGTAATGGATCCTTAACTCTATTAAGGCTTTACCAGTGGAAAGCCCAATAAATAAAACATAGTTGGAAAATCCTTAGCCAAAAAGCAAAATTTATTAATTTTCTCACAATATGCTCAGCTAGCACATACAGCACGTCTTCCCTAGCTCACTTACAAACCACAACTGACTTCGCTCACCAACAGGGTTGTAATAATTCCTCGTTGGGTTAATTCACACTTCGTATGAATACCAGTTCATACGGAACAGTGGCGATGTATCTCACTTGAGGGGAACGTTTGCGACTTTCCCGCTGCTCTTCCATCTCCTCTCGGGGTCTCCTTTACCGGCTTTCACAGGGGCTGTGGCTGGCTACGCTTTTAGTCTCTGCTCGGCTTGGCCCACTGGTTGTGATTAACCCACCATGTTGTGGTTTGACGCTGTTCTCCGTTTTCGTGGTGCTCTGCCCACTGCGCTGCTGATTTCTACTGACCATTCCTCACGGTGGTGATTAACCAACCGTGGTGTTTGCCTTCAATGTCCGCCTTGGTGGTGCTCTGCCACCTCTGTTGCTGGCTTTTGACTGTCGTGTCCTTTTTAACTTTTTTGACCGTTTCGCTTCCGAACGTTTGGCCATCGTCGTCCCTGGCATGCTCCTCGAAAAGGGCAAGTTGTAGACGGCTCAGGGAGTATGTTCTCTCGCCCTGTTTTTCTCTTCGGCATTTTTTTACTACCGCCGCTCTTTGTACTCAACTTAATCTCCCTCCCTTCAGTTTGTGTTTGTTGTTGTTTTAATTTGTGTTTGTATTCATCATCTTGTTCTTACGATCACATGCCTGTCGTGGCAGGCGTAGTGATCAATTTAGTTATGTAGGGGAACTCGGTTCGGCCACCGCGGCAGAGCCCCTTGACACGGTAAGGCCATAGTCACTCCCCCAGGCGGCCCGGTGTCAGGGAGGCGCCGTTATAATACAGCCGGTGTTGTAAACCTCCTGGCTGCAAGCCAGTGCAATGGGCACGTTGTCGCATAACACCCTGGATTAGGAGATGACAGTACCTAGTTACCGCTCACATGCGCGACGAATCAGCCGGATGTGGGTAGCCAGGCTGCTCCCATCCAGCAGGCTCGCAACAACTTTCGATCGGCATAAGCCCCTGCACCACTACACGGTGCCTGCCCTCGCAGGGGCAGCACAAGCTGTAAGTTTTAATGATTTATTTTTGATTGATAGAACAGCTGATTTCTGTTGATGTTTGATAAGAGACTTTTATATTGGTTGCGCAAGATGCACACGGGTTCGGCTCGTATATATTCACCCTTATCGCGAGTTTTAAGCCGGAGTCATTGGTGCCGTATATCGTATCGCTGTAGTCGTATCCCTAACGTAATCAGCTGTTTGTCGTTACGACGGTAAACCAAAAACCAATTGGTTGGCTACGATACGGTTACGACCTTAGCGGCACCAATAATCTCATAAGGTTGGTCGAATCAGCTGTTAAAAGGTTACCGATACGGTTACCGATAAAGCACCAATGTCTCCAGCTTTATTTTCACCCGAAAATATTCACAGTTTTTGTTCACCCTATCGCAGAGGGTGGCGAAACAATTTTTCATGTTCGGAAAAGATTTCACCTTATCGGCAACTCTTTGTTCGGGCGAAATGAACAGCGGGGAAACCAAAATTCGTTCAACTTATATTTTACAGGCGAACGAGAGGAAAACAAAATGTAATTAATTTTTTGTTTTGAAATTTGATACTCTTATAATTATATGTACTTCTATTATTAGAAATAAATCAATAAATAATGCACAATCGTAAGCTGAGCGGAATAAAGTGAAATTCCTGTATTGCTAAGTATGTAAATTCTATTTTTTCACAACGTATCAGTCGGCCAAGTTATCCATTGTGGACAAAGCAACGGTTCCAAAATGTTGATCACCTCACTGAAACAAGATTACCTAAGACCCAATTCATGGTCCTTTCCAACGCTTTTCCCTATGCGAAAAAACGAAGACATTTACTTAACTACAATTGGTGGAACTCCAAATTTTTGCTTCAATGGTGGCAAGGAGTTGGTAAGAATAAATAGCGAATATTAGAATGCCAGCTTGCTTAGCCTGTAATATTGGCGAAAGCTAATTGAAAAAAATTAACTTTCCCTTTTTCGCTCTTATTTAGAATCCAAATCTATAAACAAATTTTGGTTGTGAAGATGGAGATTCGGGCTATTAGCGAGCTTTGGGCAATTTTGGCCGCAGTGCTTTTGTTTGGCTGTATTTTATTCACATAATTTGTTAAAAATAAACGATTGTAAGCACACAAAGAAATCTATTTGTACTATGGCACTATTATGAATATTTGCACTGTATTACCGGCAGTTGCTCCAATACGCCAGATGGCAGCGCAAGCTGTATGTTTTAATTGATTGATAGAACAGCTGATTTCTGTTGATATTTGATAAGAGATTTTTATATTGGTTGCGCAATATACGCACGGGTCCGGCTCGTTATTATTACTATTATTCCCAACACTCATCAATTTGTTTTTTGCTGTGTGAGAAAAATTTAAATATTGATATCCCAAATGGAAACTAACACTTTCAAAATGTTTACATAAGACTTCTTTGTAAAAATTTTTTAGGGGTCACTTTTTGTATGGCATACCTATCGACATGTTGTTTCAGAAACTCTCATTACCTATCGATATGCTTGCACGCATAACTTATAGCGTTTTCTTTTCTGTCTATAGTGTTACGCTTTTTGTGCGCCGCGCAAGGGTTGTTGTTATATTCTAAAAAAACAGGCAACGCCTTTACGGGGTATTTCGTTCTTTTGTGAAAATTGTTGCCTGCTCGCAACGCAAAAACGTTACACTTTTACCCTGTACAAAATGGCGGTGGGGCAGTGCAACTATGTGAAACTCTCAATTCGCTCTTGAGTACCACATATACTCTGTTAGTATGAGTGCATAAATCACCTTTTCAGATTGCGCATTCACGTTCTGCGCAACTACGTCACAGCAAAAATTTTGGAATATAAAGATATTGCATGTGCGAACTTCGGTGGAAAGCAGTGGAGCGTAACAAAATTCTAGTAGGTCACTTTCACCACACCAAAAAATTTAACACAATTTTTAACATAATTTAAGCACAGAAATACACTGATTAGAGTTTTAGTGAGTAAAAGTTAAAATTCTGAACACATTAGCTGAATAAAAAGTGTACAAATAATTATTAAATAACAAATACAGACAGTGGTAGTTTAACAAACTCTGCCGCGGTAAGTGGTGAATGTGACCTACTAGAATTTTGTGAAGCTTGCCTCACACGATTTTTCGTCTATGCAATGTCTCTATATTATATCGTTTCTGGTCACAGTTGACTGTTTGAGCGAATGAAAGAAAGAGCGAAAAAACCAAGCGCTAAACGAAAATGACGTAAGGATTGCCCATAAAAAAGAGATGATCTAATGTTTACATGCGCAATGCTATATCTTCTTGTGTGATTTGTGATATGAGTGAATATGGTGAGATGAAATGTTCTTTGTATGCACTATAAATGTTCACAATTTTCTGGGGTAGTAGTAACACTATTAAGGCGTTACCATTTACTTAGGCAACAATTTATTTCAGAATAGAAAACGTTATAAGTGTGATATCTTCTGCATAGACGTCAAAATTCCAAAATGATTGGATCACCTGATTTGTAATTGATTATCGCTATCTCATTCTGCATCTCTTTCTATCACCCGCTGAAGATATGCGCCGCCATATTGATCACCCTGTCAAAACGCTAAAAAGTACCCATATTGAACATCCTGTCAGGCAGTTGACAGATAAGATATCACACTTACCCTACAAGAACACTGACTATCATATGACTATCATCTGATTGTCAGCAATGTCAACCTAACGATCAGCGCCTCATACAAACTTTCTATCACAAACTTAAGGGGGCTTGCGCAAATGTGATGTAAACAACTGTGTACGTGTGAGTTTTTGTCTCCTTCTTATACACCAACATGGCCTACTGATTAAGTATATAGCCGTACTGCTCACTCTCATTCCTTTTCCTGAATCAGTGCTGACACTCTAACTATCAAAAAGTGTCATAAATGATAGTTTACTGTAGATATCAGGTTTGACTGTTATATTATCATTAATGACCATTGTTATATTCCGCCAAAAATGAAACAATGCTTTTTGCTTTTTATTTACTTTATTTCATTACGTTTTTAATTTTGTACGTGATAAAATCATACGTGTTTCTTATTTGTTTAAAATAAATAGTTTTATAACAATTCGAGTTCAGAAGGTTCAATTTAAATTCAGAAAATAACAAAACAACAGAAGGGCACTTTCCTCATGCGGAAACACATTTGAAAATGAATCACCACTAACCACTATTATTTTTCGCGTATCAATTTTTTGAGTGCGCCCCATACATACATTCCGACAGCTTTTGGTATTTTTTAATATTATTTTCGAGTTTTTTTCTTTTAGCATGGAGCTTTGAAATGCTCTCTTTTTCATTTTTTTAACTTATTTTTTATATGGTTTTGGTCGGTTGAAAATGGCGGAATTTAAAAAATAACAAGACAACCGTGATAATCATTTGATTGTCATATGACAGTCAGTAGTGACAACATGTTTAAATCGGATAAACTGTTCTCGTATACATAAAATTCCGTTGAGAATTATGTATCTATCTCACATGCATAATGGTATCTGCTGTATGTTCTTTTGTTCTGTACCAGGTGTCCGAAGCTTTCCCAGTTTGAGTCCTTTTTCCTGATTATAGGCTGTCGTTGGGAACATGCGGACATGCATGAGCGAATAAAGGAACATACATAAATTTGAGTATCAATGTTTACGTCATCGCAGGATCAGCATTGTCAATTACAAGTGTGAGTGTATTAGTAAAACTATCAGCGTTTCTTGTAGGGTAGTTATCATTCAAAATGGTTAATATACTCTGTGTGCAAAGCACGCTAAGTATAATGAGTTTTTCGGTGCAGTTTCCTCATTCCAACTGCACTAAATACACTTTGGAGTTTAAAAACTTGATTAGGTACAGTGTTGCCAGGTGATGAAAAAAAAAGAGGCTGGATTGGCAAAAAAAAAAGGTTAGAGAAGGCTAAATTTAGAAAAAAAAAGAAGCTAAAAAAAGGCCAGAAATTTTTTTGGTAAATTCATTAAGTTTTTTTTATATTTTAGTTTAGACATTTGTAAATAAAAACTTATAAACACAACTTAAACATAACTTCTTGTTTCAAAACATATCAGGCACATTTTCCTTGACTAGCACATGGAATTACTTTAAATGATTGCATATGTGTATATACATAAAAAAAATATTACAAATTAATTATTTATATAAAAGGGTTGGTGTCGAAATTCTGTATGTACAAAATTCTAAAAATAAAATTCTGCTTTCAAAATTCTGTATTATAAAATTCTGTATTAAAATATAATGTTAACAATGTTAAAGAGGCCATGCACCATGCACAGTAATTCTGCGTAGAACACCTTTCTGCATAGGAGGCCTTCGGTCGCGCTTATAAAAACTAACCCTGAACTACACCGGGTGTGTGATATAACCGTGGCTACCGCCACGGTGATGTCCTTCTGCGTAGTACGCACACTCCCTTTTGTTACTTCTTGTATGACGAAAATCACAAAACTTGAATAAAGCAGAATTTTTCGCATTAAACATGCAGAATTTTGAAAACGCAGAATTTTAAAAAGCAGAATTTTCAAAAATCAGAATTTTGTTCAAGTAGAATTTTTTTGCAATTTACAGAATTTTTTCACCCAGAATTTTGTAATACAGAATAATGACACGCTCCCATATAAAATATTCCCCGGCGCTGCTTATGTACAAGGCGTTCTAAGGAACTATTGAAATAATTTTATTTTAGAAATTATTAAAAATACATTCGGAGTAAAAAAGGCTAGAAAAAGTTACGGAGCTAAACCCAAAATTTCGAGGCTAAAGGCAAAAAAAAAACGTTAAATCTAGCATCGAAAAGGCTAACCTGGCAACACTGATTAGGTATAGTAAAAAGGAGACGATGTAAAATTGATTGCAGATTTTTTAAATTTAAGATGGTTAATAAAAAGATTTTTATTAATTTGAGTACGGCTGCTTTGATACCAATAACGTAATATTAGTATAAATGCTTCAAGAAAATGTGGTAACCCAGCAAAAACTGCCTAACATGCCAACCATTGTTTACTATATAGTTTGGCAGCTTAAATAGAGCTTATCGATTGGTTAATATAGAAAATGCGTATCTAAATTTTTTTCGAAATCGCGTTTTTAATGTATTCTGGTAGACCACTGTCAAACACACCTCCCCTTAAAAAATTAGTGGGCTATGATCGCAAATAACGAATTTATAATCATATAAAAAAACCCTAACTCATTTGAAGTTTCTTTCGAAAGAAAAAAGCCCTAAGTCATTTAAAGTTGAATTTAAAATAGACAAACAATCAAAGCCACAACAGAAATTGCCATACCAAAATTTGCAAAGCTATTCGCCGAGCCAACGCTAAAATTTTGTCAGAATATAATTGCTTCTAATATGGCGAAATTTAAGTTTTTGCTTGGCGAATTTTGTTGTTGCCTTGATTGTGTGTCTATTCTTATTGTTTTGCTTTTGTATTTGCTTTAAAAGAAAAAGGGATTTCCCCGAATTAGAAGCACAAGAATATTTTCTGTGCTACGTTGCGTTCGTCGGTGCGTTTTTGTTTTTTGTGTCAGTTCAATTAACGTTTTTGTGTTGGAAACAGTTTTTTATTGAAAGTTTTAATAACATGAATTGTGCAAAAGAAAATTCTGATTCAGATGGTGTACCAAAAAGGAGAAATACTGCTAACAAATCCGAATGGAAACAAAATGTAAATAAAAAAAAGAATGGAAGGCGTGGAATATTTGGGTATATCAAACAAAGAACTTTGTCAAAAACCTTCTCGGCAATTAGGAGAGCCATGTTCATCACGATTTTGTGTAAAAAGTGCGGTGAGAAAGTGTTCGACGTTTAATGAGTCCACGCGAAAAGAAATGTTTAGTTTGTTTTTGGACATGTCTTGGGAGCAAAAGAGGCAGTATTTTGCAGGTCTTACAAGCTTTTCTGAAACAAAAAGGAAAACCTCTGAAAATTCGAGACGGAATCAGTCCATATCATATTTCTTGAGTCATAATTCAAAGCGATTACAAGTGTGCCGTGAAATGTTTTATTCAACACTAGGGGTTATAGGTCAGCGCAACAAAAACCGACATGACTTTTTAAAAAAATGGCTAGAGGAGTTGCCAAAAATGGAGTCACATTATTGTCGAAAATTTAGCAAAAAGTTTTACTTCGAATCGGATTTTTTCTCATATCAGGAGATTTACAAGCTTTATGTCAACGAGTGTGAATCCGAAAAAGAAAATGGAGGCCTAAAATTTTCGTACCCAATATTTACGCAATTAATAAAGGAATTAAATTATTCTATTTTTAAGCCAAGAAAAGATCAGTGCAATTTATGCGTATCACATAAAGTTAATAATGTTTCCGATGAGCAATACGAAAAACATAGAGAAGAAATCGAAAAAATGCGTATAGAAAAGCAAAACGATATCAAAAATGCTGAACCCGGACTATGTGCAGTATTCTGTATGGATGTGCAGGCAGTTAAATTAGTGCCTCAACTAAACTGGAGTGCTGCATATTATAAAATGAAGCTTCATCTACATAACTTTACTGTCTATAATATTGTAACGCATGAATCAGATAATTATGTGTGGGACGAAACAGATGGAAATTTAGTCTCTTCCGTTTTTGCTACATGTATTATTAAGCACTTAAGGAATTTCCATGCTCGATCGCCTGAAACCCATCACATTATTATTTACTCGGATGGTTGCTTTCACCAAAATCGTAATACTGTTTTGTCTAACGCCTTGTTGAATTTTTCAAAGGAAACCGAAATAACAATTGAACAGAAGTTTTTAATAAGTGGTCATACGCAAATGGAATGTGATGCAACGCATTCCCTTATAGAGAAAAAAATAAATAAAAAACAAATAAACTTGCCGTCTCAATTTGTTCAAAGTTCCAGCACCTCTACAAGCGCACCATTTGCTTTATGATTATTTTTTAAATTTCGAAAATATTTCAAAGATATACACATCAATACGACCAGGTGAATATTGCACACTGAAACAACTCTTTAGATATATATATGTACTTAAGCTTTTCTTAAATTACAGGCAGGGGCATTGGAGATCATACAGTAAGCATGCTTCGAGCCTTGGCGTATGACTCGTCAGGATCAATTTATTTTAAAACAAATGTAACAAATGAATATCAGTTACTCCCACAGAGATCGAAGTTTCCGATTGAAAACGTGTCCCCCGATTGTCTTTATAAAGAGAAAATAGCCATATCTAAAAAAGTGGGACCATTTGCAAGATCTAAAATAATTTCTTCCAGCAGATTGCCACCATTTTTATGATAATTTACCTTATAAAACCTAATTTGTTTTCATTATAATAACATCTGCCTTGAAATATGTATTTTAGTTTTAATTATTTATTTATTTTACTTCAAGCATGAATTATTATATTAGTTTGTCCTAATTTTAACTTACAACAAAAAGTCCTAACTTAAATTTATTTTCAAGAAAAATAATAACAAAAAGCCCGATCTCAAATAACTTCAAAGAACTTAAAAATAATAACAAAATTATGCCAGAATTGAATTTGTTACCTTTTTTCGAATAAAAGTTGCAATAGAATTGTTTTTTGCATCTTAGGTTTTTAAGGTTTTATTCAGTTTTGTCCTTCTCCTGAAAAGTAACGAAAAGTGTAGATACGCCTTTTCTATATTAAACCATCGTTATGTTGCGAATAGAGTGGAAGGCAGTGGACTAGGCAGTCGAATGTCATATAATGAAGGAATTGATGTTCAGAGTTTTTTCAAAATTTGCCCGAAATCTTGAATCACAAAATGGAGTGTAGTTAAGTACGAAAATGAAAAAAGGTAGTTAGGTTTTGCTCCTTTTTTAGCAGGAGATTTAAAAATGTAATATATTAACCAATGTTCCTTTTATTACTCATTTTATCTATGGAGCTTCACATGCACTTTCTGTGCTTTTTATTTTTACGAACTTATTCCTCAATGAAAATAAATATAACACGTATTAATGTAAGCATTAGTCATGTTTCTTACTTCTTAAATGTTCTTCTTGAATGTTATAAATGTGTTAAAATTAGCAGGACTAATATAATATTGACAAATCTGATATGTCAAACTAATTTTATATAATAAAAATGATTTCATAAATTGCATGCATTTAATACATATGCATTATATTTTAAATTTTCTCTAACTATTCGTTTTGTGCTGACTAAATTTTGCTTATGCATAACTTTCTTTGGCTATATAATGCTGTTTTCACACAGACGGCTTATTATACTCAGTTGAGCAGAGCTCACAGAGTATATTAACTTTGATTGGATAACGGTTGGTTGTACAGGTATAAAGGAATCGAGATAGATATAGACTTCCATATATCAAAATCATCAGTATCGAAAAAAAATTCGATTGAGCCATGTCCGTCCGTCCGTCCGTCTGTCCGTTAACACGATAACCTGAGTAAATTTGGAGGTATCTTGATGAAATTTGGTATGTAGGTTCCTGGGCACTCATCTCAGATCGCTATTTAAAATGAACGATATCGGACAATAACCACGCCCACTTTTTCGATATCGAAAATTTCGAAAAATCGAAAAAGTGCGATAATTCCTTACCAAATACGGATAAAGCGATGAAACAGGATAGGTGAGTTGAACTTATGACGCAGAATAGAAAACTAGTAAAATTTTGGACAATGGGCGTGGCACCGCCCACTTTTAAAAGAAGGTAATTTAGAAGTTTTGCAAGCTGTAAAAATTAGCAAAATCGGAGAACGCCCACTTTTTAAAATTTTTTTTTTTTTAATTCAAATTTTAAAAGAAAAGTTAATATCTTTACAGTATATAAGTAAATAAAGTCAAACTTCAACTCCAGTAATGATATGGTGCAACAAAATACAAAAATAAAACAAAATTTCAAAATGGGCGTGGCTCCGCCCTTTTTCATTTAATTTGTCTAGGATACTTTTAATGCCATAAGTCGAACAAAAATTTACCAATCCTTGTGAAATTTGGTAGAGGCTTAGATTCTAGGACGATAACTGTTTTCTGTGAAAAAGGGCGAAATCGGTTTGAAGCCACGCCCAGTTTTTATACACAGTCGACCGTCTGTCCTTCCGCTCGGCCGTTAACACGATAACTTGAGCAAAAATCGATATATCTTTACTAAACTCAGTTGACGTACTTATCTGAACTCACTTTGTATTGGTGCAAAAATGGCCGAAATCCGACTATGACCACGCCCACTTTTTCGATATCGAAAATTACGAAAAATGAAAAAAATGCCATAATTATATACCAAATACGAAAAAAGGGATAAAACATGGTAATTGTATTGGTCTATTGACGCAAAATATAACTTTAGAAAAAAACTTGGTAAAATGGGTGTGACACCTACCATATTAAGTAGAAGAAAATGAAAAAGTTTTGCAGGGCGAAATCAAAAGCCCTTGGAATCTTGGAAGGAATACTGTTCGTGGTATTACATATATAAATAAATTAGCGGTACCCGACAGATGATGCTCTGGATCACCCTGGTCCACATTTTGGTCGATATCTCGAAAACGCCTTCACATATACAACTAAGGGCCACTCCCTTTTAAAACCCTCATTAATACCTTTAATTTGATACCCATATCGTACAAACACATTCTAGAGTCGCCCCTGGTCCACCTTTATGGCGATATTTCGAAAAGGCGTCCACCTTAAGAACTAAGGCCCACGCCCTTTTAAAATACTCATTAACACCTTTCATTTGATACCCATATCGTACAAACAAATTCTAGAGTCACCCCTGGTCCACGTTTATGGCGATATCTCGAAAAGGCGTCCACATATAGAACAAAGGCCCACTTCTTTTTAAAATACTCATTAACACCTTTCATTTGATACCCATATCGTACAAACAAATTCTAGAGTCACCCCTGGTCCACGTTTATGGCGATATCTCGAAAAGGCGTCCACATATAGAACTAAGGCCCACTCCTTTTTATACTCAGTTGAGCAGAGCTCAAAGAGTATATTAACTTTGATTGGATAACGGTTGGTTGTACAGGTATAAAGGAATCGAGATAGATATAGACTTCCATATATCAAAATCATCAGTATCGAAAAAAAATTCGATTGAGCCATGTTCGTCCGTCCGTCCGTCCGTCCGTCCTCTGTCCGTTAACACGATAACTTGAGTAAATTTGGAGGTATCTTGATGAAATTTGGTATGTAGGTTCCTGGGCACTCATCTCAGATCGCTATTTAAAATGAACGATATCGGACAATAACCACGCCCACTTTTTCGATATCGAAAATTTCGAGAAATCGAAAAAGTGCGATAATTCCTTACCAAATACGGATAAAGCGATGAAACTTGGTAGGTGAGTTGAACTTATGACGCAGAATATAAAATCAGTAAAATTTTAGACAATGGGCGTGGCACCGCCCACTTTTAAAAGAAGGTAATTTAGAAGTTTTGCAAGCTGTAATTTGGCAGTCGTTGAAGATAAAATGATGAAATTTGGCAGGAACGTTACACTTATTACTATATGCCTGCTTAATAAAAATTAGCAAAATCGGAGAACAACCACGCCCACTTTTTAAAATTTTTTTTTTTTTTAATTCAAATTTTAAAAGAAAAGTTAATGTCTGTACAGTATATAAGTAAATTAAGTCAACATTCAACTCCAGTAATGATATGGTGCAACAAAATACAAAAATAAAAGAAAATTTCAAAATGGGCGTGGCTCCGCCCTTTTTTATTTAATTTGTCTAGGATACTTTTAATGCCATAAGTCGAACAAAAATTTACCAATCCTTGTGAAATTTGGTAGAGGCTTAGATTCTAGGACGATAACTGTTTTCTGTGAAAAAGGGTGAAATCGGTTGAAGCCACGCCCGGTTTTTATACACAGTCGACCGTCTGTCCTTCCGCTCGGCCGTTAACACGATAACTTGAGCAAAAATCGATATATCTTTACTAAACTCAGTTCACGTACTTACCTGAACTCACTTTGTATTGGTGTAAAAAATGGTCGAAATCCGACTATGACCACGCCCACTTTTTCGATATCGAAAATTACGAAAAATGAAAAAAATGCCATAATTCTATTCCAAATACGAAAAAAGGGATGAAACATGGTAATTGGATTGGTTTGTTGCCGCAAAATATAACTTTAGAAAAAACTTTGTAAAATGTGTGTGACACCTACCATATTAAGTAGAAGAGAATGAAAAAGTTCTGCAGGGCGAAATCAAAAGCCCTTGGAATCTTGGAAGGAATACTGTTCGTGGTATTACATATATAAATAAATTAGCGGTACCCGACAGATGATGTTCTGGATCACCCTGGTCCACATTTTAGTCGATATCTCGAAAACGCCTTCACATATACAACTAAGGGCCACTCCCTTTTAAAACCCTCATTAATACCTTGAATTTGATACCCATATCGTACAAACAAATTCTAGAGTCACCCCTGGTCCACCTTTATGGCGATATCTCGAAAAGGCGTCCACCTATAGAACTAAGGTCCACGCCCTTTTAAAATACTCATTAACACCTTTCATTTGATACCCATATTATACAAACGCATTCTAGAGTCACCCCTGGTCCAATTTTATAACGATATTCCGAAAAGGTGTCCACCTATAGAACTAAGGCCCACTCCCTTTTAAAACACTTATTAACACCTTTCGTTTGATACCCATATTGTACAAACGCATTCTAGAGTCAACCCTGGTCCACTTTTATAACGATATTCCGAAAAGGCGTCCACCTATAGAACTAAGGCCCACTCCCTTTCAAAATACTCATTAACACCTTTCATTTGATACCCATATAGTACAAACAAATTCTAGAGTCACCCCTGGTCCACCTTTATGGCGATATTTCGAAAAGGCGTCCACCTATAGAACTAAGGCCCACGCCCTTTTAAAATACACATTAACACCTTTCATTTGATACCCATATTGTACAAACGCATTCTAGAGTCACCCCTGGTCCACTTTTATAACGATATTCCAAAAAGGCGTCCACCTATAGAACTAAGGCCCACTCCCTTTCAAAATACTCATTAACACCTTTCATTTGATACCCATATCGTACAAACAAATTCTAGAGTCACCCCTGGTCCACCTTTATGGCGATATCTCGAAAAGGCGTCCACCTATAGAACTAAGGCCCACGCCCTTTTAAAATACACATTAACACCTTTCATTTCATACCCATGTTGTACAAACGCATTCTAGAGTCACCCCTGGTCCACTTTTATAACGATATTCCGAAAAGGCGTCCACCTATAGAACTAAGGCCCACTCCCTTTCAAAATACTCATTAACACCTTTCATTTGATACCCATATAGTACAAACGCATTCTAGAGTCACCCCTGGTCCACTTTTATAACGATATTCCGAAAAGGCGTCCACCTATAGAACTAAGGCCCACTCCCTTTTAAAACACTTATTAACACCTTTCGTTTGATACCCATATTGTACAAACGCATTCTAGAGTCAACCCTGGTCCACTTTTATAACGATATTCCGAAAAGGCGTCCACCTATAGAACTAAGGCCCACTCCCTTTCAAAATACTCATTAACACCTTTCATTTGATACCCATATCGTACAAACAAATTCTAGAGTCACCCCTGGTCCACCTTTATGGCGATATCTCGAAAAGGCGTCCACCTATAGAACTAAGGCCCACGCCCTTTTAAAATACACATTAACACCTTTCATTTGATACCCATATTGCACAAACGCATTCTAGAGTCACCCCTGGTCAACTTTTATAACGATATTCCGAAAAGGCGTCCACCTATAGAACTAAGGCCCACTCCGTTTTAAAACACTTATTAACACCTTTCGTTTGATACCCATATTGTACAAACGCGTTCTAAAGTCAACCCTGGTCCACTTTTATAACGATATTCCGAAAAGGCGTCCACCTATAGAACTAAGGCCTACTCCCTTTCAAAATACTCATTAACACCTTTCATTTGATACCCATATAGTACAAACAAATTCTAGAGTCACCCCTGGTCCACCTTTTTTGGCGATATCTCGAAAAGGCGTCCACATATAGAACTAAGGCCCACGCCCTCTTAAAATACTCATTAGCACCTTTCATTTGATACTCATATCGTACAAACAAATTCTAGAGTCACCCCTGATCCATCTTTATGGCGATATCTCGAAACGGCGTCCATCTATAGAACTTAGGCCCACGCCCTTTTAAAATACTCATTAATACCTTTCATTTGATACCCATATCGTACAAAATAAATTCTAGAGTCACCCCTTGTCCACCTTTATGGCGATATCTCGAAACGGCGTCCATCTATAGAACTTAGGCCCACGCCCTTTTAAAATACTCATTAATACCTTTCATTTGATACCCATATCGTACAAAGTAAATTCTAGAGTCACCCCTGGTCCACCTTTATGGCGATATCCCGAAAAGGCGTCCACCTATAGAACTTAGGCCCACTCCCTTTTAAAATTATCATTAACACATTTCATTTGATACCCATATCGTACAAACAAATTCTAGAGTCAGGCCTGGTCCACCTTTATGGCGATATTCCTAAATGGCGTCCATCTATAGAACTATGGTCCACTTCCTCTTAAAATACTCTTCAATACCTTCCATTTGATACACATGTCATACAAACACATTCCAGGGTTACCCTAGGTTCTTTTTACAATATGGTGATTTTCCCTTACTTTGTCTCCACAGCTCTCAACTGAGTATTTAATGTTCGGTTACACCCGAACTTAGCCTTCCTTACTTGTTGAATAATAAAAGCAGTTTTCTACATTAAGACGCTTATTGAGCTCAATCTTCCCTACAAAATTCGAATTCATAATTATTTCATTAGTAGCTAATCGAATGCCTAATGAAGTCAAAAGCACCATGCAACTCTGCTGGCAGCGTTCCGCTTCTTAGTTTTTGGTGTGTTCAGTGCTTAAAAATGTCATTTGTCAAAGTAAATGTCATTGTCTGCATGGCGGAACGATACAAGGTGGCCGCATCGAACAGCTGATTATAACCTTTTTGTATTTGATTTGATACATCAACTTCCGGCGCAGTACGATTTTGACATTTGTCCATCGAATTTACAAAAACAAAGTACATGGAATTCTTATTTATGTATGTAGGTATGTCACCATGCTGCCACCTTGTATCGTTCCGTCATGATTGTCTGTCATATAGCATTGTCATTTTATTCGCTTGACATTTCATCATTCATACTAATCGAGCAGTTACTTCTGTGTGAAAGCAAAAAATTTACGATTTCATTAGAAGGTGAAATGAGATCATTAAGTTTCTGTGTGAAAACAGTATAAGATAACAATTCCAGGGGCCGTTTTCACCATCTTCGGTGAACGCTAACAAACACTTTATTTGAAAGAAATCGTTCAGTGATTCGTCAAATAAGGGTTACTTTAAAATAATGGACGTTAAAATTTCCCCTGTCACATGAGGAAAAATGAAATACAGCTATTTTTATAACATGAAGATAGACAGAAAATTTATTGGGGATTGCACTGCGACCGTTGATCTATTGTGCCCTCATCAGATTGTGTCGCGTTCCAGGAGGATATGTTCCACCGTTTCTCCTGATCGATCACGAAATCGACATGAATACAAAATTATGTTTTTTACTTAGTTGAACGGCGATAGAAATTCTTATATTTTTCAAGGAAAACTTCAAGAAGAAAAGTTCATCCAGGAAACTTCAAGAAGAACCCTAAGTTTTTAATTATTTGTGTTTTGCTTTGACGCTGGCGGTGCGTTGCTTATAGATTGAAGCAATTAAAGCGCGTGTGTTCAAAGTCAGATGTAGACGCAACGCAAGTGCCAAAACGACTCAAAAGTCACCTTAAGCTTAGTTGCTTCACGTGTTATATATCATTATTAATTAAATATGTTGGATCTCGTAAGAAGCTAAACTTAGGCAAGATACACACGAGACATAGCTTCGTAGACGCGTACAAAATATGGAATGCATCTGCGATTTTCTACGCCTCAAGGTTTCTTATGCTGTACCCAATACGCGTCTATGAAGATACGCCTCGTGTGCATCTTGCTTTTGATTATTTTCAAAGAAAAAATGCTTTGTTTTTCAAACTTTGCTAATATTCACATACATGTCTACTACTATGGCTGTCGCTTCCATACTACTATTTCATTATTTAAAAAAAAATTTGTTCTGAAAAATGCAACCTTGTCACATGCGTTCTCAAACACGGTTGCCACACCATGTTTTCATTTAGGACCAAAATGCATCGAAAAAAAGACCAGATCTCAAAAAAAAAGGACCAAATTTTAGATTTTTTATTGGTATACAAACAATTGGGATATTTCAATGGTTTAATATATAAAATTTTAATAAAGTAGAAACTTGGTTTTAATTCAAACTGCACAAACAAAAATAAAGTGCACCTTTAGGTATTAAGTATATATTCACATTTATAGGATTAGTCTATGTCTTTCACCAACCAAACGTTGTGAATCTAGTTTTGCTTGATTGCAATGGAATAAAGTGCATAGCGCAGTTAGGTTTTATTACAGAACGGTTAAAAAATTTGCGTTGTGGCAAACTCAGTAAATCGTAAATAAAACTAAGCAGTGGGGTTAATGCTATTTTTATAGATGTTTACTTTTTCCCTAACAGTTTAAACTTCATACCAGAGTCTAGATTCAGTAAGTGTGAGTTGGAACTCAGACTAAAAACGAAGCGTCTTAAAAGTTTCAACTGTGTAATAACTGAGTACCGATCGAAATATCTAACCACTAAAACAAGAATTTTTTCTGATAAGTCCGTTGTTTCATCAAAAATTAATGACAATGTGTTTGCCCGAACATTCAACACTTCCATTTTTATTGCCTTGCCTAAATTATCTACCGGGTGAAATGTCGTTGTTCTGCTACATTTTATAGATAGAGCAATTTTCGTGGTAAGAATTCCATTGAAGTGTAAATTGTTTAGGTATTTCAATTATTTTATACGATGTTTAATGATTAAGTTGAAACACGCCTTTTCTAGTCTTTAGATTTACCGGAAGTGCCGGCCACCATATTTATTTTCAAGGTTGCCCTTTTTTTCATATCGATAGTTTTACAACATTTAAAAAAAGGGTTGCTTAACTTCTAATAACTTAAGCTACATGTACATAATGGGTTTACAGAAGTAAATTGAAAATTATGTGTGGGTAATAGATTTGCCGAAAATTTTATTAGAAGTATTTTGAATTTTTGTTTCAGTGAAAAAGAAAAAAAGTACCAAATCCGTGCCGAACAAGAACCAAAATTGAAAAAAAGGACCATCGGACCATATGGGGTTGAAAAGGACCATTTTTGTCCAAATGGACTGAGGTGGCAACCGTGTTCTCAAATGCAAGCTTCCACATCAAATACATACACTTATAAGTACTTCGACCTTACGAAATACATTGTCGCGTTGTAAGCCAAAGTATTTTTGCATAAAACCTTTCTGACCACCACAATACCACAGATTAAGTGTAAAATTTCACAAAAATAATACATTTTTTCGAAAAATCACAACGAATAACTGCAGCCCTTGTTTACGAATTTAGAAACAATGAGAATGGCAAACACGAACGATTATGAAATTTAATGTCAAAACGTATATGCACATGGTTGTATTTCAATGCACGAAAATGCTTTAAAAACGCATGAAATTATTAAATTAAAGTTGAAAAAAAAATGGTAAAAATTTTAATATAAATAAAAAGCTTTTTTTAATAACAACAAATACGCCTTAATTATTCTATTTATACATCAATTGGTAAGGTTTATCTCGCTTTAAAATTTAAGCTAAATAATCTAAAGTTTTTTTTTGAAATTGAGTCGAGAACTGTGCGTGTGAATGTGCGAATTTTCACCGATCAGCTGTTAGTTGCGCTAACTTGGTAAAATTTACAATGATTACTTGCGTGCGTTTATATTAGGTTGGCATGCAACGCATTCACGTATACAATTGCAAAATATTCAGCTGTCGTCTCCTCTACAAGAAAAAAAGTTATGTTCTGGCTATGGCGGAACTATACCAGGTGGTAGCACGGTGACTGATGATTTGTATTTTTATACTCAGTTGAGCAGAGCTCACAGAGTATATTAACTTTGATTGGATAACGGTTGGTTGTACAGGTATAAAGGAATCGAGATATATATAGACTTCCATATATCAAAATCATCAGTATCGAAAAAAAATTTGATTGAGCCATGTCCGTCCGTCCGTTAACACGATAACTTGAGTAAATTTTGAGGTATCTTGCTGAAATTTGGTATGTAGGTTTCTGGGCACTCATCCCAGATCGCTATTTGAAATGAACTATATCGGACTATAACCGATAATTCGTTACCAAAGACGGATAAAGCGATGAAACCTGGTAGGTGAGTTGAACTTATAACACAAAATAGAAAATTAGTAAAATTTTGGACAATGGGCGTGGCACCGCCCACTTTTAAAAGAAGGTAATTTATAAGTTTTGCAAGCGGTAATTTGGGAGTCGGTGAAGATATCATGATGAAATTTGGCAGGAACGTTACTCCTATTACTATATGTATGCCTAATAAAAATTAGCAAAACCGGAGAACGACAACGCCCACTTAAAAAAAAAAAATTTTTAAGTCAAATTTAAAAAAAACAAGTAAGGAAGGTTAAGTTCGCGTGTGACCGAACGTTACATACTCAGTTGAGAGCTATGGTGACAACATAAGGGAAAATAACCATGTAGGAAAATGAACCGAGGGAAACCCTGGAATGTGTATCAAATGAAAGGCATTAAAGAGTATTTTATGAGGAAGTGGGCCATAGTTCTATAGGTGGACGCCATTTAGGGATATAGCCATAAAGGTGGATCAGGGTTGACTCTAGAATGCGTTTGTACGATATGGGTATCAAATGAAAGGTGTTAATGAGTATTTTAAAAGGGAGTAATCCTTAGTTCCATAGGTGGACGCCGTTTCGAGATATCGCAGGGGTGACCCTATGATATGGTACAACAAAATACAAAAATAAAATGAAATTTCAAAATGGGCGTGGCTCCGCCCTTTTTCATTTAATTTGTCTAGGATACTTTTAACGCCATAAGTCGAACAAAAATTAACCAATCCTTTTGAAATTTGGTAGGGGCATAGATTTTATGACGTTAACTGTTTTCTGTGAAAAAGGGCGAAATCGGTTGAAGCCACGCTCAGTTTTTATACACAGTCGACCGTCTGTCCTTCCGCTCGGCCGTTAACACGATAACTTGAGCAAAAATCGATATATCTTTACTAAACTTAGTGCACGTACTTATCTGAACTCACTTTGTATTGGTATAAAAAATGGCCGAAATCCGACTATGACCACGCCCACTTTTCCGACATCGAAAAATACGAAAAATGAAAAAATGCCATAATTCTATAACAAATACGAAAAAAGGGACGAAATATGGTAATTGGATTGGTTTATTGACGCAAAATATAACTTTAAAAAAAAGCTTTGTAAAATAGGTGTGACATCTACTACTTTAAGTAGAAGAAAATGAAAAAGTTCTGCATGGCGAAATCAAAAACCCTTGGAATCTTGGCAGGAATACTGTTCGTGGTATTACATATATAAATAAATTAACGGTACCCGGCAGATGATGGTGTGGGTCACCCTGGTCCCCATTTTGGTCGATATTTCGAAAACGCCTTCACATATACAACTAACACCACTCCCTTTTAAAACCCTCATTAATACCTTTAATTTGATACCCATATCGTATAAACAAATTCTAGAGTCACCCCTGGTTCACCTTTATGGCGATATCTCGAAAAGGCGTCCACCTATAGAACTAGGACCCACTCCCTTTTAAAATACTCATTAACACCTTTCATTTGATACCCATATCGGACAAAAAAATTCTAGAGTCACCCCTGGTCCACCTTTATGGCGATATCTCGAAAAGGCGTCCACCCATAAGACTAAGGCTCACTCCCTTTTAAAATACTCATTAACACCTTTCATTTGATACCCATATCGTACAAACGCATTCTAGAGTCACCCCTGGTCCACCTTTATGGCGATCCCTCGAAAAGGCGGCCACCTATAGAAATAAGGCCCACTCCCTTTTAAAATATCCATTAACACCTTTCATTTGATACCCATATCGTACAAACAAATTCTAGAGTCACCCCTGGTCCACCTTTATGGTGATATCTCGAAAACGCGTCCACCTATAGAACTAAGGCATACTCCCTTTTAAAATACTCATTAACACCTTTCATTTGACACCCATATCGTACAAACAAATTCTAGAGTCACCCCTGGTTCACCTTTATGGCGATATCTCGAAAAGGCGTACACCTATAGAACTAGGACCCACTCCCTTTTAAAATACTCATTAACACCTTTCATTTGATACCCATATCATACAAATAAATTCCAGAGTCACCCCTGGTCCACTTTTATAACGATATCCCCAAAAGGCGTCCACCTATAGAACTAAGGCCCACTCCCTTTTAAAATACTCATTAACAGCTTTCATTTGATACCCATATCGTACAAACAAATTCTAAAGTCACCCCTGGTCCACCTTTATAACGATATCCCGAAAAGGCGTCCACCTATAGAACTAAGGCCCACTCCCTTTTAAAATACTCATTAACACCATTTATTTGGTACCCATATCGTACAAACTAATTCTAGAGTCACCCCTGGTCCACCTTTATAACGATATCCCGGAAAGGCGTCCACCTATAGAACTAAGGCCCACTTCCTTTTAAAATACTCATTAACACCTTTCATTTGATACCCATATCGTACAAATAAATTCCAGAGTCAGCCCTGGTCCACCTTTATGGCGATATCTCGAAAAGGTGTCCACCTAAAGAACTATGGCCCACTCCCTCTTAAAATACTCTTTAATGCCTGCCATTTGATACGCATGTCATACAAACACATTCCAGGGTTACCCGAGCTTCATTTTCCTACATGGTGATTTTCCCTTATTTTGTCTCCATAGCTCTCAACTGAGTATGTAATGTTCGGTTACACCCGAACTTAGCCTTCCTTACTTGTTGAACTTTATTTTAACAATTTCATGCGATTTTAAAGCATTTTCGTGCATATAAATATAACCATGTGCATATACGTTTTGACATTACATTTCATACACGTTCGTATTTGCCATTCTCATTGCGTATATTCTGTGTGATTTTTCGAAAAAAAGTATTATTTTTGTGAAATTTTATACTTAATCTGTGGTATTGTGGTGGTCAAAAAGCTTTTATGCAAAAATACTTAGCCTCACAACGCGACAATGTTTTTCGTAATGCCGAAGTACTTATATGTATGTATATGTATTTGATGTGGAAGCTTGCATTTGAGAACACGGTTGCCACTTCAGTCCATTCCCTACCACCCCTATATGGTCCAATGGTCCCTTTTTCTAATTTTGGTTCTTTTTCGGCACGGTTTTGGTACTTTTATTTCTTTTTCACTGAAAAAAAAATTCAAAACACTGCTAAAAAAATTACCGCAAATCTATTACCCACATATAATTTTGAATTTACTCCAACGAAATTCTTTCCACGAAAATTGCTCTATCAATAAAATGTAGCAGAACAATGGCATTTCCCTTGGGAGATAATTTGGGGGAGGCATTAAAAATGAAGTGTTGAATGTTCGGACAAACAATGTCATTAATTTTTGATGAAACAACGCACTTATCAGAAAAATACTTGTTTTAGGGCCGTTTTCTCTACTGCGTGCTAAAATTTATCTCTTCTTCAAACGAAATTTTCTTTTCTGTAGTGCTTGTTTATTCCGTCGACAAATTTAACAGGCAGTCAATCCAGCCTTTAAAATTTATCGGCTCGAAAACCACAAAACAGCTGATTGTCAAGTGAATTTATTTTGGAAGAAAATTAAAAAATAAATAAAATTAAAATTGCTATGGAAAACCGACGTGCGTTTTATGTGCATGCACTGGAAGAAGCATATGAGGAAACAAGTGAGCGAACTATAGCCAAGAGGACTTTTTGCAACCGCTTGGATTATTTTGAAGAGTACACGGAGGAAGAATTCACGAAAAGGTTCCGGTTGACAAAATGCACCTGCATGGATATTTTAAGTCGCATTGAAAGCGTTATTACGCTCAGCACTAATAGGTAAGTTATAAATAGCAGTGTTTACTTTTGCTACTCCAGAGCAACTGCTTGAATGCTGTGCCTCCATTAGTATTGGTCTAATGACTGCTGTGTATGATCCCATGACCAGGTTTGGTTTTAGGCCACAGTTTCTGCTGAATATTCTTTTGATCGAGAGTGGCAATAGCAATAAAGGTTTTATTCCACGAATAATCCAAATCTGAACTTAAACAAAGCATAGGACCATGGGGTAAACCCAAATCAAATATTTAAATGTTATAAAAGCAAATGTTAACCACATAGCTATGAGCTACGTCCATGTTATCCCCACTGAAACCAAACTGCCGAAGCTAGTTCCAGCTTAGTTAATCCCTTTTATACTCGAACAACTCACATTGCCCATTTGTCTCCAGGCTCTATTGAAGTTCAAAGCCAGACCAATAGCAAAAATAACAATACAAAAAAGCAAAGCATAAAGCTGGGTATTGTCTTCACGCGTGAAAAATGTTGCAAGTGGCCTAGAAACCATTTGAAATCGCAATTTCAGTGCCTAGAATGAAAAATATGTTCCTATCATCGTATCCCATCTTATTCAATCCTTTTCACGTCTTGAACCTGTTTTTTCATGGCGTAATTGCCTTGGCAACATTTTTTGCCTTGAAATGTTGCTAACGCCTATAATTCCAAATCCTTTGATTTTACGGCTTGAAAAACTATTCTACAAGGTAGCAATACTATGCTAGAAACCTTTGTTACACTTCATTTATCTGAACACAAAAAGCAATTAATACTCTTCATTTATATATTTTTCAGACGAACCAATGTTACACCAAAAACTAAGCTTTTGCTAACACTCAGGTTTTATGCAACAGGAAGTTTTTTAATAACTGTGGCCGACTTTTGTGGAGTAAGCGTACCCACGGCATGCAGAGTAGTAAGAGAAGTGTCCAATGCTATTGCATCGCTCTCTAAAGATTGGGTGAAATTCCGTGATCCAGCTGGCATGGAGCAAACTGTATTCGATTTTTATAAAATCGCAAAATTTCTCAGAGTTATTGGGGCTATTGACTGTACCCACGTTAGGGTGCAATCACCAGGTGGTGACAATGCGTAAATCTTCCGCAATAGAAAGGGTTATTTTTCACTCAATATTCAAGCGGTGTGTGATGCAAACTTACGTTTTCAAAATTTAGTAGCGAGGTGGCCAGGATCTGCTCACGACAGTCATATATTCAACTGTAGCCGTTTGAAATACCAACTGGATACGGGATATTTTAAAGACTATATGATCCTTGGGGACAGTGGCTACAAACGATGTCGATATATGATGACTCCCCTACTAAATCCGCAATCTGCGGCAGAAAGGTTATATAACGAGTCCCAGATTCGTATTCGGAACACCATAGAGCGAACTTTCGGAGTTCGGAAACGACGCTTTCAAATCTTATCTATGGGGATTCGAGAATCAATGGACACCGTTATGGCAATTATATCGGCTTGCGCAGTTGTTCATAACATTGCTATATCTGCGAAAGATCCGCTTCCTCCAATAGATATTGAAATATCACCATCACAAATTTTAGAGGAACCTGAAACTAGCTTTAGAACCGACGGAGACTCAACTGCGAGAGCTGTTTTGATAAGCGACTATTTGCAAGGTACATTTCAAATACAAAGGCCCGGTTTTTCAGTTGAAGTTTAAACTACAGTCAAAGTTGACTGGAGTTTACTAGAGTCACTTTGTTCATTTTCAAAAAATTTTGCTGCCTATCTTTATTTAAATAGGCAAAGTGGCAGGGTTAAACAATAGTCAACTTTGACTGGAGTTTAAACTTGAACTGAAAAACCGGGCCTAAATACTTTATTATTTTTTCTAAATTCAAGTTTTTATTATACTCAGTTGAGCAGAGCTCACAGAGTATATTAACTTTGATTGGATAACGGTTGGTTGTACAGGTATAAAAGAATCGAGATAGATATAGACTACCATATATCAAAATCATCAGTATCGAAAAAAAATTTGATTAAGCCATGTCCGTCCGTCCGTCCGTCTGTCCGTTAACACGATAACTTGAGTAACTTTTGAGATATCTTGACGAAATTTGGTATGTAGATTCCTGGGCGCTCATCTCAGATCGCTATTTAAAATGAACGATATCGGACTATAACCACGCCCACTTTTTCGATATCGAAAATTTCGAAAAATTGAGATAATTCATTACCAAAGAGGGATAAATCGATGAAACTTGGTAGGTGCGTTGAACTTATGACGCAGAATAGAAAATAAGTAAAATTTTGGACAATGGGCGTGGTATCGCCCACTTTTAAAAGAAGGTAATTTAGAAGTTTTGTAAGCTGTAATTTGGCAGTCGTTGAAGATATCATGATGAAATTTGGCAGGAACGTTACTCCTATTACTATATGTATGCTTAATAAAAATTAGCAAAATCGGAGAACGACCGCGCCCACTTTTAAAGAAAAATTTTTTTTAAAGTGAAATTTTTACAAAAAATTTAATACCTTTACAGTATATAAGTAAATTATGTCAACATTCAACTCCAGTAATGATATGGTGCAACAAAATACAAAAATAAAACAAAATTTCAAAATGGGCTTGGCTCCGCCCTTTTTCATTTAATTTGTCTAGGATACTTTTAACGCCATAAGTCGAACAAAAATTAACCAATCCTTTTGAAATTTGGTAGGTGCATAGATTTTATGACGTTAACTGTTTTCTGTGAAAAAGGGCGAAATCGGTTGAAGCCACGCCCAGTTTTTATACACAGTCGACCGTCTGTCCTTCCGCTCGGCCATTAACACGATAACTTGAGCAAAAATCGATATATCTTTACTAAACTCAGTCCACATAATTATCCAAACTCACTCTCTATTGTCATAAAAAATGGCCGAAATCTGACTATGACCACGCCCACTTTTTCGATATCGAAAATTAGGAAAAATGAAAAAAGTGCCATAATTCTATACTAAATACGAAAAAAGGGTTGAAACATGGTAATTGGATTGGTTTATTGACGCAAAATATAACTTTAGAAAAAAACTTTGTAAAATAGGTGTGACACCTACCATATTAAGTAAAAGAAAATGAAAAAGTTCTGCAGGGCGAAATCAAAAGCCTTTGGCAGGAATTCTGTTCGTCGTATTACATATATAAATAAATTAGCGGTACCCGACAGATGATGTTCTGGGTCACCCTGTTCCACATTTTCGTCGATATCTCAAAAACGCCTTCACATATACAACTACCACCACTCCCTTTTAAAATTCTTATTAATACCTTTAATTTGACACCCATATTGTACAAACACATTATAGAGTCACCCCTGGGCCACCTTTATGGCGATATATCGAAAAGGCGTCCACCCATAGAACTAGGGCCCACTCCTTTTTAAAATACTCGTTAACACCTTTCATTTGATACCCATATCGTAAAAATATTCTAAAGTCACCCCTGGTCCACCTTTATGGCGATATCTCGAAAAGGCGTCCACCTATAGAACTAAGGCCCACTCCCTTTTAAAATACTCATTAACACCTTTCATTTGATACCCATATTGTACAAACAAATTCTAGAGTCATCCCTGGTCCACCTTTATGGCGATATCTCGAAAAGGCGTCACCCATAGAACTAAGGCCCACTCACTTTTAAAATACTCATTAACACCTTTCATTTGATACCCACATCGTACAAATTAATTCTAGAGTCACCCCTGGTCCACCTTTATGGCGATATTTCGAAAAGGCGTCCACCTATAGAACTAAGGCCCACTCCCTTCTAAAATACTCATTAACACCTTTCGTTTGATACCCATATTGTACAAACGCATTCTAGAGTTATCCCTGGTCCACCTTTATGGCGATATCTCGAAAAGGCGTCCACCCATAGAACTAAGGCCCACCCACTTTTAAAATACTCATTAACACCTTTCATTTGATACCCATATCGTCCAAATTAATTCTAGAGTCACCCCTGGTCCACCTTTATGGCAATATCTCGAAAAAGCGTCCACCCATAGAACTAGGGCCCACTCCCTTTTAAAATACTCATTAACACCATTTATTTGGTACCCATATCGTACAAACTAATTCTAGAGTCACCCCTGGTCCACCTTTATAACGATATCCCGAAAAGGCGTCCACCTATAGAACTAAGGCCCACTCCCTTTTGAAATACTCATTAACACCTTTCATTTGATACCCATATCGTACAAACAAATTCTAGAGTCACCCCTGGTCCACCTTTATAACGATATCCCGAAAAGGCGTCCACCTATAGAACTAAGCCACACTCCGTTTTAAAATACTCATTACCACCTTTCATTTGATACCCATATCGTACAAATAAATTCCAGTCACCTCTGGTCCACCTTTATAACGATATCCCGAAAAGGCGTCCACCTATAGAACTAAGGCCCACTCCCTTTTAAAATACTCATTATCACCTTTCGTTTGATACCCATAATGTACAAACGTGTGAAAACAGTATAACATTGCGATGTCCTAGGACTGGACCATATACTCCAGCTTCGCATTACAGCAGAGTAATCCATGGAGTACCCACAGTCCAATAAACATCGTGTAGTGATTACAATCGTTAAAAACGAGCAATGATCGGCTTACAATGTGTTCGTGTAGAAACAGGAGTTGGTCCATTGCTGCATTACAGTGGAGTATAATGGTAAGTACTCCAGTGGACCACATGATCCAACGATTTTTGCAGGGTATTAGCTGTTTGTGCTCAGCAATTAAATATGTTTACAAAATGATTACAGTATTTGTTCTCAATGCGAAAATACTGAACATATTGGTAGATTTTGTGCCTCGGTGGTAGTACTAGTAGAAAAGGAAAAGGGGTCAGAAAAAGTTTGGCAAATCTACCAATGCGGCAAAGTCCGTGCACTTATAACAACGTTTATACTTATAACAACGTATGTACATATATATGCCGAGTTTTAAATGTACATTAGATTAGGGATGCATAAAAAGATGCAAACGGGTACCCAAAAACCCGTTTCTGACAATCGGTATCGGAGCCAAATACACTTCGGGAACCGTGCCTTTTCATAAAGGCCATCAACAAAACAGGACTACAAGCGTACTTAGGGATAACTTGAACAAATAATCGAAGGGTAATGCAAAAAAAAAAAAAAAATTATTCATTCTACAAATTTTTCTCTTCGTCCAAAATGAAGATTTTTTATTTTTTCTTTATATATCATACAATTTTTTTTTGTGGCGGGCAGGAAAGTTGTTGGGTTTTAGCACCAACAACGCAAATAACAGCGACTCAAAAGAACCCGCGCTATACACTTTCTACCCGGTTCGGTACCAGAATGTGCGAACCGAAAATCGTAAATGCTAATTTTTCTGCAGCACTAGTGTGCCCGTGGCTACCCTGCAAAAATCGCGAGTACTCCATGCATGCATGTATGGAGTACTCGCTATGGACGAAGCGAATGCTCCAAAATTAACCACAATTCATACAAAAAATATGGTCCAATTAACATTGCGATGTCCTAGGACCGGACCATATACTCCAGCTCCGCATTACATCAGAGTAATCCATGGAGTACCCACAGTCCAATAAACATCGTGTAGTGATTACAATCGTTAAAAACGAGCAATGATCGGCTTACAACATGTTCGTATAGAAACATGAGTTGGTCCATCGCTGCATTACAGTGGAGTAGAATTGTAAGTAACCCAGTGGACCAGATGGTCCAACGATTTTTGCAGGGTTACAACATGTTCGTGTAGAAACATGAGTTGCTCTATCGCTGCATTACAGTAGAGTATAATGGTAAGTATTCCAGTGGACCACATGGTCCAACGATTTTTGCAGGGTTGTAAGCCGATCATTGCTCGTTTTTAACGATTGTAATCACGACAAGATGTTTATTGGACTGTGGGTACTCCATGGATTACCCTGATGTAAGCGGAACTGGAGTATATGGTCCAGTCCTAGGACATCGCAGTGTTAATTGGACCATATTTTTTGTATGGATTGTGGTTAATTTTGGAGCAGTCGGTTGGTCCATAGCGAGTACTCCATACATGCATGCATGGAGTACTCGCGATTTTTGCAGGGTAAGGCCCACTCCCTTTTAAAATACTCTTTAACACCTTTCATTTGATACCCATAATGTACAAACGCATTCTAGAGTCAACCCTGGTCCACCTTTATAACGATATCCCGAAAAGGCGTCCACCTATAGAATTAAGGCCCACTCCCTTTTAAGATAATCGTTAACACCTTTCATTTGATACCCATATCGTAAAAAAATTCTAAAGTCACCCCTGGTCCACCTTTATGGCGATATCTCGAAAAGGCGTCCACCCATAGAACTAAGGCCCACTCCCTTTTAAAATACTCATTAACACCATTTATTTGGTACCCATATCGTACAAACTAATTCTAGAGTCACCCCTGGTCCACCTTTATAACGATATCCCGAAAAGGCGTCCACCTATAGAACTAAGGCCCACTTCCTTTTAAAATACTCATTAACACCTTTCATTTGATACCCATATCGTACAAATAAATTCCAGAGTCACCCCTGGTCCACCTTTATAACGATATCCCGAAAAGGCGTCCACCTATAGAACTAAGGCCCACTCCCTTTTAAAATACTCATTATCACCTTTCGTTTGATACCCATAATGTACAAACGCATTCTAGAGTCACCCCTGGTCCACCTTTATGGCGATATCTCGAAAAGGCGTCCACCTATAGAACTAAGCCCCACTCCCTTTTAAAATACTCATTATCACCTTTCGTTTGATACCCATAATGTACAAACGCATTCTAGAGTCAACCCTGGTCCACCTTTATAACGATATCCCGAAAAGGCGTTCACCTATAGAATTAAGGCCCACTCCCTTTTAAAATACTCGTTAACACCTTTCATTTGATACCCATATCGTAAAAAAATCTAAAGTCACCCCTGGTCCACCTTTATGGCGATATCTCGAAAAGGCGTCCACCCATAGAACTAAGGCCCACTCCCTTTTATAATACTCATTAACACCATTTATTTGGTACCCATATCGTACAAACTAATTCTAGAGTCACCCCTGGTCCACCTTTATAACGATATCCCGAAAAGGCGTCCACCTATAGAACTAAGGCCCACTTCCTTTTAAAATACTCATTAACACCTTTCATTTGATACCCATATCGTACAAATAAATTTCAGAGTCACCCCTGGTCCACCTTTATAACGATATCCCGAAAAGGCGTCCACCTATAGAAATAAGGCCCACTCCCTTTTAAAATACTCATTAACACCTTTCATTTGATACCCATATCGTACAAACAAATTCTAGAGTCACCCCTGGTCCACCTTTATAACGATATCCCGAAAAGGCGTCCACCTATAGAACTAAGGCCCACTTCCTTTTAAAATACTCATTAACACCTTTCATTTGATACCCATATCGTACAAATAAATTCCAGAGTCAGCCCTGGTCCACCTTTATGGCGATATCTCGAAAAGGTGTCCACCTATAGAACTATGGCCCACTCCCTCTTAAAATACTCTTTAATACCTGACATTTGATACGCATGTCATACAAACACATTCCAGGGTTACCCGAGGTTCATTTTCCTACATGGTGATTTTCCCTTATTTTGTCCCCATAGCTCTCAACTGAATATGTAATGTTCGGTTACACCCGAACTTAGCCTTCCTTACTTGTTTATATTTTTATTTACAGGCTATCAAGACCAGCTTAACAGGATGTGTTTAATTTTACATTATATTATAATTCGCGTGATTGAAGCTGCACTCATATTGCCATGTTTTTGGATGTGCTTTGACCTTGTATTTAAAGTTGGGTCAAGCACACCGTGTCACATGAAAATGTACACTCGCCAGCATATGTCTGCGTACAGGTAGTTTTTTGCAATTTTTATCAACTTTAGCCTCAGTAGAATAATTTTAGCTAATTTCCATATAAAAAATACGTTTAAAAATTAAGATATCCAACACATGTTGGCATATGGAGATTCTCCGCTCGAACGAGCCACCTCTTCACATGCCATGAAAAGCAAACTTTTTTCCCGTGCATTAATGCACACGAAATAGCTGCGAAAGTATCACGAAATACACCAAAGGAATATGCACCGCACACTTCTTTGTTTTGCTCATGGACCACATGGGGCTACTGTGAAAATGCATATAAGCAACAAATTATAATATTAGAATTTTCAATCAATACAATAAAAACGACTTACATTTTCCTTTTCTTCCACAATGGATACGTCCACATTGTCCGTGTCTTTGTATAAAATTTCAACATCTTTAAAAAAAGCAGTGGAGAATGCACATATAGTACGTGCAAACTATATTGAAATTCTAAGTACTTATCCATGTCATCGTCATGAGGGTTTTTCATCCCGGAGCCCGAAGTATCGAGCATGGACGCGATCCTCAGCGATACATTTTCAACTTTAATTGTAGAGGTACCACCTCCTGTACGGTAGGTCTCCCTCCTTTCCTCTGCCAGGTCAGTTTTAGTTATGCGCTTCATGTTATCAAATTTGTCGCGAAGCGCTTTCCATTCCCTGTGGACACCAGTTTTTGCTCTAAATTGCGCAGCCAATGCTTCCCAGACCTGCTCCTTCTGCAGACAAGTCACTGCATCTGACTTCTTATTTTCGATTATGTGCCTGTAGTCTTCCACGAGATCTACAAGCACAACCTCTTCCTCTTTGGTAAAATTTTTACCTCTTTTTTTAGTTTTTTGCGAAAAACTCATATTTTTTATTTATTTTTGTGGCACAGGTTTTAACTTTTATTTACTTTTTTACAGCTGTTTTTGACATTTCCTTTTCCTTCCGTTCGCAGCGCTACCACCTTTTCAAAAATATTAAATAACTATTCAACAGGAGGTTGTGAAAACGAACTGGAATATATCTTGCCAACAAATTTACCTACCCGTTGACAAATCCTGCCTTTAACAGGAAGTCGAGAAAACGGCCCTTAGTGTTTAGATATTTCGATCGGTATTCAATTATTATACAGTTGAAACTTTTAAGACGCTTCATTATACTGAGTTGAGCAGAGCTCACAGAGTATATTAACTTTGATTGGATAACGGTTGGTTGTACAGGTATAAAGGAATCGAGATAGATATAGACTTCCATATATCAAAATCATCAGTATCGAAAAAAAATTGGATTGAGCCATGCCCGTCCGTCCGTCCGTCCCTCCTTTAACACGATAACTTGAGTAAATTTTGAGGTATCTTGGTTAAATTTGGTATGTAGGTTCCTGGGCACTCATCTCAGATCGCTATTTAAAATGAACGATATCGGACTATAACCACGCCCACTTTTTCAATATCGAAAAATCGAAAAAGTGCGATAATTCATTACCAAATATGGATTAAGCGATGAAACTTGGTAGGTGAATTTAACTTATGACGCAGAATAGAAAACTAGTAAAATTTTGGACAATGGGCGTGGCGCCGCCTACTTTTAAAAGAAGGTAATGTAGAAGTTTTGCAAGCTGTAATTTGGCAGTCGTTGAAGATATCATGATGAAATTTGGCAGGAACGTTACTCTTATGATATGCTTAATAAAAAAGAAAATTTCAAGATGGGCGTGGCTCCGCCCTTTTACATTTAATTTGTCTAGGATACTTTTAATGCCATAAGTCGAAAAATTTACCAATCCTTGTGAAATTTGGTAGAGGTTTAGATTCTAGGACGATAACAGTTTTCTGTGAAAAAGGGCGAAATCGGTTGAAGCCACGCCCAGTTTTTATACACAGTCGACCGTCTGTCCTTCCGCTCGGCCGTTAACACGATAACTTGAGCAAAAATCGATATATCTTTACTAAACTCAGTTCACGTACTTACCTGAACTCACTTTGTATTGGTGTAAAAAATGGTCGAAATCCGACTATGACCACGCCCACTTTTTCGATATCGAAAATTACGAAAAATGAAAAAAATGCCAAATACGAAAAAAGGGATGAAACATCGTAATTGTATTGGTCTATTGACGCAAAATATAACTTTAGAAAAAAACTTTGTAAAATGGGTGTGACACCTACCATATTAAGTAGAAGAAAATGAAAAAGTTTTGCAGGGCGAAATCAAAAGCCCTTGGAATCTTGGAAGGAATACTGTTCGTGGTATTACATATATAAATAAATTAGCGGTACCCGACAGATGATGTTCTGGATCACCCTGGTCCACATTTTGGTCGATATCTCGAAAACGCCCTCACATATACAACTAAGGGCCACTCCCTTTTAACACCCTAATTAATACCTTTAATTTGATACCCATATCGTACAAACACGTTCTAGAGCAGGGCCATTCATTTCATAGCACAATTGTGCCCTCTCAATTCACACGCATATGATTCGCTCTGTCGTCGTTAATTGAGTTAAGGCTCCATTACTGATACTTAGCATAGACTTGACTTGGCTTGCGAACTGTCACTTACAGTTCTGTTAAATGAACATTGCATGTTACTGATTACTCAAAACTTAACTTGACTTAGAAGTCTGTTGAATTTTGATTTTCTATGTAAGTTCTAAGTGACGTTTACATTTTGAGATGCCATTTGTTTGTTTCCATTTCATTTTGACATTTTGTCATACAAATTGACATTTATTTAAAAATAAATTTCAACGCTGATTATGATGCCAGATTTTATGCGCCAAGTGGAGTATAATCGTGGCTAAGTTGCCAAGTTTACGCCAAGTCAAGTCAAGTCTATGCTAAGTATCACTAATGGGGGCTTTAGTCGTCGCTTGGCACTTGGCGTAGCAACATCGGTGGTTGGTATCGGCTGATCGGTATCAAAATATGTATGAAAAATTATGCGCGATACATATGCTTGTTGCTTGCTAGTAAGCGACTAAATGAAAAATCAATTCACCCGCACGATCATCGCTACGATTGCGCTCTCACTAATACAGGTGCACTTTCAGTTTTGAATAGCCCTGTTCTAGAGTCACCCCTGGTCCACGTTTATGGCGATACCTCGAAAAGGCGTCCACTTATAGAACTAAGGCCCACGCCCTTTTAAAATACTCATTAACACCTTTTATTTGATACCCATATCATACAAACAAATTCTATAGTCACCCCTGGTCCACCTTTATGGCGATATCTCGAAAAGGCATCCACCTATAGAACTAAGGCCCATGCCCTTTTAAAATACTTATTAACACCTTTCATTTGATACCCATATCGTACAAACAAATTCTAGAGTCACCTCTGGTCCACCTTTATGGCGATACCTTGAAAAGGCGCCCACTTATAGAACTAAGGCCCACGCCCTTTTAAAATACTCATTAACACCTTTCATTTGATACCCATATCGTACAAAAAAATTCTAGAGTCACCCCTGGCCCACCTTTATGGCGATATCTCGAAAAGACGTCCACCTATAGAACTAAGGCCCACTCCCTTTTAAAATACTCATTAACACCTTTCATTTGATACCCATATCGTACAAACAAATTCTAGAGTCACCCCTGGTCCACCTTTATGGCGATACCTTGAAAAGGCGTCCACTTATAGAACTAAGGCCCATGCTCTTTTAAAATACTCATTAGCACCTTTCATTTGATACCCATATCGTACAAAAAAATTCTAGAGTCACCCCTGGTCCACGTTTATGGCGATATCCCGAAAAGGCGTCCACCCATAGAACTAAGGCCCACTCCCTTTTAAAATACTTATTAACACCTTTCGTTTGATACCCATATTGTACAAACGCATTCTAGAGTCAACCCTGGTCCACCTTTATAACGATATTCCGAAAAGGCGTCCACCTATAGAACTAAGGCCCACTCCCTTTTAAACTACTCATTAGCACCTTTCATTTGATACCCATATAGTACAAACAAATTCTAGAGTCACCCGTGGTCCACCTTTATGGCGATATCTCGTAAAGGCGTCCACCTATAGAACTAAGGCCCACGCTCTTTTAAAATACTCATTAGCACCTTTCATTTGATACCCATATCGTACAAACAAATTCTAGAGTCACCCCTGGTCCATCTTTATGGCGATATCTCGAAAAGACGTCCACCTATAGAAATTAGACCCACGCCCTTTTAAAATACTCATTAACACCTTTCATTTGATACCCATATCGTACAAACAAATTCTAGAGTCACCCCTGGTCCACCTTTATGGCGATATCTCGAAAAGGCGTGCACCTATAGAACTTAGGCCCACTCCCTTTTAAAATACTCATTAACACCTTTCATTTGATACCCATATCGTACAAACAAATTCTAGTGTCAGCCCTGGTTCACCTTTATGGCGATATCCCTAAATGGCGTCCATCTATAGAACTATGGCCCACTCCCTCTTGGAATATCTTTTAATACCTTCCATTTGATACACATGTCATACAAACACATTCCAGGGTTACCCTAGGTTCTTTTTACTAAATGATTTTCCCTTATTTTGTCTCCACAGCTCTCAACTGAGTATGTAATGTTCGGTTACAATCGAACTTTGCCTTCCTTACTTGTTTTTAGTCTGAGTTCAAAACTCACACTTACTGAATCTAGGCTCTGGTATAAAGTTTAAACTGTGAGTGAAAATGAAGGCATCTATAAAAATACCATTAACACAATTGCTTAGTTTCATTTACGATTTATTGAGTTTGCCACAACGCAAATTTTTAAACGTTCCTTACTAAAACCTAACTGCGCTATACATTTTATTTCATTGCAATCAAGCAAAACTAGGTTCACAACGTTAGATTGGTGAAAGACATAGTCTTATCCTAAAAATTTGAAAATGTGATACCTAAAGGTACACTTTATTTTTGTTTGTGCAGTTTGAACTAAAACCAAGTGTCTCCTTTATAAAAATTTTATATAGGACACCCCTGAAACATCCAACAATTTACACTTTTTACAACAAATACAATACTCTAGTAACTTGCCGAATTGTTTGTATACCAATAAAATAAAACTAAAATTTGGTCCTGTTTTTTTGAGGTCTGGTCCTTTTTTCGACAAATTTTGGTCCCAAATGACAACAGGGTGTGGTAACCGTGTTTGAGAATGCACGTGATAAGGTTGCATTTTTCCGAACTTATTTTTTTTTTAAATAATGAAATAGTAGTATGCAAGTGACTGCCATAGTAGTAGACATGTACATTAATATTATGAACAAAGTTTAAAGCTAAAAAAAATGTCTTTGAAATGTAATCTAAGAGAAGATGGACACGAGGCGTAGTTTCATAGACGCGTATTAGGCACAGCATAAGCAATCTTGAAGTGTAGAGAGATCTTAGCTGCATGTCATATTTGCAGGCGTCTACGAAGCTACGCCTCTTGTGTATCTTGCCTAATACTGTTTTCACACAGACGGCTTATTGAATAATAAAGGCAGTTTTCTACATTAAGACGCTTATTGAGCTCAATCTTCCCTACAAAATTCAAATCTATTATTATTTCATTAGTAGCTAATCGAATGCCTAATGAAGTCAAAACACAATGCAACTCTGTTGGCAGCGTTCCACATCCGTTTCCGCTTCTTAGTTTTCAAATCAAATGTCATTGCTGCATGGCGGAACTATACAAGGTTGCCGCATCGAACAGCTGATTATAACCTTTTTTATTTGATTTGATACATCAACTACCGCCGCAGTACGATTTTGACATTTGTCCATCGAATTTACAAGTACATGGAATTTTTTTGTTTGTAGGTATGTCACCATGCTCCCACCTTGTATCGTTCCGCCATGATTGTCTGTCTCATCCTTCATACTAATCGAGCAGTTACTTCTGTGTGAAAGCAAAAAATTTACGATTTCATTAGCAGGTGAAATGAGATCATTAAGTTTCTGTGTGAAAACAGTATAATACTATGTTCAAACAGAAAAATAAATTGAGGAAATTTCGATTTGAACTGATTTGGGAATTCTCTTTGATTCGAAACTGTGTTTCAATATGCATATTTCATCAATTGTGAACAAAGCAACAGGGGTACTTGGACTTGTGAAAAGGTGTGCCAAAGAGTTTGATGATGTTAATCTCACTAAGCTCCTTTTCACATCTTTAGTACGTCCAATACTTGAGTACTGCTCGTGTGTCTGGTGCCCGCGGTATCAAAACTATATACATTGAATTGAATCGGTTCAGAAACAATTTTTAATTTTCGCACTCCGTGGCCTAAGCTGGGATCCTAACCTTCATCCACCACCAATCAAAAATAGGCTGCATCTTATTAGTTTGCCAACTTTGGAAAACCGAAGAACATTACTTGGGGTAGTGTTCCTGCATAAGCTCATCATCGGTGGGATAGAATCCTCTTACCTTGTCAGTTACCTAAACTTTGCTGTCCCTAGCAGAACTTTTAGACACTATGTGCGCTTCCACCTATCAACTTGCCGACAAAGTTTTGCTAAAAATAATCCCTTGCGGAATTGTTACTTGCACTATAATGATTTGTATCATTGTATCAGCAAGGAATGCTCTTTTACTGCTTTGCATAATTCAATACTCTCATATCTGACCTTATTGTAAACTATAATAATGAACAAATTTAATTCTCTTTTTGTTTAGAGTTGAATTTAATTTTTAAAGCACTTATGTATTTAATCCTAATGTTAGCTTTTAAATTTACAAATATTTTGTTAAATTTACAAATAATTTGTTACTGAATTATATTATTTTTAGTAGTCGATCGCGTTGTGTCTGTTGTTGACTTTAAATAAATAAATATATAAATATCTAATGTGCTTGCCACGCTCTTCAGCGAATGTAGAACGAATTTTTTCTAAAATAATTTTAAACAAAACAAAAACCCGAAACCCTCTGGAAACTGATACATTAAAAGGAATATTGCTAGCCCAAAATTATTTAAAATTTAATAACTTTTGCTGTCATAATATTGAACCGCAAATAAATATGATAAAAAAAATAAACGCAAAAATGTATAACCAAGAAACTAAAATGATATAGGAGTTTATTCTAGGTTCGATTCGAGCTCAAAGAAAACAAAAGAAAAATAATTATAAAATGACTGAAAACAAGTACCTTTTGTATGTAATACAAAATTTATCTTTTAACACGTTTTTTTTTATTTATAAAATAAAATCAAATTAAATAAAAACGATTTTATATGTTGTATGTGGCAACAAAAAATAACAATCAAAGACAATTTTAAGAAAAGCGCTTTTAAAGTTAATATTGTTGAATGAAATCCGGCGATCGCATTTTGGTATCTGCCGAATACAGTCGTACGACCCCTGGTAATAACCCAACTTCGTCATAACTCAACATTGGTTGTTGCCATAGATATGACGATTTTTTGGGCGGCATCTGACTACTTGTAAAAAGAATATATGGCAACGCTGGTTGCGATGCAAAATATGTTGGACAAACTAGAAGGCAAATCTCTGTTCGATTCAAAGAACACGCCAACAACAAACAAATTCATCGGTCCGCAGTAGCAGCGCACATTCACACTACAAATGACGACAGCTCAACAAAGCACAGCATCGGCCCTGCAGAAGAGAGTATTCAGTTGATAAAAGCGGTGCACAACAACAGAAAGTTAAACGCTCACGAATCTCTATACATCACAAAAACCAAGATTGTCATGAATGCTTACACCCAGCAAACACAGTTTCTAACGTTAGAGAAATATTGTAATTTTACATTAAAATTCTAATGTAGTTCTCTAATGCATTTCGAATCGAAAACTAGGTTAGAATTCGACGGTGAAACGATTCGAATAACACTAGAAATGCGATGTTATGATTACTGTCACAGTTATCGATTATTTGCACGACATGATCACTCATTCTTAGTGTTAGGCAAGGTGCACACGAGGCTACGCGTCATAGACGCGTACAAGATATTTCATATAGCTACAATTTCTCTACGCCTCAAGATCTGCACACGAAGCTACTTTCGAGCGTCGCTACAAAAAGCAAACAATTACCCTTCAAAAAACGCGAGTACTCTATAAATAATGTAAGGAATACTCCTTTGGGAGTATAGGACTGCTCCAAATCTAACCTGTATTCATACAAAAAATGTGCTCCAATTAACATTGCGATGTCCTAGGAGAGGAGTAGGTGATCCCACTCTCGCTTTGTTTGTGAGTATTCCATAGAGTGCATACGTGAGAGTACTTTCTAAAGTACTAATACTGTAGTACTCCATGGAGCACCCACAGAGGATCATATGCCAAAGTACTAAAGGGGAATTGTGTCGGAAAGAATTATCGAAGTGAATTTAATTTAAAATGAAAGTAAATGAAGAGGGGCAATACAACTTTTATATTTTATACTACGAATAATCTTATGTTATTTAGCATTTGCGTGAATAAAGAAACTAATATTTCTCTATACATACTTTAGTATGTATACATAAAACCAGTGCGTTGTTGCATTTTATCAGAGTTGCCAAAGTAAAATTTTATTATTAGTTATTTGCATGCAATATTTTACTTTTGGCAACTCTGTTCGATCGTCATCGTGTCGTTATCACTGTCGTTAAAAAACGAGCAATGATCGGCTGATGGTGGTACGCAAACGCATTGCAAAGGAGTATTGTTAGAGTACTCCAATGTGAAGAAAATGGAACACGTAATCCAACAATTTTTGCAGGGTATTGACAAAAAATAAAAAATAAAAATTCTTCAGCAATATCCGTCCCCGAAATCAAAGAAGAATAGGTATTAAACGTTGTTTGCATCAACGTGGCTTTGTAAATTATGAAAGGCAATTTTAAATCACCAAGCTGTTGTGGTGTTTAATACTCTTTTTCGCTCTGGTAATATACCTTTCACGCACTTTTATTAACTAAAGTAACATTCTTTAACTAATTACACAAATTTGCATACAAAAAATGTAAACAAACACCTTGTTCTTCCTTTTTTTCACGCGTACGTACGCTCAGCGACCAACATTGCTGCACGCTTAGCTACACGAAAATTTGATGCTTTGTCGCTTTCATGCAGCTGACGCCTCGTATGCAGCTCCCCATTCAAATACATGTGTTCGGCATCAAAGCGAACAAATTTCGCCTGCAGCATCTATGACGTGTAGCCTCGTGTGCACCTTGCCTTATACAAACAAAATAAAAATAGTGGAAATATTAAAAGTTGCGAAATAAGTTTTTTTATTTATAATAATAAATACTGGTAAGTGAAAATGAATCAAAAAAAGTTAAAAAAGGAAAGTGGGCAGATTATGGAAGTACTCTTTGAATGGCATGAAGAAAACGCTTCCTCATCCGTACCTCAAACCAACGCTGAGCTCAATCTTTAAGTACGGTTTGATTTTTTATTATAATAGAAAAAGCCTTTGAAATATGTTCCTTTTTAATACATAAGATTATAACCAAATAAACGTATTTGATATAATGAAACAATGAAAATTTCGCTGATTTTAAATAATTGAACTTAATTGCGCATCACTTCAAAATTCTCATTAGAAACTCACTAGAATTTGACGTTAGAATTCGATTAGAATTCTAACCCTTTTCTCGATATCGAGAACGAAGTCCCCTTTTTGTCGAGAATGCTATAATTCGCGACAGTTTCGCAAAGCAAGGCTGGCGGAAATGAGCAAGAGCGTGTCGAATGTAAAGAACGAAAACTTGCCCCGGCTATTGAATGTCCTGATTTCGTTGTGGCGAAGATCGTTGAAGAAGTCATATTGGGAGTGGACTTCATGGTTGACCATGACATCAAGATCGATATGAAGAGAAGGGTGATGCGTTATGAGAACCAGGATATACCACTTAACTTCAGTTTGCGGAAAGGATTCAGTAGTAATAGAGTACTGGTGAAGAAGACTCGAAAAAAACCACGGAAGTCAAAGGCAAAGGTTAATAGGTCGAATGGGCCAAATAAAGCAAAACCAAAAGTACCTGCGAGAGAAACACTTGCATTGACAAAACCTAAAAGACGCAGGAAAACGAAGCAACGAATTTCCGAGAAAGAATGCAAGGGTGGTTTCAAGCCAGCGCGTACTACTGTTGTGAAACGTCAAGACGATACTGATGATGCAAAGTCAATCCGTCAAGATCAAGCTCTGCGAAGTAGTTCTTCATTGGCCAAGCAACAGAGTGCGAGGGAACGATCCAGGATAATGAGTAGTAAGATGAAATACAGGTACGAAAAGGAAAATAATTTGGAAGGTTTCCGGGAGGGAGATCTGGTACTGCTATACAACCCTCACCGGCGGAAAGGTGTTCCATCCAAATATCGGTGCAGTTGGGAAGGCCCGTACAGAGTTGTGAAGACGATCAGTGATGTCGTCTACCGCATACAAGCAATTGGGAAATCACGAAATAGAAGAGTGGCACATTTGGCGATGCTAGTAGCGTTTAGATCGAGAGATTTTTCTGACCGGGACGATCAGACTTAGGTGGAGGGCAGTGTTACGAATATAAGGGGTGCTGCTGTTTCTAAGCCGATGCTAAGCAGTGACGTGAATTCACATCCATAGATCAATCACTCTGTATCTACATAAACGAAACAATAGCCGTGTTTTTTTTTACACGTAAACGTCTATACGCTTAAACTTTATATGGACTGCTAAAGGTCAAACTTTAAATACACCTCTGAAATTGCTGCGCATAAAATGTGTACTACTAAATTTCAATACGCATTATACTCAGATGTAACTGAAATATGTGTTTTTGTTTCACCCTCTACACTAGTTCTATGTATTCTATGTGTATCCACAATTCATCGCAACTGATTTACCTATATGTTATACCCTATGGCCATCAGAGGATTGTGTCTCCGCTTTTCGGTACACCCTGTGGCTGTAGCTAGTTATTTAACCACTGCCGCTAGATGGGTCTCCTAAGCATTATCTAAGCGAGGATAGGCGTATTTTTTCACGCGCAAACGTAAACGCATACGCGTGTATAAAAAACACGACTAATAATTGCATCTACACATAGGTACCATGTACGTATACGAGCAGCGGAGAGTCAATGCACAAACACATGCATATATCTGAGATACTCCTATAAGTATGCAACGAGGAAAACTATAAAATTGTGCAATTGTAGTTACAGCTGAGAAGTTTGAGAGCTGCTGGACTAGTAGATTCTGGAAGCGCCTAGAAGATGCGAAGGTTGAAATCAAAGAGTATAAAAGGCGGCAATTGTAGAGGCACTGGAATTCAGTTAGATTTGAGTTGTCAAGCAGTTTCGACTAAGACGGTATCTAGCGAACAAGAGCAGTATTATTTTGAATATTAGGGTTTCATTTGAGCTATCAATCAGTTTGGTTATTAAGCAAGCTATTCGTTGCACAGTTTGAGTGTTATTGTGAAGTACTTTAATAAAGGCCATTTTTCCATTATTCAATATTGGAGTTATTTATTCAACAGTTTAGTGATTCGAACTTAGCAGAAGGGCAAATAAGAGGATTTGCAAGTAAATTCGTTACAATACGTTTTTACATAGCTATATTGTAATATATACTGTGAAAGTACATGGTAACAAATATGTATAGCAAGAGGCAACACTTTTTTACTATTATGTTTACTTATTTGCGCTCACAATTCTTTATTTTTCAGTATTGCCTTTTTCTAAACAACAGCTTTTGTGTGGTTACATCGATGTTACCACCTATTTTAGTGAGTGAACTATTATCCGGCTACTTTCGTGGGCAGAATACCAAAAGGGTACAAAAGTTACCACATGAAGAAAGTTGTCATGGTGAAGAAAGTTGTTACCACATTAGGATCAGGCTGTAAAGGAAAATCTCAAATTTAGAGACTTGAGATGAGACGGAATTACAGAATTCAGCCGTTAAATCATATTTTATTGTGACTTTGCCTATGTCGCGTTCAGTTCACAACTACTAATTTCAGATCTCTGCTGTGTGGGTTAAATCTGTTTGAAAATAAAATTACAACTTTCGCTTAGCTAAAATTCCATCGCCAAAAATCTGTAAAACAAAATTAAGTGCGCAGAAAAGTATGCAACATTTAGCGATAACAGCCGAACTTCTACGTTCGTTGTATACACAAAGAAAGCGAAGTTTCCTGTCTCAAAGCATCCACCTCGGCCTCGATTTTTTCTTCAAACTGTAAACTTTTTGTATCTTGCGCCTCCAACTTCGAGGAAATACGTCCTTCTTGCTCTTCCAGTTGAGCAGAGATCTGCGATGATATCTGTACTGAAATTTGCGCCGACATTTCGGATATCCGTGCCTCTTGTGCTTCAATCTTCGCTGTTATACGGTTCTCCTGCGATTCCAGCTGAGATGACATTTGCGACGACATTTCGGATATACGCGTTTCTTGTGCTTCTATCTTCGATGTTATTTCTGACGAAATTTCTGCAATATGTGTCTTTTGTTCTTCCAGTTGAGATGACATGTTGGTGGATATTTGTGATGACATTTCTGTTATACGTGCCTCTTGTGCTTCCATCTTGTAACATACAATGTCGATGTTTGAGCAGTTATTGCAGCCAATATCATGTTCAAGTCTGTGCTGGTAACTGTCTGCGATGTTTCGTTTTTCTCTTCAATTTTTGCTGTCTCCTCGCCATCAAGATGAAAAACATACTCTTCCACATCAATTCCTTCTGCTTCCATTGCCTCTCGTAGCCGTGCCTGAAGTTCGAGTTTAACGCCGCTTGTATTCAATCCACGGCTCTCCAACTCCTTCTTTAGTTGCTGGATCTTCAATTCACTGAACTTTGCCATATCCTTGTTGTCCTCTGGAATTTATTCAACAATTCCTCTTCTGACACCAATTGTAACGATTTTACTTGCAAATCCTCTAATTTGCCCTTCTGCTAAGTTCGAATCACTAAACTGTTGAATAAATAACTCCAATAAGTAATAATGCAAAATGGCCTTTATTAAAGTACTTCACAATGACACTCAAACTGTGCAACGAATAGCTTGCTTTATAACCAAACTGATTGATAGCTCAAATGAAACTCTACTATTCAAAATTATACTGCTCTTGCTCGCTAGATAGCGTCTTAATCGAAACCTCAAATCAAACTGAATTCCAGCGCCTCTACAATTGCCGCCTTTTATACTCTTTGATTTCAACCTTCGCATCTTCTAGGCGCTTCCAGAATCTACTGGTCCAGCAGCTCTCAAACTTCTCATCTGTAACTACATTTGCACAATTTTATAGTTTTTCTCACTGCATACTTATAGGAGTATCTCAGATATATGCATGTGTTTGTGCATTGACTCTCCGCTGCTCGTATACGTACATGGTAGATATGTGTAGACGCAATTATTGTTTCGTTTATGTAGATACATAATGATTGATCTATGGATGTGAATTCACGTCACTGCTTAGCATCGGCTTAGAGATGGCAGCATCGCTCAGTGCTGCTAACATTCGTTACAATATGTATGTATGTACATGCATTATGGTGTTTGATTTTTAGGTAATATTTTATTTCCTGTCCTATCTACTTCGATTCGATTTAAATTTTCCCTCAAGTATGTTTTCATTAACTGTCATAATTATTGCAATGTATTAACAAACACAGTTATATATACGTACATACATAGATTGATACATTTTTGCATGCACAGATTGCCTTTGGGTATAATAAAACATACCTGGACGATTTTCTGAACTTAAATTGTAATTTTCTGAGCTTGAATTGCTTCTTTCTGATATTAAGTTGGAAACTCCGAGCTTGAGTTGTAATTTTCTGAGCTTAAATTAAAATCTTAAACTGGAAAAGGTGTAGAGCATGTTTTAAGTTTCACTTCTTCATCATCTAGCTTTTCGAGAGCTGAGTATTTAACTCGAAATACGAATGTTGGCGTCACCAAACGATACTAGTAAATAAAAGTAGGTTTCGATACTTTCGATCCGAATCTAAGAAAGAGTGTGTGGCGTAGGATGATACAACCGGGTTTGCCCGATGTACGAGGATGCTCTGGTGTGCGGAGGGTTGAAGTATTTTGGGTCGTTGCGCCCTACCGATGTGAGAAGTGCCCGAAAAGGTACTACTTAGGTAATTATTTTGCTCAACACCGACGCCTTCTTTGGATTTGTACATATATGTAAATGCCGGAATAGCACGAAGAGGACCCAAATACTCGAGGGTTACGAGAAACATTTGCTTATCCTTACGACAGGGCGTTCGAGGTGTGTTATTTGCGAGTGAAATTGCATACTCAGATGTTTTCTCATCATGCGCATAAGGTTGGTTTAAAAAATTTCTTGGTCTCAAAAATTAAAAGCAGAACAGAAGCCAGCTTTCCTGAATGGTTTTTCGATAAAGAAGAGTGGACGAGTAAGAGGAAGCTGACAAGACATACCAAGAAAAGATATATGAATATAAAAATGTTTTAGATCAAGGTCCTTGATTAAGCGAGAGTGGCTCTATCTCGGAGGTGAGTAAGAAATTAAATATAGTCTTCGAATAAATTCTGATATTTTGTCCAAGCAGATGTTTTCAGGTTTTTTATTTCTCTTTTTTAACTTCTTTACAGCTTTTATAATTAAATATGTGTACTAATTCTTGAAATTTACTAAGTAGTATAAGAAATAAAAGACAATTTCGCTCTTGCTCCATTCATTATGAAATTAATATTCAGCTGTTCTACCCCGTTGACGTTTTCCCTTATTCTGATAAGTTCGGCATGCATATTTTATAGGTTGTCTATCACTGCAAAGAAGCGGTAAAGATGGGTTTGATAGTGAATGAGGACAAAACGAAGTACCTGCTGTGATCGATCAAAGAGTCAGCGCATACGCGTCTTGGCAACCACGCTACTGTTGGCAGTCATAATTTCGAAATAGTAAAAGACTTCGTTTATTTGGGAACCAGCATCAACACTAGCAACAATATCAGCACTGAAATCCAGCGAAGAATCAATCTTGCCAATAAATGCTACTTTGGACTCGGTAGGCAATTGAGAAGTAAATTCCTCTCTCGGCGAACGAAAATAATACTCTACAAGTCACTTATCGTACCCGTCCTGCTATATGGGGCAGAAGCATGGACCATGACAACAGCAGATGAAGCGTCTTTGGGAGTGTTCGAGAGAAAAGTTCTTCGAAAGATTTATGGACCTCTACGCATTGGCGATTACCGAAGAAGATTTAATGATGAGATGTACGAGCTATACGCAGACATCAACATAGTACAGCGAATTAAAACGCAACGGCTGCGCTGGCTAGGCCATGTTATGCGAATGAAAGATGATGCTCCGGGCAAGAAGGTGTTTCTATCGGAACCCGCCTATGGAAGCAGAGGTAGAGGGCGGCCCACACTCCGTTGGAAGGACCAGGTGGAAAACGATTTAAACTCCCTTGGTGTGACCAATTGGCGCCGGTTGGCGGAGCGACTGGCGCGCCTTGTTGGACGGTCATAACCGTTTAGACGGTTAAGCGCCAATTAAATAAGTAAGTAAGTATCACTGCCTTTCTACTATACGTTTAGCAATATAATCGGGGCTGTCATGGAATCCAAGTCAGTTTTGCGTTTTGTCGGAATTACAAACCAATATTGATTCAACTTGGTGTCATAAAACCCTATTGGTTTTGCTCTTTTTGAATGTAAATAAAAGCGATGTTCCAATCAGCTGGCTTGCAGTGTTATCGGTGCACCGGCAATTTTAATGTTAATTTTTTTGCCAAAATTTTATAAAATTAATTGTTTTGTGCATCTAGTCAGAAATAAACAAATTTATTGAGTGCAAAATGGCATCAGCAGTTGTAGCATTTATGTTATTGGAAGAAGAAAGTTGCGAGAAGGTCAAAAGAAAAATTTTGAGATATCGCAGCAATCCATTGGAGCTGCCAGAGACAGCGTGAGTAAAAATATTCCGTAATGTGTGTTTCTAAGGACCGATTTTTCAGTACAAGTTCAAATCAGTTTGTCAATTAAACTACGCTTAAACTTATTCTGCAGTTTTTCAGTCTACTTTAACTGAAGTTTAAGCTGAGCTTAAGCGGCCAAACCGACAGGGTTGGACTCTAGTTACCTATCGGTGATTTGCGTTCGTTCGAAATGGCGTCGAATATACCCAACAAGCATTAGGGCTTGAGTACCATTAGAGCTCATGTTGATAACTAGCATACCTCTAAAATCTCAAGAGTTGTTACGAAACAGTAGCTGAACTTGAGAATCATAGTGTACTCAGGAAAAAAGGGAATTTTTTATAAAGCGAAAAATGCTATTTTAAGTTGAAAAAATGATCGCTCCCAACTTGTGGTTCTTTGGCTGGACTCAAGTGTATGAAAATAAAATAAAATATATATAATTTTTTTTTAATAAATTACGCTTCATTACTGCTATCAATCAGGTGTCTATTTCTCACAATAAATAGCTGTTGGCTTTAGTGGTACCACCTTGGAGATTTTTTTTTCAACTTAACCTCAACTCGGTATCCAACGTAGGATATCAACTGGGGAAATGTGTTCAATATTCATTTGAGAACTGTACATTTCTCAAAATCTCAAAGGTTGGATAAAAATTTTAAAATTCTGATGACGTTGAAGATCAACTCGAGAACTATACATTTTACACAGTTTCTCAAAGGTTGGATAGTGATTGGAGAATGAAGTTGGATATCCACTTGAGAACTATCTGGTTTGAGAATAACTAGATAATGTTGTTGGATATCACCTCCGGAACTAGATATATATTTCGCTGGAGAAATATATTTTAAATGTTTGCTGGGTAAGCAAAATACAGTTTTTTTCGTATCTACAAATTATCTAGATAAAAAAAATACCAAAGGCGGACTTAAACTGTGACTGAAAAACTACTCAATAGTTTAACTGGAATTTAAATTTGACTAGAGTTTAAGTAAACCTAGTTTAAGCTTAGCTTAACCAACTACTGATAAACCGGGCCTAAATATTTATAGTGTATTTGCAGTTTCATTGCATACTATCGCATAAACAAAGAGGCTTTCCGAATGGTATTGAACACCAGTGAAGGACACTTAACTCGTTCGAAAGTCCTGACAGAGCTGCAACTAGCAGCTACGTTAGGATTTTTACCTCAAGGATCATATCAAAGATCAGTTGGCAAGGATTCTAGAATAAGTGTAGCTAGATTTAGGGTGTCAACGATTTCAGATGATGTACTCAACGTTATGAATCAAGTAGTTTGCCCACAGTAGGTGAAATTAGAAATGAACGGTAACGAACAACGCATATCAAGGGACTATTTTTATTCAAAGTACAAAATTCCCTCCATAATTGGTTGCATTGACGGGACACATATAAAAATCATCAAGCCGAGTACTGACGAACATTTATTCTATAATCGAAATACTTCAGTATACATATCATGGTTGTAGTAGTCTTTAATCTTAATTTTATTTTGCTTATAAAACTGCGTTTGTATGTGCATTTAGATTGGTGATCCTGGCATGAAATTTCGAACGGTCGATACACGGTATCCCGGCTCTAGCCATGACTCTGGAACGTTAGTAGCGCCAGAAAACATTTCATTAGGAAGTATGAGTCAGGTGACCGGACATCTAAATTGTTAGGAGATTGTGGATATGGCATAAAACCTTTTTAATTAGCACCATACAGAGATTCAAGCTACAACTTTAAAGAATATAAATTTAATTTGGCGCATTCATCAGGTCGAAATATTGTAGAGCGAACAATAGGAGTGCTAAAAAGCCAATTTCGCTGCTTATTGGGCAGCTTGCACTACAGGGCAGAAAAAGTGTAGAAAATTGTAAACGTCTGTTGTGCACTTCATAACATCTACAGAAGCTACAACGTGGAATATAGGTAATCAAGACAGCATTACTTTACTTACTTACTTAATTGGCGCTTAACCGTTTGAACGGTTATGGCCGGCCAACAAGGCGCGCCAGCCGCTTCTTCTCTCTGCCAACCGGCGCCAATTGGTCACACCAAGGGAGTTTAAATCGTTTTTCACCTGGTCCTTCCAGGTGAGTGGGGGCCGCCCTCTACCTCTGCTTCCATAGGCGGGTTCCAATAGAAACACTTTATTGGCCGGAGCGTCATCTTTCATTCGCATAACATGGCTTAGCCAGCGCAGCCGCTGCGTTTTAATTCGCTGGACTGTTGATGGCTGCGTATATCTCGTGTTTTTGTTGTTGTTGTGGTAGCAGTGCTTCGCCCCATCCAATATGTGCGACCGATCACAGGAAACTTACTGTTTCAACAGGGGTGGACCATAATGAGAGGGGTGTTAGAGGCGTTGGTTCCACAAATACAGTTAAAGAGATGGCTGGTGTCATGTGGGGACACGTTATAAGCAAGGCATACGTTTTGTATGTCGGCGTTGATTCTAGATAGGTAAGAGTTTAACCTATTACAGTATCCAGATCGAAGTTGAGCTGGAGTGACTCGTGTTTCCGCCAGTTTTCGGTATTGTTCTTTAAGTGCAGGATTCACCGGGCAATTCCTGGCATAGAGGTCCGACGCCTATTTGTGGAGTTCACTTAAGACGTGCTTGTATTTTTTTGGCATCATACGGCTGTGTTCTCAGGTACCGTATTTCCTCAAAATGCTTACGGAGACGACTCCTTGAGCCCCTGGGCGGTGTTCGCTCATCAATCAGATGTCTGTTGGGATGCCCAGGTTTCTGGGTATTCAGCGGGAACTGTTTGGTTAGCAATTCATTTCTATCCCTAATGGGGAGTATTCTCGCCTCATTATGTAGATGTAGCTCTGGGGACATAAGAAGACAACCCGTGGCGGTTCTGAGGGCAGTATTTTGGCAGGCCTGTAGCTTCTTCCAGTGAGTAGTCTTTAGGCTTGGCGACCATATCGGGGACGCGTAGCATTCAATTGGCTGGCCAATTGCTTTGTAAGTGGTAATGAGCGTTTCTTTATCTTTACTCCAATTACTGCCAGCAAGAGATTTGAGGATTTTATTCCGGCTCTGGATTTTCTGTACAATTGCGGATGCAGCTCACCAAAATGTAGATCCTGACCAAACGTCACACCCAAGATTTTGGGGTGTAAGGCAGTCGGTAGCGTAGTGCCATTGACGTGGGTGTTCAAAACGGTCGACATTTGTGACGTCCATGTTGTAAATAGGGCCGCCGTTGATTTAGTCGGTGATGTCACAAGGCGAAAAAACTGGAGAGATCAGGGAGGTAGCCGTTTATTTTGTTGCAAAGCTCATGGATCTGTGGGTGTGGAACTGTGCTCATTAATGTACAATCATCGGCGTAGGAAACGATGGTAATTCCTTCTGGTGGCGAAGGTAGCTTCGATATGTAGAAGTTAAACAAAAGTGGGGAAAGGACACAACCCTGTGGCACCCCTTGTTTAATTCTTCTTGGTTTTGATGATGCGTTTCTAAATTGCATCGATGCCTGGCAACCACCCAGATAATTTGCGGTCCACCCTTTAAGACTTGGGGGAAGGATATACCCTTCCAGGTCTTGCAGTAAGGTGCCATGGTTGACCGTATCAAAAGCTTTTGATAGGTCTAGCGCAACGAGTACTGTTCTATGGTGCGGGTTTTGATTTAAACCGCAATTTATCTGGGTTCTAATGGCATTTAGCGCGGTGGTTGTGCTATGTAGATCTCTAAAGCCATGCTGATGACAGGCTAGTTCCAAATTTGCTGCGTAATAGGGGAGCAAAATGGCTTCAAGTGTCTTGGCTACTGGCGATAGGAGAGATATCGGGCGATATGAATCTCCTATATTAGCTGGCTTTAGTAGCGGGACTGCCTTGGCCATTTTCCATTTTCTGGAATGACAAAGGTGGAAAGGAACAGTTTGAAGACATGTGCTAAATATTTGAAACCCTCTTTACCTAGGCTTTTAAGAATCGACATATGCCGTCTTGGCCCACTGCCTTAGATGGTTTAGCGATGGCATCCTCAACCTCTTTGGCAGTGATGGTAATTGGAAATGCGCTGAATTTATGTTTATGTGCGCGTCTGTTGGCCCGCCGTCTAACTTTGTCAACCGTGGAATGCATTATATATTGTTGGCAAAAAGCGCTCCCACATTTTTTTGCATCCGACGGCACTTTACTACCAAAGGCGATGGAGATTTTGTCATTGTGTTTCGAAATGGACTTTACGGTGAACCAAAGCTTACCCACACCGGCAGAGAGGCTACAACCACTTAGATGTTCCTCCCATTTCGCCCGCTTGTGTGCATCCACAAGCAATATGATGCGTTCTTTTATATCCCTTATTTGGGGGTCGCCGCGATCGAGCTGTCTTATGAGGTCACGTTCTCTCGCTAAATTTGCGGTCTCCCCAGGAAAATGAGGCTGGATTTCGGGAATTCTTCCGGCGGGAATAAAACGAGCCAATGCGGATTCAATGACCTTGCGGCAAGCACGCTCCCCTTGGCGAGCATCAGTCGGGATAGGGAGGGCAGCAAAGCGATTGTCTGTAAAGGATTTGTACTCATAGTTTTTTAAAGTTTTTGAAAGTGTGGTTTTCAGTGATGATGAAGTGGGCGGTTCGCTCAAGCGAAATAAGTATAGGCAGGTGGTCAAATGATATATCTGGCGAACTGTGACAGCTTCCTACCACACGAGTGAGGTCGTCTCCGTTTATTTTGCAGAACGTAGTTTCTTCTATTTGACCCGCCAACATCTCACCCCCCTGTCCGCTTCCAGGTTTGAATGCCATAGATCGTAATGGGCATTGAAATCGCCTTAGATCAAAGCCGGCCAAAAGTTGTACATTGTGCAATTTGAGTTCGTATTTTCACACCGACACTAACGATGTGTGATCACCATCGTTTGCTTTCGCTTGTCACTCACTGAAATCAACAGTGAATGCAAAAGGAAAAGTCCATGCTACTTTTTGGACACATAATAAAAACAATATGCTGCAATGTTAAAGTGACTTTTAATAAGTTTTAATTAGTATTATTAAGTTCCTTTGTACATACATATTAATATTAACAATTTAAATATTAATAATTAATAATAATTAATTAATTATTAATAAATATTGACAATTTAATATAAATATATTTTTATATGTTCTACTTAGTTTTATTAATTTTCATACATTTTTTTTATTGAATAACTTTATGTTTTGAAAATATATATTTCTATCTTTACATTTGCTTTGTTTTGTAGTTATTTCTTAATGAAAAAGTGAATTTTTTAAGTAAATTTTGCATTGAATAAACACAAAAGTTTTATCTGACTAGCTCGACCTCCGCGTTCTTAGTTATACGAATATAAGTAAATATAGTCAGGATTAGCTTGAAATCAAATAAGCAAAGTCCTTTTTAATTTCAAACTTCACAGTCCACATTTTCTTTTAGCACACTGTGGGGAGTTGTCACTACACACACTTATGCAATTGTTTTATTATTTGTGTGGCCGGCTCTGCCTTAGATAATGCGATTATCGCCAGTGAGTAGGGCGGTATCCACTGGGGCAACAGGTGGCAGGAGGGATGTAGATGTTGATAATTTCTAGGTTTAAATTGCCTGACCGGAGAGATAAGCCGTGACGTTCTAAGACACTGTCTCTGCGGCCGATGTCGGGATCAAATATATTATATTGCACTGAGAAGTGTATGATAAACGCGAGACCGCCTCCATCCGCTCTCGCGATCTTTTCTGTGGACATTATACCCAGAACAGGTCTGCAGAGCAGATCTTGCTGTGAGTTTTGTCTCTTGAATCGCAGCGATGCGGATGTTATGCCGCTTCATGAAATCGACTATCTCCGTTATCTTCCCAGTTAATCCATTACAGTTTAACTGCAGAATTCTGAAGTGCAGCGGGGGAGACGTCGTCGGGTGATTACGCCTGAGTTGTGGGAGGCCAGGACGCAATTGCTGTTGTGGCCCTGGGACTGCCGTCCCTGGGTAAACATTGCGGTACCCGGTGTAGTTGGGTTTGCCGCCGGGAAACATGACGCAATGAAGCCCGTTGGGGGGTTGCCGTCGCGGAGACCAGAACATCTAGGAAAGTGGCACCGTCCAAGGCAGGAGCTGCATTGCGTGGATGTTTAGGCCGATGATATCAATGTCATCAGCATATGCCAGTAATTGCACGCTTTTATAGAATATTGTTCCATAGCGGATAAGTTCTGAAGCTAGTATAATTTGCCCTATAAGTTTTGCGGGGAAACCAAATTCAGACATAACGGCATATAGGCAGCTCCTTTTCTGACTGTCGAAGGCGGCTTTAAAATCGACGAAGAGGTGATGTGTGTCGATTCTTTTTTCGTGGGGTTTTTCCAAGATTTGGCGCATTGTGAAAATCTGGTCGATGGTAGATTTACCATGTCTGAAGTCGCACTGATAAGGTCCAATCAGCCGATTCACGGTGGGCTTCAATATTTCGCACAATACACTTGACAGGGCCTTATATGCGATATTAAGAAGGCTGATTCCGCGATAGTTGGTGCAGTTTGCAGTATCAGCCTTCTTGTGAACTGGGCAAAGAACACTTAGATTGCAATCTTCGGGTGTGCATTCGTCCGCCCATATTTTGCGAAGAAGCGGATGCATGCGCCTTACCAACTCCTCGCCGCCGTATTTGAATTAAGCAATAGCATTACTTTGCCATCAAATAATATCGAGAAAATGTTGAATCTCCACCTAGCGCTACACTTCTGAGTGAAGGCAAAAGAATCAGGGATGAAATAGCAAACAGTTTATAGTAAAAATATGCAATGCTTGATAGGTGCATATGTATGTTTAAAATTTTTATTAAACACAACAAACATTTTTTTCTTTATTTAAATGTATATCAACTAAAACAAAACCAAATATATATTCATTAAAACAAAAGTAACATCCATTCATCACTTTCTAATTGCCTTTTTCTATGGCTCTGTACACTCGCCTGATGCTGCTGGCATTTTAAGTTTCAATTTTTATAAGCTCGTCCAATTTCTCATTTATTTCGAGTAGACCCCTGCATGGATGCACAAAAATATGCCTATGAGCCTCCTGCGATTTACAACCAGATTGACTAAATTTTGCGTGTGTTAGTGCAGTCGGGTGGCTTCGTGACACACGTATTTGTTGTCGGCTACACGTTGATGAAAATCAAAAATTTTTAAAGCCTTCCGCGATTTACAACCAGATTGACTGAATTTTGATTGTGTTAGTGCAGTCGTGTGGCTTCGTGACACACGTATTTGTTGTCGGCTACACGTTGATGAAAATCAAAAATTTTAGATTTTTTCATTTGACGCTAGCTTATTTGATAGTCGCGGGGTGTGATTGACAAAACGCAGTTTTGTATTTAGTTTGTGTCGACATTCAAAATGAACAAGTGCGCGGAAGAACAGCAATTCATATTAAAATTTATTGAAAATTATCAATGTTTAGCAGCTTTATGGAATGTAAAGCTTTTATTATTATTTAATAAAACTGCTGTAGTTGCAAGTAAAAAAAGTCATCATCCGATGACGGCATATTCACGTCCGAACGCTACGGTTTCTCAATGCAAATGTTGATTAATGGCTTTTTATTTGATAGTCGCGGGGCAAGCGTCAAATACCCGACACGCACAAATACAACAAGTAAGGCAGGTTAAGTTCGGGTGTAACCGAACATTACATACTCAGTTGAGAGCTATGGTGGCAACATAAGGGAAAATAACCATGTAGGAAAACGAACCGAGGGTAACCCTGGAATGTGTTTGTATGACGTGTGTATCAAATGAAAAGTATTACAGTGTATTTTAAGAGGGAGTGGGCCATAGTTCTATAGGTAGACGCCATTTAGGGATATCGCCATAAAGGTGGATCAGGGTTGACTCTAGAATTTGTTTGTACGATATGGGTATCAAAAGAAAGGTGTTAATGAGTATTTTAAAAGGGAGTGATCATTATTTCCATACGTGGACGCCTTTTCGAGATATCGCCATAAAGGTGGACCAGGGGTGACTAGAATGCGTTTGTACAATATGGGTATCAAACGAAAGGTGTTAGTGAGTATTTCAAAAGGGTGTGGGGTTTAGTTCTACAGGTGGACGCCTTTTCGAGATATCGCCATAAAGGTGGACCAGAGGTGACTCTGGATTGTGTTTGTACGATATGGGTATCAAACGAAAAGGAAGTGGGCCTTAATTCTATAGGTGGACGCCTTTTCGAGATATCGCCATAAAGGTGGACCAGGGGTGACTCTAGAATGCATTTGTACGATATGGGTATCAAATTAAAAGTATTAATGAGGGTTTTAAAAAGGAGTGGTGGTAGCTGTATAGGTGGTCGCCTTTTCGAGATATCGCCATAAAGGTGGACCAGGGGTGACTCTAGAATGCGTTTGTACAATATGGGTATCAAATGAAAGGTGTTAATGAGTATTTTAAATGGGAGTGATCCTTAGTTCCATAGGTGAACGCCGTTTCGAGATATCGCCATAAAGGTGGACCAGGGGTGACTCTAGAATTTGTTTGTACAATATGGGTATCAAATGAAAGGTGTTAATGAGTATTTTAAATGGGAGTGATCCTTAGTTCCATAGGTGACCGCCGTTTCGAGATATCGCCATAAAGGTGGACCAGGGGTAACTCTAGAATGCGTTTGCACAATATGGGTATCAACCGAAAGGTGTTAGTGAGTATTTCAAAAGGGCGTGGGGTTAAGTTCTACAGGTGGACGCCTTTTCGAGATATCGCTATAAAGGTGGACCAGGCGTGACTCTGGATTGTGTTTGTACGATATGGGTATCAAACGAAAAGGGAGTGGGCCTTAATTCTATAGGTGGACGCCTTTTCTAAATATCGCCATAAAGGTGGACCAGGGGTGACTCTAGAATGCGTTTGTACGATATGGGTATCAAATTAAAGGTATTAATGAGGGTTTAAAAAGGAGTGGTGGTAGCTGTATAGGTGGTCGCCTTTTCGAGATATCGGCATAAAGGTGAACCAGGGGTGACTCTAGAATTTGTTTGTACAATATGGGTATCAAATGAAAGGTGTTAATGAGTATTTTAAATGGGAGTGATCCTTAGTTCCATAGGTGAACGCTGTTTCGAGATATCGCCATAAAGGTGGACCAGGGGTGGCCCTAGAATTTGTTTGTACAATATGGGTGTCAAACGAAAGGTGTTAATGAGTATTTCAAAAGGGAGTGGGGCTTAGTTCTATAGGTGGACGCCTTTTCGAGATAACGCCATAAAGGTGGACCAAGGGTGACTCTAGAATGTGTTTGTACGATATGGGTATCAAATTAAAGGTATTGATGAGGCTTTTAAAAGGGAGTGGTGGTAGCTGTATATGTGAAGGCGTTTTCCAGATATCGGCCAAAATGTGGACCAGGGTGACCCAGAACATCATCTGTTGGATACCGCTAATTTATTTATATATATAATACCACGAACAGTATTCCTGCCAAGATTTCAAGGGTTTTTTATTTCGCCCTGCAGAACTTTTTCATTTCATTCTACTTAGTATGGTAGGTGTCACACCCATTTTACAAAGTTTTTTTCTAAAGTTATATTTTGCGTTAATAAACTAATCCAAATACCACGTTTCGTCCCTTTTTTCGTATTTGGTATAGAATTATTGCATTTTTTTCGTTTTTCGTAATTTTCGATATTGGAAAAGTGGGCGTGGTCATAGTCGGATTTCGTTCATTTTTTATACCAATATAAAGTGAGTTCAGATAAGTACGTGAATTAAGTTCAGTAAAGATATGTCGAATTTTGCTCAAGTTATCGTGTTAACGGCCATGCGGAAGGACAGACGGACGACTATGTATAAAAACTGGGCGTGGCTTCATCCGATTTCGCCCATTTTCACAGAAAACAGTTAACGTCATAAAATCTATGCCCCTACCAAATTTCAAAAGGATTGGCATATTTTTGTTCGACTTATGGCATTAAAAGTATCCTAGACAAATTAAATGAAAAAGGGCGGAGCCACGCCCATTTTGGAATTTTCTTTTATTTTTGCATTTTGTTGCACCATATCATTACTGGAGTTGAATGTTGGCATAATTTACTTATATACTGTAAAGATATTAAATTTTTTGTTAAAATTTTACTTAAAAAAATTTTTTTTTAAAAGTGGGCGTGGTCGTTCACCGATTTTGCTAATTTTTATTAAGCATACATATAGTGATAGGAGTAACGTTCCTGCCAAATTTCATCATGATATCTTCAACGACTGCCAAATTACAGCTTGCAAAACTTTTAAATTACCTTCTTTTAAAAGTGGGCGGTGCCACGCCCATTGTCCAAAATTTTACCATTTTTCTATTCTGCATCATAGGTTCAACTCACCTACCAAATTTCATCGCTTTATCTGTCTTTGGTAATGAATTATTGCACTTTTCGGTTTTTCGAAATTTTCGATATCGAAAAAGTGGGCGTGGTTATAGTCCGATATTGTCCATTTTAAATAGCGATCTGAGATGAGTGCTCAGGAACCTATATACCAAATTTCATCAAGATACCTCAAAATTTACTCAAGTTATCGTGTTAACGGACGGACGGACGGACGGACATGGCTCAATCAAATTTTTTTTCGATCCTGATGATTTTGATATATGGAAGTCTATACCTATCTCGATTCCGTTATACGTGTACAACCAACCGTTATCCAATCAAAGTTAATATACTCTGTGAGCTCTGCTCAACTGAGTATAAAAATTCAGTCAATCTGGTTGTAAATCGCAGGAGGCTCTATGAATCCATTCACACAAATTTTGTACAAGCACTTATTCAATTCACTGGCATGAGAACTTGTGTGTATGCGTACAAAAGCTGTGAGTAGCAAAATATACAAGTACTTGCACGGTCTCGTCTCATGCAGCAAGTTTTTTTTTATATATATGTTCTAAATATTTTTCATATTGATATGTAAAAACATAATTTTTTCAACACATGTCGGGTTAAACCCTAGGGAACTACGCTTATCTGAAAGTAATTGCTTGGCGCTTGAAAATACTCTTTCTGAAGGGGCACTACTAGCAGGAGTAGCAAATATTTTTCGGCTTAGCTGGAATAACAGAGAATATTTAAGTTTATTAAACTGCCACGTCAAAATCGTTATATATTACCTCAGAAATATTTTCATATAGCATCAATTCTTGTTGTACTCGGTCAATACTACTAGGTGTGTTTTGAGGCTGGAGAAATCCGGAAAATAGGCATTCTTTTTCGTTTGAAAGAGAATTTTGCTGACAGTTTTCATTGTTTATCAAGCGGTCTTCATTTATTAGCCTTTCAAGCAAAGTTTTACAATGTTAATTGACTTCATTTTTCTCAACAGCAGTAAACTGGGAGAGATTATTAGTCGGTGGGAACAGAAATAGAGCTATTTTATGAATCATTGTTAAATTACTAAGTACAGTGTCCTTTAGCAATGTTCGCAGCCGTAGCTTCAAATCATGTATGCATTCTGACTCATCGTTGGTTGATTCACAATGCCGCATTAAGTAGTAAACATGTACTATTACTAAATGTAAGGTTGAATAGCTATCGCCTTCCAACTCTTTTGATGTTTCCTCAAATTTAGCCAGCACTTTAAGGGTATCTGTTAAGGCATTTAAGCTTATTCCACTAATACAGCTCAGTTAACGATTTTCCTCCAAAATATTTCCAACGTCAACCCAGGTATTTTTGAGAGACTGTAGCATGTAGTAAACTGTGTTCCATCTTGTCGGAGAAATGCTTCTAAGTGTTGTTGCCAATTGTGCATTGGCTCCAGATTTCTTGAAATACCTGACGGCATGTGAACATTTTTATTTCATTTCGCTAATATCGGCTGACTCTTTAAGAGATTTTTCCACGATGTTGTGCAATAAATGGGTAATACAAAATATGTGGTTGTGATGTTGGAAAGCGGCTTTCATGTTAGTTCCTCTATCCGTAACAATAATGGCTTTATCCAAGGAGCAATCAAATTCGTCCAGAGCTTCCGTCACTTTTTGCAGAATTCTTTGATCTGTTGTGAAAAAGTTCGTTAAAAAGCAATCAGGGTATTCAGCAGGGTATTGAAATATGTAATTCTTACTGGTACAGGGCTCGGAGTCCATGGACTCAAAAGCAAGCAATTTTGTGACTCATTTGGCATTTGTAATAAAGTGCACCGTTAGTGATAAGTAGGAATGCTTTGAAATAGTGTCTGTCCATATATCCGAAGTGAGTCCAAGAAATCCGCTACTTAGTTCCTTTAATTCTGTTCTCATTTCATCATAGGCAATTTTGTAGAGCTTGCCTATGTTTCTGGATACAGTGGTAGGGTGTGGTAGCAATTTTTTAAACGTCTACATTTGGACCATACTTGGCTCCTATTGACAATATGAGCTCTGTGTATTCCTGCAGGCCTTCATCCTCGAAAATTAGAAACGATCGGCAATTTTTTACAACCCATCCTGTAACAGATCGGACAACGTCCTTTCTTGTTTCGTCATCAACATCTATTCGGGGCCTATTGTCAACTCGATCTGTAAAAGTTTTGTAACACTTGTGTTTGACTAAATTCTATGTGATCTTTGTAAAGGTTAAAACGCTACTGCAGTCTTTGCAAGCTACTACTTTTTCCAAAAAGCTGCCGCCAATATCTGCTTTGCCGAAAATATTCCAAATTTTGCTCTGTCCGGCAGTTAAAATGATTTTATCGACTCCCTTGACTATTTTTTCTTTTATTTCGGCAAATTGGCGATTTTTTACGGACATCGGTGAATTTACTGATGTTAATTGGTCCATGATATATGTATATATTTGTGCACTAAATATTAAAAGGCTTCAGAAAAAGTATTGTGGTTTAGTTGATGATACTTTAATGTAGTTATCCATTGGTCTGATCTTTCTTCAGTTAATTTCTCTATTTATATAGTTCTATTCCGCGCTTTATTTCAAAGCATATGTACATGTATTCTATATATACTGAAGTGCGTTTAATTATATAAATAGTTAAAGAAATAGATAATGACATTTTTCTACAATGCAATATGTATATACATAAATATATCCTAACCCATTTTTAAGGGCATAATCGATGGCCTTTAGGCAGGCAAGTGTCTATCATCATACAAGTGTATGTATGGTGATTAGCGATGCACAACATACATGTTTCAGGATCGTTAGTTATGGGAAATCACCACATAAATTGAGAATGCCTACCATTGTTTTGTATCGCGGATTTTCATTGTCTAATGAAAATAGTTTTATGTATGTATGCATGTGTATTCATTTTAGGGAAATAACGTTTTACCAAATAATCAATGACTTTCAGCCTAGAATAATTCTATACATACATCATACAAATTGATGGTGATTAGGGATAACGGCGCAATATATATTTTGAAGTTTTGTTAATTTATGAAATTTTTGTATGAAAGGCGGGAAACATTGCAAATTTCTCCAGCATGTCTGATTTGTAAACGTTTATTAGGGGGACTCATGAAAGCTTATAAACTTATAATGTGTAAAATTATATCCATTTACACACGCTGTTATATGAACGCACCTAGTAATATTCTTGATAAACTTGATTGTTTATCAGCTGTATTATTGCCAAACAAATTTTTTTGATTGTTATACAAATTAAAAAATGCCAAGATTAAGTGAAAAATCAAAACTAAAATGCCTTTACTTGCTGATGGTGGAGATTTCTGATGAAAATGCCTGCTGCAATGTCTGCAAGGTTGCATTCCTTTGAGTTTACCGCGTTTATACAATGAAATGTGCGCGTAAATTTATACAAATTGTGTAAATGATTTTTCATACAAAATTTAACAGCTCGTTTACGCACTAGATAAATTTATACGTTTACACACTTTATAAGGCATTTATACGGTTACATGAGTCCCCCTATTAGCTCTTAAGAAAAGATATTTAGTATTTTTATTTCTTATTAACAAATTTTGCATTCGCCACTTAAAAATACCCATATTTTTTTGTTACGTTTTTCATAGCTTCAACGCAAACATTTAACTTTTCATAAATGCACACATCATTTCAGAACGAAAACAAGTACATAGGTACTTAGTACTCATAGTATATTCATTGGTACAACTTGTACAACGTTTATCTCATTGTGCTTCTCGATGAGACATATGTATGTATGAATGTCTTTGGTAATGATATGAATGCGCGCATATACAACGCAGACAAATTGCGGGTACATACAACTTCTCTTTGCATACCATCACCAGTGTTGCCAGATTAGCCTTTTCGAGGCTAGATTTAGCCTTTTTTTTTTGCCTTTAGCCTCGAAATTTTGTGTTTAGCTTCGTGACTTTTTTCTAGCCTTTTTTACTCCGAATATATTTTTAAAAATTCTAAAATAAAATAATTTCAATAGTTCCTTTAAACACCTAATACCTAATAATATGAGTTCTCTACAAAAGATTAATTCTTTTTCTGCTGAAAATTCGTTGAAAATTTCAAAGCCAGATGTATTTTCTTACTTCGAAAAAGATAAGTATAGTTATTCTTCACGTCAAATAGCAATAATAGAGCTGCAGTGGTGAAAACTTATAACTATACAATGGAAAAATGTACACTCCACCATGGAATTTTGGTCGGAAGTCCGAGAACATAAAAATGCATTAAACGAACCTCCTTTTTTAGAACTTGTCGAATTAATATTTAGTTTTTTAGTATTACCACTCAGTAACGCGGAGGTGGAAAGAGTTTTTAGTGGCATGAAAATTCTGAAAACTAAATTAAGGAGCAAACTAAAAATTAAAATGCTTAATGTTAAAAAAAAAAAATAAATGTAAGCCGCGATAACCTCCGAAGAGGTCTAAGGCCGAGCTTCACTTCCAATTTGCGTCGTGCTCCTCTTGATTTTCTCTACAAATTGGCCGGACGGGACCTACATGTTTTATGCCGACTCCGAACGGCATCTGCAAGGCAGATGAGTTTTCACTGAGAGCTTTTCATGGCAGAAATACACTCGGAGCGCTTGCCAAACACTGCCGAGGGGCGACTTCGCTTAGAAAAATTTTCTTCTGATTGAAAAACCTTATTTCTAAAATTTGATGTTGCTTTGCCCGGGGTGCGAACCCAGGCCATACGGTGTGGTAGGCGGAGCGCGCTACCATCGCACCACGGTGGCTGCTTAATATTAGATGCTCGTTAAAACGCTTATCTAAATGTTGTAATGACTTTGAAATTACCTATGATTTCATATCTATGGTAAATAGCCAAACTTTATACCCAGACATAAGCTCTTCTGATTCTTCAGACAGGGAATATTTTATATAAATAATTAGTTTGTAATATTTTTTTTTATGTATATACACATATGCAATCATTTAAAGTAATTCCATGTGGTAGTCAAAGAAAATGTTCCTGACATGTTTTGAAACAGGAAGTTATGCTTAAGTTATGTTTATAAGTTTTTTTATAAAAAAATTTAATCAATTAACCAAAAAATTTCTGGCCTTTTTTTAGCTTCTTTTTTTTCTAAATTTAGCCTTTTCTAACCTTTTTTTTTGCCAATCTAGCTTCTTTTTTTTGCATCACCTGGCAACACTGACCATCACTCATACAATACAAACTCATTGGCGTGAAATACAATGGATACTGAGACAGTATCAGTATGTCTCATTGTACCAAAGAGTATATATTGTCAAGAGGCGTCACTCGATACTTTTGTTGTTGCCAAAGCAAATTACTCGATGTTTTCTCAAGGTAGTCGTTGTTTTTTTTATCAGATGTATTTATAAAAACGCCTTCTATACATTTTCGTGGGGTATTTGTGTTTATTTTACTGATTGTATTAAATTAATTAATTAATTCTCTTTCCAAAAATCGTAATTATGCAAAGTCACTTTACCGCATAACTATATATGATTCAATTAAAAAAAACTAAACAAAACTTCCTTGAGAATCACATTCGACATGACAGGGTTGCTTTGGCAACAACAAAGTATCGAGTGACGCCTCTTGACAATATATACTCTTTGATTGTACATTCACATGTGAATGCATTCATGCATTTCTCTCTTCCTCATCTAAAATTTTTTTTAATCGCTCCCCAGTACTTTCAGTCAGTTGCCTGTTAGGAGTGCTGGTAACTGAAGGCATTAGCCGCTTCGTAGACGTGGATGGTAATTCATCCTCACTTTCATTGGGGCCAAGTTCATTGCCAGCTACACCTTCCACATCCTTTTTCATGCCAGAAATGCGCACTATGTCTCTTCCGTTTGAGAAAATTGGTGTTTGGTGAAGGGTCCTCCACCAGGTGCTCGGGACTCTGTTTGATTTTGTGCGAGCTTTCTGTTTATGTCACTTTTCCACTCAGGCCATGTCTGTAAGTATACAGGAAACGGAGCAATTTAAGTTTATATTACATTAGGGGGACTCATGTAACCGTATAAATGCCTTATAAAGTGTGTAAACGTATAAATTTATCTAGTTTACGCACGAGCTGTCAAATTTTGTATGAAAAATCATTTACACAATTTGTATAAATTTACGCGCACATTTCATTGTGTAAACGCGGTAAACTCAAAGGAATGCAACCTTGCAGACATTACAGCAGGCATTTTCATCAAAAATCTCCAACATCAGCAAGTAAAGGCGTTTTAGTTTTGATTTTTCACTTAGTCTTGGCATTTTTTAATTTGTATAACAATCGAAAAATGTTGTTCGGCAATAATACAGCTGATAAACAATCAAGTTTATCAAGAGTATTACTAGGTGCGTTCATATAACAGCGTGTGTAAATGGATATAATTTTACACCTTATAAGTTTATATGCTATCATGAGTCCCCCTATTATGTTTAAGTACCAATTATGTTTTACCTTCCTCCATCCATTCACATACTTTTGTTATGGACCGGCACTGTTTAGCGACGTAAGTAACTGTTGCCAAAGATCGTCAACAGTTGGCTTATCCCGCTTCGTGAAGCCCTTCGCAATATCTGGATATTTCTCCATAAATTCAATCCAAATACTGGTTTGCATTGAATTTTTATGCTTTCCCCTATAAAGAATGAAAATAAATATATATATAAATTTACATTGATTTTTAAACGGTTTTATTTAGCTTGACTTGACAGACCGGGAGGCACGAATTTTGTAATTAAAATTTAAGTAACTTTCCGATAAGCTACAAGCTTTATACTTGGAACATAGTTCAGAACCCGATGACAATGCAATAATAAGAAAAAAACTCCGATAGGTGGCGCATAGATCGAAATATTTCAAAAAATCGTATTTGTGGTCCGATTTGGTTCATATTTGGAACACATAATACATACATGAAAAGAAAGACACCAATGGAAAAAGGCTGCTAGGTGGCACAAGGATCGAGATATTCAAATAATCGTATTTGTGGTCCGATTTGGTTCATATTTGGAACACATAATACACACAGGAATAGAAAGTGACCTATGAAAAAAACCGCCGCTAGGTGGCGCAAGTATCGAAGTATTGAAAAAAATCATATTTGTGGTCCGATTTGGTTCATATTTGGAACACATAATACATACATGAATAGAAAACGACCTATGAAAAAAATCACCGCTAGATGGCCCCGCTGCTCAGCAAGCCACAAGAAGTACCCGCTGCTGCCACTCATACCTACAATATCCGAAGTAGAGTCGGGAGCAATGCCGAGCATCAGCCCCTGCCCTCGTCTTCACCCTCCCCCCCTCCCCCCTCTTTTCCGGCAGCAATTGTGTAAGTCAGGGAAACAGACTCTTAGGCCCTACCTCCCTTTGCACTGTTTGCCAGCACAGAATATATATGTTTGCGACATCCGCCCAATGCAGCTCCTGCCATGGACGGTGCCACTTTCCTGGATGTTCTGGTCTCTGCGACGGCAACCCCCCGACGGGTTTCATTGCGCCATGTTGCCAGGCTGCATACCCAAATACACCGGGTACCCCAATGCTTACCCAAGGACGTCCAGTCCCAGGCCCACAACAGCAGTTGCGTCCTAGCCTTCCACAACCTTGCTCGCTTCAAAGCTTATAAATTTTCATTCACAAGGGGTATCTGAGCACACACGTCTGCTCGAGTCAAGATGCTCGGAATTAATTGGCCTCTTTCATTTTGACAGATAACCCCTATTGTGAATGTTGTTGTTTTGACAGGTAACCCTTATTGTGAATGTTGGTTGTGTTTAATAAGCATTGCCTGACTTTATGATAAACCAACAGTTACCATAAGGATTACCTTACAGCACCTAGCGGTTGTAACCTCTCTGCCGATGTAGGTAAACTTTGGTCCACCGTAAATTCCCTATCGAATCCGTCTAGGCACAATGACAAAATTTCCATCGCCTTTGGCGATAAAGTGCTGTCGGATGCGAAAAAATGGGCGAGCGCTTTGTGCCGATAATATATAATGCATTCTACGGTCGACAAAGATAGACGGAGGGCTAACAGACACGCACATAAACATAAATCAGCGCGTCACCAATTACCATCACCGCCAAAGAGGTTGAGGATGCCATCGGTCATGCTAAACCATCCAAAGCAGTGGACACAGAAGGCATAGCCATGCCGATGCTTAAAAGCCTAGGGAAAGCACGTTACTGAAATACCTGGAAGGGTCTACCCCATGTCTTAAAAGGTGGACCGAATAAATCCTAAAGTGGCAGTTGGGTGGCGAGACTTATTTCTAAAACAATACAAATCTTCAGCTTTTCTCGTCAAAATATATATAGGTCTGTAAGGTAGTTTCTTCGGAAGGTAAATTTTTTGAGAGAATCGAATCCTCTCCTTTATTAGAATCGCGTCCTCCATTCAACCTAAATTATGGATTCATATACTAAATTGGCTGACGCCGTCCCCGAATTTGGGCCAGACTACAATGACATGGCTGTGGCTGACCACACAAAACACACACTTGCAATCCAATAGAAGAAGTTAAAAGCCATATGAAAAAATTTGAAGGTATCTTGCGATAACCTTTCAAACTCAGACACATTGGAGACAAAAAATATTTCGGCTGTGAACATATTCAATTTACCTCATCTGTATGTCCAATATGGCCGTGCTGCAAGCAAAATTAAATAAATCTGAAACAGATGTGGAGGATGGACCCGAGCGCGAACGAAATATCCGTTTGCATCCTTGCGACACACAAGTGTTTAAGGGCGACTATCTCTCATGGCCAACATTCTGTGATATGTTCATGGCCATCTACATCCAAAACAAGAGCTGTCAAATGTTGAAATATTGTGTTGCCTTAATCAGAAAACTCAGGGGGAAGCGAAAGAAATAGTGCAAAACTGCCATTTGACTAACGACGGTTTCTCCACGGCGTGAAAAAATTTAACAGATAGATACGAAAAGAAACGTATTCTCATACACACACAACTAAAGATTTTATCTAGCTAAGGGAAAATATAAAGTGGGTGTGCTAATCAAGAAGGTGCGACGCGAAATAAACAATTGCATCGCGTATCTCAAAACCCATCAAATTGACATCTCCAACTGGGATGGGATCATTACATATCTCTGCTCGACTAAGTAGCCAGAAAGCACCTAGGGGCTCTGGGAACAAACACTGGAGAATAAGACAGAAGTCTCCAAGTGGGAGGAAAATTCTTCTCCCACAGGTTCCAGACATTGGAAACGGTATGGGGCATTACCAATATCAAAGGCACCACTGCCCCGAAACAAACTGGTAGACAAACTACCGATGCTTCGCATCGCAAGCTTGGTGCATTCCAAACTTATGTTGCGCTGGATCCGAACGCAATATTGGATTCCCGGTATGAAAAACATGATCAGGTCAATAATCCGCAACTGCAAGGAATGCACGATATACCACAAACGTTCGCAATCGCAGCTGATGGGGATCCTGCCGAAGGAATGGGTCACCTAATACCGAGTATTTACCAACACTGGCATCGACTTTGCTGGACCATTCGAAATAAACAAAATTTCAGGGACGAGGCTGTAGGGTAATTGTGTGCTTTCCGACCAAGGCTATCCATTTGGAAGCTACAACAGATCTGAGCACTCAGTCGTTTCTGGCAGCCTTTGCCAGGTTCGTTTCACGGCGAGGTTGTCCAAAAAACGTTTATTCCGATAATGGACTCTAATTTTGTCGGGCAGCAAGGTCGTTAAGAGCCGAATTCAAAACGTTTTTAGCTGACGTCCGTGAAAAAACCCTAGCCTATTACTCCCACCTCGACATCGCGTGGCACTTCATTCCCGCCGCTGCCCCAACATGGGCGGACTGTGGGAAGCGGGAGTGAAAGCGTTTATGATGCATATCAAAAAATAGCGCCTCAGTGTAAATATACCTTTGAGGAATTCGCCACTTTGTTGTGCAGAATCGAGTATTGCCTCAATTCACGACCCCTCACCCATTCCTCCAATAATCCAACCGATCTCTAGCCTCTTACTTCTGGTAATTTTCCGACGGGTGGACATCTACTCGCCCCTCCCGAGCCAGATGCCAGCGAGAGCGCATCATTAGTCATCAACCGCTGGCAGAGACTAAAGGCCCTACACCACTCATTTTGTAAACGATGGAAATCCGAGTATCAAATGGAGCTACAAAAAAGAAACAAATAGAAGTTCCCGAAAACCAACTGAAGGTCGGAGATTTGGTCGTCATGAAAGAGGAAAACCACCCACCAAATGAGTGGAGAATGGGCAGAGTCACCATTGTATACCCCGGTCCCGATAAACGCACCCACGTGGTCGAAGTCCGGACATCTCGAGGACAGGTGACGAAACCCAAAGTGAAACTCGTCCGGCTCCCCTCCGATCAGGAGGAGGCTGCAAAAGCATCCAACTTAGTCCACACGCCAGACACATTCCACTTCGTATTCGAAAAAAAAAAAAATCCAAAATATTATGAAACTGATACAGTTCACTGCTCATAAAAGTATAAACCCAGTCACAATGCCCCGATAACCGAGTCGTCGACTTCGACTAGGCAAGTGAACAAACCATGAGACCAATCACGAATTCTGTCCTACCTCCACCTTCCGGTTGTGAGGATGGTGAAAAATCTTTACTAACGGCCCCTAATGTACCACAGGGCTAACAAAGATGACAACCACAAGACAAAACATATCTCTACACCTCAGACCGTAGCCCAACAAGCAAGAGCACAACACCGCCCTCATCCTGAAACGAGCTTTCCATCTTACGAGTCCTTGACATTATCAAACAATAATGAAACACCCCAGTTAGTTCATAACTTCAGCTCTTTATTATTTATCTTACATACTCTGTAACAAATTCTGTGAGTATAATCCTGTTCCAGAGGCGAATAGGCCAACGAGGCTACATTCCCTGCTCTGGGCTATCCACTACAACCCGGACCGATCCCGAAAACACGTTGACGGAAGCCGAGCTTCCTGGCGTCAACCGTATTTCCGCGAACGGCCAGAGGATAAACCTCCCTCCCCGCGGACACTCATAAAAAAGGACGTAATAGTTCCATAAAACCCTGTCCTGGGACAGATCATCCCCCACTAAATTAAGCCCCGTTACGTCACGGACGTCCATAAGCACGTGGCGAGACACGCGCTGCCAATATCTGTCCTCTAAAAATCGCCGGAATGGCACGGGGAATTGGGTCAACCCAGGGGCGAAAAGGCAAACGAGGCTACTTCCCCTGCCCAGGCCTATTCACTACTACCCGGACCGATCCCGAAAACACGATGACGGAAGCCGAGCTTCCAGGCGTCAACCGTATTTCCTCGAACGGCCGGACAGCCGCGGAAGAGGTAGCCACGGGGGGCGTTCCTGAATCCCCACTCGCCAGGCTCTGGGAGAGGAAGATATCCCTGACGGGATTGTCCCGCACCCTCGGCACCCTGAATATGAGCTCTCTTACACTCTGGGGAACGGGCCTCAGCTTCAGAGGATAAACCAATATGATAAAAAATAAAACAACGAGTGGCATTTGAGCCAAAAGCAAAAGCTTGAAGAAAGAACAAATAAATTGATTCAAGTGGTGTACACCTGCACAAACAACCTCTTGGATAAATGCCTCCTAAGACCTTACTTAATATGGCAAGTCAATTTACAATGAAACAATATCATTCATAAATTATTTACAAAAAATCAGAGAAATAAAACTTGCAAGAAAATTTGCTCTGGTTAGAGAATTTTTAGGTAACCGACGAACAGAGAAAATGGCTAAGAAATTTTCTGTAACGGTCTTGCGACATGTTACGTTAACATGAATTTGGGGAAACATGGTGAATCACAAGACGTAACTTAAAATCCGCCATAAACCTCCTCATTCAGTATAAATAACGTTTCTGTGTTGAAATGTAATAATATTTGTTTATTACAGCGCTAATATCTTGGTGTGGGGAAATAGCTATTTAAAAACTTAGCAACCTGTGAGTCATCTATCGTCGAAATTATATTCAGGTTTGCATTTTGGATCAGCCAGGCAAAGATTTGCGTTTCAGCTAACACTTTCGGAGTAGCTAGAAATATAAACAGATGGCGCATAATGCAATCAAATTCCCTTCTTACACATTTATATGTTTGCAAAGAGCGTAGATCAAAGACTATAAATATAAGATGGGACATTGTAGAGTACTAAAGCTTTGTGGAAATTGTGGGACGGCTGTACCAGGAATTCACCATACTTTTTGCTATGCTGTCCGCCTCAACATAGCTGATTTTATAAGGCTGTTTAACTCTGTAATCTTTGCTGTAATTTATTTTGCTTTTGGAAAAATGACCTATTTGAAATAAGCTGGATGAAAAATATTGGCATAACAGCTTAAGTTAGATCAACAATGGAAAATCTTTGAAAATTTAAGCAGATGTGGCAATTTCGCAAACGAAATGTTGACAATCTATTGATCATCTCTAGGAAATTAGCGACATTCCATCAACTAAGCAGCAATACTACTGTTATTATTTGGCTGCTCAAACACACCCATATTAATTGTGCATTAAACCTAAAATATAAAACTCAAAAATGACTCTGGTTGTTATGTCCGCAGAATTTATTTAGTTCAAAGTTACAGCCCATAATAGCCAAAGCCATGATAATTTATACGGGTCATCAATTCTTTCTCTGATTCAAAAGCTGAACTACCAGCGCTACCGTCATCAGCTCAGTGTCATCATTACCAATAGCGCCAATAACACCAAACTCGTGCCTGACACACAAAAGTCGTTTCATTCAATAGCGCAAGTGAAATTTACTACGCACTCACTACTAAGTAGCGTCAAAAATTCGCGTGGAGTCATTGCGTCAATGAGTTACCATTGAGCTGGCACCGCATTGGCGCTGGCGCCATGCAATTTACATCAATAAAATTGCGCGAATACCCAGGCTCATGACTTTTTTAATCACGATGGTGAAAACGAAACAGGGGCAAAACGTATGGTGTATTCCTGGTGTAGCCGTTCCACTTTGTGGAAAATGAACGACTCTACAATGCTCCCTCTTATTAATCTACGCAAAGTGCGTAGTAAATTTCACTTGCGCTATTGAATGAAACGACTTTTGTGTGTCAGGCACGAGTTTGGTGTTATTGGCGCTATTGGTAATGATGACACTGAGCTGATGACGGTAGCGCTGGTAGTTCAGCTTTTGAATCAGAGAAAGAATTGATGACCCGTATAAATTATCATGGCTTTGGCTATTATGGGCTGTAACTTTGAACTAAATAAATTCTGCGGACATAACAACCAGAGTCATTTTTGAGTTTTATATTTTAGGTTTAATGCACAATTAATATGGGTGTGTTTGAGCAGCCAAATAATAACAGTAGTATTGCTGCTTAGTTGATGGAATGTCGCTAATTTCCTAGAGATGATCAATAGATTGTCAACATTTCGTTTGCGAAATTGCCACATCTGCTTAAATTTTCAAAGATTTTCCATTGTTGATCTAACTTAAGCTGTTATGCCAATATTTTTCATCCAGCTTATTTCAAATAGGTCATTTTTCCAAAAGCAAAATAAATTACAGCAAAGATTACAGAGTTAAACAGCCTTATAAAATCAGCTATGTTGAGGCGGACAGCATAGCAAAAAGTATGGTGAATTCCTGGTACAGCCGTCCCACAATTTCCACAAAGCTTTAGTACTCTACAATGTCCCATCTTATATTTATAGAGTCTTTGGCATAATGCCATTTCGAAGATGCGTCCGGGGCTGTCCTTTGGGAACCACCCTTCACAAGTTTCCTGCGGAAGAAGAAATGTCTAGGTAAGTAAGTGGTTTCTGCGTAAACCAAGTATCTACAGTTGCGTTAGTTTTCTGAAATTAAGGATTGATAAATGCATTGTAGATACGTGGTAAACAAGAAAAAATAATTTTATAAAATGTAGGGTCAAAATCTAGTTGAGGGGTCGAGAACAATAATCCGAAGGCGGAAAATAAAATTTTTATGTCTGTCCGGAAATATTTGCAGTTGAAGTTGGCGATTTTCATGTGGTTGTTGTAATGTTGTTGTACCCACAAAAAAAAAATTGTGAACATAAGTGTTTTGCGCGGATATAGTTTTGGTCTCCAAACCAGTGTATGTATGTATTTGTGTTACAAACATATATGTACAATTATAGGTAAGAGTGTAGAATTTGGATAAAAGTCTAGAATAGGGGGCAACCGCTAATACGCATCCAAAAATATCGAGAAAGGTGTAAAAAAAACGCGTATTGACCTCGATAACAAAAATCCGAAAACTTCTCTTTCTGTCCGAAGATATGTGCAGTTGAAGTTGGCAATTTTCATGTTGTGCACTGAAAAAAATTTTGTGTACAAAGGGATGTTGTCCATTGGTGGACGGGGCAGGGAATTTTCTATAACCGTGGCGTAAGGCCGCCAACGCAGAAAGGCAGTGCAACAATACTAGGGATTCCACCCCCAGTTTCGGAGGAAACAACGGTAATTTTTCGGGTTTTCGTTAATATCTTTTGAACGAGTTAACAATTTTATATTCCGCCTTCGGATTATTTATACTGATGTCAGGACACGTCGTTTGACACATCTCTCGATATTTTTGGTAGCATATTAGCATATTAGACCCCCCGACTTTTACCCGGATTTGATTTTGATTTGGTCTTCTGTGGAAAATTTTTTACAGCATACCCTTTGTTTTTGGTAGCACTTACAGCCATAAGCACTAGGACATCCGATATTTAACATATTTTTTATGCTCGAAAACTAGTGCTGGGAACTATCTAATGAATTCAACTATCGATAATTAGATACTGAATGATTTTAACTATCGAATGAATTTTTATAAGTTTTTGTTTAGTTTCACTTGTCTGTTGTCTGTAATCAAATCTTGTAAATTTGATACACTTCCCGGTGTCCGATTGAGCTGAAATTTTACACGCATGTATAACTCTTTCGGGTTTTCGTTAATATCTTTTGAACGAGTTAACAATTTTATATTCCGCCTTCGGATTATTTATACTGATGTCAGGACACGTCGTTTGACACATCTCTCGATATTTTTGGTAGCATATTAGCATATTAGACCCCCGACTTTTACCCGGATTTGATTTTGATTTGGTCTTCTGTGGAAAATTTTTTACAGCATACCCTTTGTTTTTGGTAGCACTTACAGCCATAAGCACTAGGACATCCGATATTTAACATATTTTTTATGCTCGAAAACTAGTGCTGGGAACTATCTAATGAATTCAACTATCGATAATTAGATACTGAATGATTTTAACTATCGAATGAATTTTTATAAGTTTTTGTTTAGTTTCACTTGTCTGTTGTCTGTAATCAAATCTTGCAAATTTGATACACTTCCCGGTGTCCGATTGAGCTGAAATTTTACACGCATGTATAACTCTTTCGGGTTTTCGTTAATATCTTTTGAACGAGTTAAACATTTTATTTTCCGCCTTCGGATTATTAATACTGATATTAAGATCCGTCTTTTGACACCTCTGCCGGTATTTTTGGATGTGTATTAGCAGTCGACCCCTGTTCTAGACTTTCTATTACTGAAATTTGATTCATTGTATTTATTGTCAGTATAGCTATCGGGACTTTGTCGGGATCATTTGGGAACCCTTCTGGGATAATTTCGGAATGGTTTCCGCCATCCGTCCGGGATCCCATCGTAGTCACTTCACGACTTTCTGGATTATTTCGGGATCATTTGGAGACCTTCCGGGATCAATCCTGGATGATCTTCGACATTCGTCCGCGATCCCGTTACGGTCATTTCGGGACTATTTCAGCATCATTTGGGGGGACCCTTCCGATATATTTTCTGGATGGTGTTCGGAAACCCGTCAGGAACATTTCGGAACTTTTTCGGCACTATTTCGGGCTCATTTAGGGATCCTTCAGGGATCTTCTTTGTGTGGTTCTCTGGACCCGTCTAGTATCGGGTCGTTGTCATTTCGGGACGTGTTCGGGATTATTCTGGGTCATTTGGAAACCCTTCCCTATATAACTTTATATTTTGGAAAAGTGGACAGTGCACCTCACTATAAGGGTACGCTAGAACCATATAATTTATCTTAAGCGTTTTCAACTGTTCCGGTGGGGCAAGTATGGGCTCTATATCCTTATTATAGAATAACAAACATTTATGTTTCTCGTACTTTGTATAAAATATATATCGATTTGTTTATTTTTTTTTACAGAAACGAGCAACTGGTATGACAAATCAGAGTGGGTATTGTTTTTTTTTTTTTTTTTTTTTTTTCAGTTTATTACTTTTGCCCACCTCGCTTTAATTGCTTCTTAAATTTTTTTTTCATACTAACCAGCCGCTTTTCTTTTTATACTCAGTTGAGCAGAGCTCACAGAGTATATTAACTTTGATTGGATAACGGTTGGTTGTACAGGTATAAGGGAATCGAGATAGATATAGTCTTCTTCTTTGAGGTACCTTAATGAAATTTGGTATGTAAGTTCCTGGGTACTCATCTCAGATCGCTATTTAAAATGAACGAAATCGGACTATAACCACGCCCACTTTTTCGTTATCGAAAAATCGAAAAAGTGCGATAATTCATTACCAAATATGGATTAAGCGATGAAACTTGGTAGGTGAGTTGAACTTATGACGCAGAATAGAAAACTAGTAAAATTTTGGGCAATGGGCGTGGCGCCGCCCACTTTTAAAAGAAGGTAATGTAGAAGTTTTGCAAGCTGTAATTTGGCAGTCGTTGAAGATATCATGATGAAATTTGGCAGGAACGTTACTCTTATTACTATATGTATGCTTAATAAAAATTTGCAAATTCGGAGCACGACCACGTCCACTTAAAAAAAATTTTTTTTTTAAAGTCACATTTTAAAAGAAAAGTTAATATCTTTACAGTATATAAGTAAATTATGTCAACATTCAACTCCAGTAATGATATGGTGCAACAAAATACAAAAATAAAAGAAAATTTCAAAATGGGCGTGGCTCCGCCCTTTTACATTTAATTTGTCTAGGATACTTTTAATGCCATAAGTCGAACAAAAATTTACCAATCCTTGTGAAATTTGGTAGAGGTTTAGATTCTAGGACGATAACTGTTTTCTGTGAAAAAGGGCGAAATCGGTTTGAAGCCACGCCCAGTTTTTATACACAGTCGACCGTCTGTCCTTCCGCTCGGCCGTTAACACGATAACTTGAGCAAAAATCGATATATCTTTACTAAACTCAGTTGACGTACTTATCTGAACTCACTTTGTATTGGTGTAAAAAATGGCCGAAATCCGACTATGACCACGCCCACTTTTTCGATATCAAAAATTACGAAAAATGAAAAAAATGCCATAATTATATACCAAAACGAAAAAAGGGATGAAACATGGTAATTGTATTAGTCTATTGACGCAAAATATAACTTTAGAAAAAAACTAGGTAAAATGGGTGTGACACCTACCATATTAAGTAGAAGAAAATGAAAAAGTTTTGCAGGGCGAAATCAAAAGCCCTTGGAATCTTGGATGGAATACTGTTCGTGGTATTACATATATAAATAAATTAGCGGTACCCGACAGATGATGTTCTGGATCACCCTGGTCCACATTTTGGTCCATATCTCGAAAACGCCTTCACATATACAACTAAGGGCCACTCCCTTTTAAAACCCTCATTAATACCTTTAATTTGATACCCATATCGTACAAACACATTCTGGAGTCACCCCTGGTCCACGTTTATGGCGATATCTCGAAAAGGCGTCCACATATAGAACTAAGGCCCACTCCTTTTTAAAATACTCATTAACACCTTTCATTTGATACCCATATCGTACAAACAAATTCTAGAGTCGCCCCTGTTCCACCTTTGGGGCGATATTTCGAAAAGGCGTCCACCTTAAGAACTAAGGCCCACGCCCTTTTAAAATACTCATTAACACCTTTCTTTTGATACCCACATCGTACAAACAAATTCTAGAGTCACCCCTGGTCCACGTTTATGGCGATATCTCTAAAAGGCATCCACCTATAGAACTAAGGCCAACGCCCTTTTAAAATACTCATTAACACCTTTCATTTGGTACCCATATAGTACAAACAAATTCTAGAGTCACCCCTGGTCCACGTTTATGGCGATATCTCGAAAAGGCGTCCACATATAGAAATAAGGCCCACTCCTTTTTAAAATACTCATTAACACCTTTCATTTGATACCCATATCGTACAAACAAATTCTAGAGTCACCCCTGGTCCACCTTTATGGCGATATCTCGAAAAGGCGTCCACCTATAGAACTAAGGCCCCCGCCCTTTTAAAATACTCATGAACACCTTTCGTTTGATACCCATATTATACAAACGCATTCTAGAGTCACCCCTGGTCCACTTTTATAACGATATTCTGAAAAGGCGTCCACCTATAGAACTAAAGCCCACTCCCTTTTAAAACACTTATTAACACCTTTCGTTTGATACCCATATTGTACAAACGCATTCTAGAGTCAACCCTGGTCCACTTTTATAACGATATTCCGAAAAGGCGTCCACCTTCAGAACTAAGGCCCACTCCCTTTCAAAATACTCATTAACACCTTTCATTTGATACCCATATAGTACAAACAAATTCTAGAGTCACCCCTGGTCCACATTTATGGCGATATCTCGAAACGGCGTCCATCTATAGAACTTAGGCCCACACCCTTTTAAAATACTCATGAACACCTTTCGTTTGATACCCATATTATACAAACGCATTCTAGAGTCACCCCTGGTCCACTTTTATAACGATATTCCGAAAAGGCGTCCACCTATAGAACTAAAGCCCACTCCCTTTTAAAACACTTATTAACACCTTTCGTTTGATACCCATATTGTACAAACGCATTCTAGAGTCAACCCTGGTCCACTTTTATAACGATATTCCGAAAAGGCGTCCACCTATAGAACTAAGGCCCACTCCGTTTTAAAACACTCATTAACACCTTTCATTTGATACCCATATCGTACAAACAAATTCTAGAGTCACCCCTGGTCCACCTTTATGGCGATATCTCGAAAAGGCGTCCACCTATAGAACTAAGGCCCACGCCCTTTTAAAATACTCATGAACACCTTTCGTTTGATACCCATATTATACAAACGCATTCTAGAGTCACCCCTGGTCCACTTTTATAACGATATTCCGAAAAGGCGTCCACCTTCAGAACTAAGGCCCACTCCCTTTCAAAATACTCATTAACACCTTTCATTTGATACCCATATAGTACAAACAAATTCTAGAGTCACCCCTGGTCCACATTTATGGCGATATCTCGAAAAGGCGTCCACATATAGAACTAAGGCCCACGCCCTCTTAAAATACTCATTAACACCTTTCATTTGATACTCATATCGTACAAACAAACTCTAGAGTCACCCCTGATCCATCTTTATGGCGATATCTCGAAACGGCGTCCATCTATAGAACTTAGGCCCACGCCCTTTTAAAATACTCATTAATACCTTTCATTTGATACCCATATCGTACAAAATAAATTCTAGAGTCACCCCTGGTCCACCTTTATGGCGATATCTCGAAACGGCGTCCATCTATAGAACTTAGGCCCACGCCCTTTTAAAATACTCATTAATACCTTTCATTTGATACCCATATCGTACAAAATAAATTCTAGAGTCACCCCTGGTCCACCTTTATGGCAATATCTCGAAAAGGCGTCCACCTATAGAACTTAGGTCCACTCCCTTTTAAAATTATCATTAATACATTTCATTTGATAGCAATATCGTACAAACAAATTCTAGAGTCAGGCCTGGGGGCTTAATCTGTATTGCGATGCGAAAATAAATTGCGATGCGAAAGGTAATTGGAACTCTGTAGCGCTATCGCATCGCTAACAATGTCGCTTTTTTATTTTTCGCTAATTTTTTGCTCGAGTATGCATCACTGACCAAACTCAAAGAAAGAGAACAAAAGAAACAAGGCGATTACAATTTCGGCAAACGATTAATTTTTGTTGAACAAATTAAAAAAAGGATTCTGTAGCATTATGGAACGATTTAAATGAAGAAAGGATTGATTTAAATGAAGAAATCCTCCCAGTTCAGAAATTGAACTGGAAGAAGTGAACGTGATAAATACAGAAAATGTGGAAAATCATAGAATGGGAAATATTGCTAGTTGTATCAGAGAACAAATAAAAAATGACATGATTTCCAATAGAAATGCTTTATAAAAAAGTGGTTTCGATTTAATTGTTATTTATTTATGTATTTTAAGTCAACTAGGATTACAAATTGTTGCTTTTGTGTTTGTTTTGTTTTTTGAGTTGTCCTATATATTTTTAAATGAATATAAAGATATCAATTTATAAAATCATCAATTAATACTTACATATTTGAACAATGCGAATGCCTTTACTTGTAGCAAGAAAAATGCGAAAATGAATGCTGTTTGACATTCGCTTTCGCTTTACAGAGTGCCGGCAATGCGAAAAGGGAGAAAAATTGCGAATGGGCAAAATGTGAATGCGAAAGTCAAAATATACATGCGAATGTCAAGATACAGAGTACCGATTTTGCGATTTCGCGTATTTTTTCTTTCGCATCGCAATACAGAGTAGGCCCCCTGGTCCACCTTTATGGCGATATCCCTAAATGGCGTCCATCTATAGAACTATGGTCCACTTCCTCTTAAAATACTCTTTAATACCTTCCATTTGATACACATGTCATACAAAATAAAATACTCATTAACACCTTTCATTTGATACCCATATCGTACAAACAAATTCTAGAGTCACCCCTGGTCCACCTTTATGGCGATATTTCGAAAAGACGTCCACCTATAGAACTAAGGCGCACGCCCTTTTAAAATACTCATTAACACCTTTCATTTGATACCCATATCGTACGTTATGGCGATATCTCGAAAGGGCGTCCACCTATAGAACTTAGGCCCACTCCCTTTTAAAATTATCATTAACACATTTCATTTGATACCCATATCGTACAAACAAATTCTAGAGTCAGGCCTGGTCCACCTTTATGGCGAAATCCCTAAATGGCGTCCATCTATAGAACTATGGTCCACTTCCTCTTAAAATACTCTTTAATACCTTCCATTTGATACACATGTCATACAAACACATTCCAGGGTTTCCCTCGGTTCATTTTCCAACATGGTTATTTTCCCTTATGTTGTCACCATAGCTCTCAACTGAGTATGTAATGTTCGGTTACACCCGAACTTAACCTTCTTTACTTGTTTTTACTAAAATATGGAAGATGGCATATACATTCATTCGTTTCATTAATTCAAGTCATCCGTTTCTTTAGTTTCCCTTTTTATTTCGACTTTTCTCGTCAATTCCTTATTGGTTCTCCTCAGTTTTTTTTAAATTTTATTTCTTTTTTATCTTAAATTAGGAGCGATTTTTCAATGTCCTTTTACCGCACATTGCAAAAACACGTAGGTATACTAAATTAATGAAGGCCACCTTTTTTTTGTAGGCGACTTGAGTGGATGCAGCTGCTGGGCGTAACTTGCTCAGCGAAAAAATCTAAACGAATTTTTGCATGCGATCGGCATTTCTCCTCCCGCATGACTACTAAAGGGGGCAGGTATCTTTTAAAGGACGCTACACCGGACTTAGATTTAAGTACGAATTCATCTGTAGTGGAAGTAGGCAGGGAAAACAACGGCTGTAGTAGAATAGAGATAGGGAGTTCAGATTACCCGCCGTACAATACCCCCTTATTGAATTAGGCGTTGAAGACTTCGTACCAATAGGTATTTCCAGAAATGTTGAAAGTGCTTCTACGTCAAATAACGATTTGACTGAATATGAGGTACTTTCCGAGGCCATCCAACCCATTGTGTTTGAAGAACTTTCTTCTCCTTTAGTCAGTTCTGGGGTACAAACTGAGGCTTTTTTAACGGATGGCACTCCTAGGAAAAGAAAGTACCAGGAAGTTATTGAAACCAAGGATGAGGAATTAGATAGGCTACGCAATCGGGTGGCATTTTTAGAAAAAAAGTAGAAAGGCTAGAAGATAGTTCGCATTTACGGGAGAAACACATCGCAGAGTTTTGCTGTGAATTACCTCCAAACCTTGCTGTATGTGTGAGGAATAGTCTTAAAAACGGACCTAGAGCTCCTACTAGTCATCGTTTCGACAGAGATGTTATAACGCAGGCTCTAGCGGTAAAGTTCATTTCACCGATTGCATATAGGTATTTGAAACCAAATTTGGATTGGCCTTCTAGGAGAACCCTTGAAAAATTTTTTCAAGAGTGGCCACCTTCCCCTGGCTGCAATTCCAGCAGCATAAAAGCCTTGGAGCTAAGAAGTCGAGGTTTTTCCGACGCCCAAAAATATGTTTCGATATGCTGCGACGAAATGGCACTGAAGATAAATTTGCAATATGAGAAAAGTATTGATATGATTGTAGGGCTAGAAGATTACGGTGACGAAACCCGTACTTCTAGAGTAGCTTCGAGCGTTCTTTGTCTCTTAGTCCAAGGCATTGGTGGGGAGTCTTGGACCCATCCATTAGCTTACTTTTTTGTCCATACGGTTTGTGAAGGAGATATTTTGAGGAAGTATATATTAGAGTGCATAACTCAGCTCCAGGGTATTGGTCTTCGCCCGTGCCATTTAGTTTGTGACCAAGGTCCAAACTTCGTCAACTTTGCCAAGATAGTAGGAGTAATATTAGATAGAAGTAAATGGCGAAGAAATTTTCTTTTTCCATTATTCACCTCATCTGCTAAAAAGTACACGCAACTATTTAGAAAATCCGAAAAATAGAGTTTCTTTTAACGGCCGACCTGTGGACTGGTTAGATATAGTTCGTCTGCATGAGCAATGCTCCACTTCAAGTATAAAATTCGCTCATAAATTGACACCCGCCCACCTGAGACCAAATAGTTTTCAAAAAATGAGTGTAAAACTAGCTTCGCAGGTTTTTAGCAATTCTGTGGCAAGTGCTATGTTTGCCATATACAGCTCTGGGTCTTCAAAAAGTTCTAAGTCTCCATCGTTTTTCAACACGGCCGAGTTTGTCCTGTTTTTTGATAAATTGTTCAATATTTTTAATAGCTATAGATTTGGAAACTTTAAAGAACCTTTTCAAGCAACTGCGGAACAACTTAGTTTTCTCGAAGAAGCCGAAGTTTTTATAAAGTCAATTAAAGTTTTCATGAACGGGAAAGATATAACGAATTCATTTTCCTTTTTAGATGGGTGGGTTAATACTATAAATAGTTTGAAGCGCTTTTGGCGTTTTTGGTCCCAAAAGGGCTTTACGCATCTCATGACTAGGAAACTCACCCAGGATAAAATAGAAAACTTCTTCGGCCAAATTCGTAGAGGAGGGGGATACGATTCGAGAATAACTCCGCAACGTTTCACCTATCTATTTAGGCAGACGTGGAGCGTGGGATACCTTGATTGCGTTATCAAGGGTAACTGTGAAGCCTTACCTGATAGCTTAGAACTTGTTTCAAATAGCGTCCTTCAACAAGTTCGAAACGATAGTTGGGTTCAGGATATTTCGTGGCAAACTTTTCAGAGTCTACCTAGACCTTCCCTTCCCACACTTCATGATATTCGAATAGAAATCAACATCGATATTGATGAAAGCAGCTTTCTTCATCGGAACGCGTTTGTTTACTTTTGTGGCTATTTGTATCATAAATATGCCAAACTGCATACATGTTTAACTATTTTGCCTACATTCGAAGTCGAAGTCACAGAAAAAGATTTTTTTTTACTATAGAAAAACAATACAGTAACTGTCACCTCGTTGAACCACCTTCCAATTTTATAAATTTCATTGAAAGCATAGAACAAATATTTTCAGAGAACTTCGACTCCACTTGCCATAGAGTGGGCTTTTCTCAAATTCTTTTTGTTAAAATGTCAGGGGTAAGCCCATACTCTTGTTGCGAAAAATGCAATTGCAATTGCGATGCTGTTAAGTGTCTTCTTATTCGGATAAGAACTTATTTTTTGTTAAACGTATTTAATAAAGATGCAACGCAACCTGAATTTAAAAATGTAAAGTTTTTGTGTATGACACATCGGTAATCGCTCTTTATTTTCTTTTTTTGTGGTATCAACACATTCTGCTTTCACATATTGTTTATTTTTTTCTATTTGAATTGTAAAATATGGCTTCTATTTTCTGTTCAAAATGCGGTTTCGTGTACTTTTTTTTAGCATAGGCCTGCTATCCCCACCATGGGACTGTTTCACAAGAAAATAGTCTTAATAACTTTTGTTAATTTTTTCTGAAATAAAATTTAAATTTTTTAGTTTTAAATTGAATTTTTTTCCAAGACTTAAATTTTTGTGAAATGGGCCTTTGTCTTATGTAGGTATTATAGTTGAGTTTCACTGTAGACGAATTCTAAAATGATGTTAAGTTATTGACTATGTTCTATAAGTATTTATTAAGTATCTATAATTTTTTAGAAAGTACCTGAAGTATTTGTGCAATGTTTTGTTTCAACATGTATTTGTAAATTGTTAGATTTATTGAGCTAAAAGGCTTCAAGATGAATAAAATTTATTTTTTTGAAGACGACATATTTGCAATGGCTAAAACAGAGGAGTTAGATAACATGCTTCAATTGCTCAACAAATATTATAAAACAATTCGAAATGCTATGGAGATAGAAAATGATAATAGACTTCCTTTCCCCGACACACTTATAATTAGAAATAATAATAAATTATACATGATTTGTATAAAAAACCTACGGCGTCCGAAAGACTAATAAAGTATCATTCCAAACACCAACGCAAAAATATCTTAAACACTGCGAAGAATTATATAAGAAGAGTTCTGACAATAAGTGACAAGATGTTTCACAATAAGAACATTGGGACAATCAAGAAAACTTTGGAAAATAATGATTTTCCTATGAACTTGATCAACAAGTTAATCCTAAATCATCAATCAACGAGCGCCAAAGAACCGGTGAAAAAGGATAAAGACTCTAAAATATACAAATCTATGGCTTATATTCCAGGAGTATCGGAAAGGATTAGGAGATCCGATATGTTCAATAAAGGAAAGTATCAGTTGGCGTTCACGTAAAATAACACGTTGCAAACCATTTGCAGCAAAACGAAGGGTAAAATTCCAAGTCAGGAGAAATATGATGTTGTTTACAGAATCCCGTGCAATGGTGAAGGGTCCTACGTATGCGACAAAGTATATGTTGGGACAACAAAACTCAAACTCAAGGCAAGGATTTCCGCTCACAGGTCCAATACAAAATTAAGAAATAATGCTTCGGACAACAAGACGGCTTTAACTTCCCATTGCAAGGCCACAGGACACTACCCTGACTTTGAAAACGTAGCCATTCGAGAGAATGAAAAACATTATAATAAACGCTTCACTTTAGAAATGCTACATATTTTGAACACCCCTAATGAACAAAGAATGAACTTTAAAATCGACACAGAAAATTGTGCACAAGCCTACAGGAATTTGGTTTTGAAACAACAACATCATAAGGCGGTCATTTGATAGCAGCACAACAACCCAAACAGGGGAACATGCACACACACATAATTGTTAAACTAAGTCATGTTGTTATGTATGATGTTATTATTTTTTTTTTATACTTGCGGTTCATGAAAATTGTTTATACTTACGGAATTTTTCCAAATTGTTTATTTTTTTAATCTCTTTGCATTTTTACCTTATTTGTTATTTTTCTGTGATTCTTCGAATCAGTCGATCATACATATCCATATGTGTAAGTGGTGACTTTGTTTTGAATATGTACTTAAGTATATATTAAATTAATAATGATTATTATTTTTTTGTTTTGTCCCAAGTCCTTATGATGACTTCAGATTGAAGTCGAAATATCGACCCAGTATTTTATAAATGAATATAAACAAAAAAATAAGTTTTATTCATCTTGAAGCCTTTTAGCTCAATAAATCTAACAATTTACAATATTCAAGGCTACTAACTTGTATTAAAAACATGTATTTATGTTTTATTATTATTTTAGTTTATTTTAACTTGTAAATATTGTATATAACTGTATATATTTTATATGGGTGAAATAGGCCTCTAGGGGAACCGAACACCCAAAAAAGATCGGTAACGCGCCTATATTGCAACCTCATTGGCATACTTGTCAACTTTTTGCTTAGCATGTGAAAATTATAAAATATTAACACTGTAAAATAAAAGACATAAACACTGTAAATAATGAAACAAAATAGCCATGGTTAAAAGTTGGCAAATATGCTTATAGGTGGTGTGGAAAAGAAATATTAAGATTTTTATAAGTTTTGTGACTATATACATATAGGGATTAAAAATAAATAACTTATAATAACTTAGTTAAGAAAAAAGAGAAACCTTGATTGATTGTAAAAACTATTTATTAACTGCTTACATTAATGTATAAATAACATATTGTTAGTTTTACACATCGTTATTCCTATAATGTATGTAATTACAAAAATATTTATGTATAGTATATTTGAACATATTTATGTACTGTTAGCACTAAATTTATATAATAAAGAATACAAAAATCTTTCAACTTTCATAAAGCAACAGTTATTATAATTTCATGTGGGCAACGCGTTGCATAAAGAAGTAACTTTTATGAAAAATATGTACTTATGTTGCGGCAAAAAAAAAATGGTTTAGAGTGTCATAGTAGGAGTGTTGGTGATGCTTTTGGTGTCTTTAGCGATTTCATTAGCTCGTTCTCGTTCGGTGTTTACCTCTTCCACCACCACTTTCGGTATAGGAATGTTTATTACATCGACAATGTACGTGTTCTAGCATTAACGCAACCTTTAAATAATTATAAACTATGAAAATAAAATTAATGTCAAACCCACTATCAAACCTTGGAAAATGTTGAAACGTTCACCACCAACTTGACGTTCTTCAAAGTAATCACATTGATCCAAAACATTTGAATTAATATCATTAGCTGTAGTCATAAAAGCACCACCACAAGCTTTCATTGTACGTTCTAAATCTTCTTTTGGTACACGAACAGCACAGAACATATCACAATCTGCAAAATGCCGTGTAGCAACATCACCAATTGGTAGTTTAGATAACACAACATTGGCACCTTACTTAGCTAGTTTATTGTACAGAATACGCCATTCAGCATCAACAATTTTCTGATACTCTTGAACATAATAAACACGTATTTTAGCATTATCACGCTCAGCCTTCAATTCCAATTCTATATTTAATAATACGATTTTATATTTTTTGTACGACTTTGGGTCCATCAAAGGAAAGTACAGCGTCCACAACCATTTTAGAAAAGAAATCTTTTTGTTGATGAATAAGTTTGGATGACATTGCTGTGGCAGCGCATTTTTCCAATAAAGCACGTTGTTGTTTGATTGGCGCTTCGACATGTACAGCCATGTCATATTTTGGTCATGCATAATTGTAAAGCTTTACGTATAGCTTTAATGATGATACGTGCATGCACGGGTTGGATTTTATATAAGGTGCCACGATTTTCAAACTTTTGTTGATTTGCATGGGTAGAGGGGGTCCTAAGTATCACAAAATTATCATCCGCAACTCTAGGAAACTCTTAGTTTATGAAATATAAGCGTTTAAAAATGTAAATTTCACCGAAAAAACTTAATGCGATCTGACCGATTTCTTTAGAATACCGCACTTGGAATAAGTTCATATCATTAAACTGAGTTATTTTAGCCACTGCCAATGTTAACAACTAAGCCACAATGCGTTTTAATTTAATAATTAACGAAACTTAAAACTGAACAAATACGCCGGCGTCGACGAGTTCGTTTGTTTATTTTATAATCGAATTGTCATCTGCAACCGAAATAATATGGCAGAGCGAGTGTATTTTGAAGGAGTAGACTGTTCGTTTATGTGCTAAGGGTCTGCCAGACCTGAAGGTAAGAATATTATGGAAAACTACATCATGAAAATTTTCTTAAATATTTTATATAATTTTAAATATTACTTGACAACTTAATCGAGTTTTACACTTTGCTATCATATTAGTCCGAACTTATTTAATACGCGGAAATACTAAATGGTGCGTTCAGATGGTAATCACTAAACAGTTGTATTAACGTTTGCTGGTGCGCCGTTTGTAAACAATGTATATTAAAGATGTCTAATTGCAGATGTTTCCACTACTAATGCCGATCGCCATATTGTCGATATTGCAGTTACTGATGATAATGCGGTTGCTTATTTGGGAGGTTAGATTCAATTTGCTATATCAGGATTTGAATGGATATTAAGATAATTTAAATTTCAGATGTTTTTAGTTTAAACGTCAATTGTGCTACAGCTTCTGTTGACAGTGCCGCTGATGATAATGTTGCAGGTGGTTATTTTCAAGGTTAGATATTTATTTATTTATTCAAAAGCTAAAATTATAATATGAAATTATAACATAGATATAAAGCAAGTTTAGATATATCTTTGCATATCTCTATAGAGAAGTTTTGGAAATTGTTGCGTTGGTTGAAATCAAGGGGAATTCAGTAGAAGGTGTTGTTATCTTATTAGCTGATTGCTTTTCTTGATAAAACCTATACAAATCCATCGTACAGCGACATGTCAGTTAATGTTTCAGTTAATTTGCGATACAGAATCAGTTTTAAACATTTTTTTGGTTTAAGTGCAGAATACATACATTTTTCAAATTAAAAAAATGTATATGAGTATCGGTAGTGGTGTTTATGGTAACCGTATATTTTTTTTGGTGCAAATAATAACTATAGGGTAATTCCAAGTCAAAAGGTAAATTTTACATTTTTTTAAAACAAAATATCTTTGAAACTATTGAGTCAATCTTGAAAATTGTAATGTCTTTAGATAGGTAATAAAACAAGGTTTGTTTGGTATATAAAACATCTATATTTCGAAGAAATTTCTATAATAAAATTATGTTTTTATGGGAAAATGATTGCTAACTTATCATAAATCGAATAATAAGTCGAAAAAATGTGTTATTGACAAAATACTTTAATACTATCGTGTTGAAGATAATTTCATTACCTTTAATTTGGTATATATATCTTTATATTAGAAGGTATAACTTGATTATTTAGGGGCGAAAACAAAGAAGGTGTCATATGAGTTCAATTACTTTTATCAATGTAGGTATATTTATTTATTTTTTTTTTTAAATATACGTCAGGGGTGTACTACGCAGAAGGACATCACCGTGCCGGTAGCCACGGTTATACCACACACCCGGACTTGGCATGGCGTAGCCCAGGGTTATTTTTATATAAGCGCGGCCAAAGGCCGCCTATGCAGAAAGGTGTTCTACGCAGAATTACTGTGCATGGCGCTGCCGGTGTTGGATCGGCTAACATAACAATAAACATAAGAGTTATAAAGTAATATCAGCTCGTTCACGAATGCAAAAAGTTTTTTCTAATTTTTGGTTAATAAAGACTAGAAAAGTTAAAGATATATATACATCAGATGAAAGGTATTTTTATAAGTTATTTTTCGATTTTTTAACTTTTGAAATCCATTCACTAGTTTCGGACATATTTTGATTTGAAAAATTCATAATTTCACTTTTTGACATGGAATTACCCCCAAACCTTTCATTTGCACCAAAAAAGAAATACACCGTTGGAATCAGCATAAAAACCTCTATAAAGTCCGCTTTTTTATTTTGGACAAATGAATGTATTCTGCACTTGTTCAATTTTTTTCGGAAATAGAAGTTGGATGGGAGTATGAGTGGGATTGAGGAAAGAAGAGGGGAAAGGAGAGGGAGACTCAGAATTAGAATGGCAGATGAAAACGGAGGAATTTGGGAAAGAGAAAGAAAGAAAGGAAGAGGGGGCAGAGAGTCTAATGCAACAAAAGAATTTATTATTATTTTGATTGCAGACGCTTCGTTTACAACTGTCGAATTTTTTGAAGCTTCTGCTGTTAACGATGTAACTAAAATAGATGTTATTGCTGAAGATAATGTTGCTGTTGACACTGATGATGGTTAGATTTCGTTTGTATTTATATTATACTTAAAAACCGATTTATTTAACTGATTTCGATTGCAGAATCAGAGGTTTGTTTTACGAACGATCGGGATTTTGTTGAGGATACTGGTGATTCTTTCGAAGGTATGTTCTATCATTCTTAACATTTTTGTAGTCGATTCTCACTTGCAAAGGATGAAAGCACTGTTAGTCGAAGCACATGCACATATGTATGAATGAATGAGTTTTGCATGTAACTGATAACCACATTTATAAACACTTGACTTGATTTAGTAGCCAGTGGATCTTTGATTTTCTATGTAGTTAAAGTAAGTATATGCAATTTATGAAAAGTTGATAGCATATTCACAATGAAAGCTTCGTTGCATTGCTCCGCTTCATAGATGAGGTCAATGCATGCCCGGACGTATATTTTGCTAAACAAAGTTTGGGGATTGTAAGGCAAGGCAAGAAGTTAAGATATTCTTAACATATGAAGCTGTCAGAGCTATAAAGTAACAAGGCAAGAGTTCTACGTAAAAGACCGTGCTTACTAAGCGGTGCTACACTTTTTCGATTATTTTTGTTCATGGCCGCGTCGCGTAGTGCTGTTGCCGCTAGATGTGAATGTGTCCTTAAAGTGCGTATCCACTAAGCAGCGCGACATGTAGCGGCAGCGTCGCTTCACTTTTTTTTTTATTTGACATGGCCCGGACGTGAATTGCTCCATAAGAATACATGCAAATAATATTTTGCAGCGCAGTGTAGTGCAGCTCAGTGTGTTCTTAGCTTTAGCTTAAATCCGCCTTTCTGGTAATGGAGCTTGCGTATTTAGTGACGCGACATGTAGCGGCAGCGGCGCTTTTTTTTTTTGCCTGTTTGATCAATATTGCCACGCCGCGCAGTGCAGCTGCAGCTAATGACCGAGTCACAATTGAGTTTTTCATATAGATGCGTTCAAAACAATCTTATGCATTCCAGTAACATCGCCGCAATCACCCAAGATGTTGCTTTTGTAATAATAAAGGCACTTCACGCTTGGCAATTGAAGTTTATTTCGCCTTGCACATTCACATACAAAATTTCGCTAAGCACTGTTATAAGCAAACTCACTAGAAGAAAAGTACTTGCTAACATATTTTGTGCCCTATTCAGTTTGCTACGTTTTCATGTCAGATCTGTCGTTCTACATAAAAATGCGTGCAATCTACTTATAATGCATACGACTGAGTTAAATGCAGTTAAATGAAAAACTGCTTATGTGACGGGGCTTTAAGTGTGAATTTCTCCATATAAATATATGTATTTTTCCCTCAATTTTTTGTCGCAACATATACACATAAATTTCACTAGTTCTGTTACTTATTCATGTAATTCATTTTACAGATTCTGATATACCTTCTATCAGTAGCAGAGCTACCATTTCTGCTTCAAACATACGCTTTCCCAAATTTATTCTCTCTTCTGCCGAAAATCAGTCTATGCTGAATCTGGCAAGAATTATAAAGGGGTTTAAGTCCATTGAAAAATGTATTTATTTTGCAGAAGAAAACAGACTTATTTTGAAATAAAAAGCCTGCAAAATACATAAGGTTAATATGCCATTGGTTTGTAAAGGTAACAACTCTTTGGGTACCTTTTAGTGTCGCAAAGGCTCCTGTCGGGTCAATCCTGGGCTGTCACGTGCAAAGGGAACTTGGTTTGAAAAAGCAAAGATATCTCTATCGCGAGGTGGTTGTTGCTTTCCAATTAGACCAGCAGAAGCAGAAGGGGAAGATTGGTGGACCTGGGAAAGTTGCAAATCGACGAAAGCAAGTTCGGCAAAAGGAAATACAACAAAGGTATTTTTTAAACAATAAACAAGCTTTAAATAAAATATATATAAACGTATTATATTTTAGGTAGAAGTGTGGAAGGTCACTGGGTCCTACGTATGATTGAAGACCGCAGTGACGACCTAAGGCTAGAAGTGTGCCCGAAGAATGATCGGTCAGCGGATTCGCTTATACCGCTAATTAAAAAACATGTGGTGGAAGGTACGACGATTCGTACAGACTTTTGAAAGGCACATGATTGATTACCCAAACATGGGCATTTGCATTCCAAAGTAAACCACAGCGACCCATTCAACCCGTTTGTTGCACCTGAAAGCACACATACACAGAGAATAGAATATCAATAGCGCGTTGTGAAGAGATATTTTTACAAAGAAAATTATAACCATCCTGCAAATTTAGAAGATATACTTGTAGAGTTTTTGTGGCGCCCATCAGTTTTCAGGAATCATGAAGACCCCTTAAAGAAGCTGATGGAGGCTATAAAACATATATATGTTCCCCACGAATAGACATGTGTAGTTACTTTGATGGTCATATTTAAATATATAATAAAACATTTTTTTACAGGCGTTGATATGTCTCTAAAATACGCTTGTCAGAGACGGAAAGTACCAGCTAACCAACAAACAGAGAGCAGAAATATTAAATGTACATATTTTAGCATCATTATAAATAAAAAAGGGTTTTTTCTGACTTATGTCTTTTTCCCTTAATGGTTGTTTTGTTATTTTGTAAGTGGTTAGGTACTTGTTTGCGGTCGCGCATAATTATTTGTTTATGTAAGTATCCTTTTCCCGTTTTTTTGTGGGATTTTCATAGAACGTTTTGTTAGCGGTGTGAAGTTAGCCCCCCCCAACTAAAAATTTTTAATTTTTTAAAATGCTAATCGTTTGATAGTCGTTTGATAATGATTGATACGCTTCTATTTTCGTTTGATAGTTATTCGTTTGTTAGAAAAAAAAAATTTAAATATCTATGTGAAGTTAGCCCCCCAACTAAAAATTTTTAATTTTTTAAAACGCTAATCGTTTGATAGTCGTTTGATAATGATTGATACACTTCGATATTCGTTTGATAGTTATTCGTTTGTTAGAAAAACGACATTTTTTAAAATATCTATGTGAAGTTAGCCCCCCCAACTAAAAATTTTTAATTTTTTAAAACGCTAATCGTTTGATAGTCGTTTGATAATGATTGATACACTTCGATATTCGTTTGATAGTTATTCGTTTGTTAGAAAAACGAAATTTTTTAAAATATCTATGTGAAGTTAGCCCCCCCAACTAAAAATGTTTAATTTTTTAAAACGCTAATCGTTTGATAGTCGTTTGATAATGATTGATACACTTCGATATTCGTTTGATAGTTATTCGTTTGTTAGAAAAACGAAATTTTTTAAAATATCTATGTGAAGTTAGCCCCCCCAACTAAAATTTTTTAATTTTTTAAAACGCTAATCGTTTGATAGTTATTCGTTTGTTAGAAAAACGACTTTTTTTAAAATATCTATGTGAAGTTAGCCCCCCCAACTAAAAATTTTTAATTTTTTAAAACGCTAATCGTTTGATAGTCGTTTGATAATGATTGATACACTTCGATATTCGTTTGATAGTTATTCGTTTGTTAGAAAAACGACATTTTTTAAAATATCTATGTGAAGTTAGCCCCCCCAACTAAAAATTTTTAATATTTTAAAACGCTAATCGTTTGATAATGTTTGATACGCTTTTATATGCGTTTGATAGTTATTCGTTCGTTAAAAAAAATTTAAATATCTACATATGTCAAATTGCCCCCAGTTGATAATTTTTCAGGCTCTAGAGGCCTAGGAGCTCGAAGCGATGTCTATGTCATTCTCTGGTTGATAATACGTGATAATGCAACTGGCTGCACTCCCCTCGTTGCGGCTCTTAAGTTAGAAGGGCATACAAATTTTATGTCATTTTTATATATAGGAAGAAGATAAACATTAATTTCAGGGTACCTCTTATCCGTAGTTTTGATTATATCTGTTAAACGGCTTTAAATAAACCAAATAGTTTACTTTTATGTCATCAGCATCTTTATTTGATATCCATTTTGTACAATTACATAAAAAATTCCGGGGTCCCTAATATGGGTTTCGACACCATAGGCAATAATAATAAAAAAGACTTTAGCCGATTGTCATATCCAATAGGTATACAAAATTTCATGAGAATCGGTCCAGCTGTTTCGGAGGAGTATGGTAACGAAAATTGGGCCACGAGAATTTTATAAGGAGAGTTACATACATATGTACAAACTTACATACAGGTTCAATTAATAAAAGAGTGTTAAAAATATTAAAATTTCATGTGAAGTTAATCCCCCAATTGATAAGTTATAATTTTTTCGAGTTGGGTACATGTATGCATATTTTTCTGAGTTTTGGTATTTTTTCATAACGAATTTTGGTCCCAAAAATAAACGCGTTGTGGCAACAATATAATGGAGTAGAATTCAAAACTACATACATATATTAAAATTTAAACCTATATTTTTGCATTGATTGTTGTGCCGTTAACTTCAAGTGATAGCCACGTCGGCGCCGACGAAAATCAACATACTGTAGACCATTTAGTTGAATAATTAGGGCTGATCACATTTAACACGGCGTCTACAGACTACAACCACAATAAAGATAAGCTTGGCGACAACCGTAGCGAATGTCAGGGTCAAATAGATTATATTGCACAGAGTAGTGGGTGATGAAAGCAAGTCTTTTCTGTGACGTTGTAACCGTGTGCAACTCCAGAACTTCTAGGAAAGTGAGACCGCCCAAGGCAGGAACTGCACTGGAGGGATGACGCAAACGTATATATTCTGTAGTTGCAAACAGTGCACAACGGGACAGGTACTAAGAGATTGTGTCCACGACGTGCTTGTGTGTTTTTGCTGGAAAAGATAGGGGAAGATGGGGGCGGGGGCTGATGCTCGGCATTGCTCCTGACTGTGCTACTATGATTGTAGTGATGGGTTGGAGCGGCCGTAAGAGTAGGAGGCGCCGATCGGCGCCAGCAACAGCGGGCAGTAGATATAGTATGCAAAGCAGGGGGAAAGTGCAGTTATGCTAGTTTCGAAATTAAAAATGAAGTAAATGTAAAATTATCAATATTTGTGATTATTTAGAAAATAAAACTATGTAACACATTGTTTTAACACGAAAATAAAATAATTAAAAAAAAATTTTTAAGTTAAACGGTTTCATTGAAAACAATACTTACAGGTTGTCGCCAAGCTTATCTTTATTGTGGTTGTAGTCTGTAGACGCCGTGTTGAATGTGATCAGCCCTAATTATTCAACTAAATGGTCTACAGTATGTTGATTTTCGTCGGCGCCGACGTGGCTATCACTTGAAGTTAACGGCACAACAATCAATGCAAAAATAAAGGTTAAAATTTTAATATATGTATGTAGTTTTGAATTCTACTCCATTATATTGTTGCCACAACGCGTTTATTTTTGGGACCAAAATTCGTTATGAAAAAATACCAAAACTCAGAAAAATATGCATACATGTACCCAACTCGAAAAAATTATAACTTATCAATTGGGGGATTAACTTCACATGAAATTTTAATATTTTTAACACTCTTTTATTAATTGAACCTGTATGTAAGTTTGTACATATGTATGTAACTATCCTTATAAAATTCTCGTGGCCCAATTTTCGTTACCATACTCCTCCGAAACAGCTGGACCGATTCTCATGAAATTTTGTATACCTATTGGATATGACAATCGGCTAAAGTCTTTTTTATTATTATTGCCTATGGTGTCAAAACCCATATTAGGGACCCCGGAATTTTTTATGTAATTGTACAAAATGGATATCAAATAAAGATGCTGATGACATAAAAGTAAACTATTTGGTTTATTTAAAGCCGTTTAACAGATATAATCAAAACTACGGATAAGAGGTACCCTGAAATTAATGTTTATCTTCTTCCTATATATAAAAATTACATAAAATTTTTATGCCCTTCTAACTTAAGAGCCGCAACGAGGGGAGTGCAGCCAGTTGCATTATCACGTATTATCAACCAGAGAATGACATAGACATCGCTTCGAGCTCCTAGGCCTCTAGAGCCTGAAAAATTATCAACTGGGGGCAATTTGACATATGTAGATATTTAAATTTTTTTTAACGAACGAATAACTATCAAACGCATATAAAAGCGTATCAAACATTATCAAACGATTAGCGTTTTAAAATATTAAAAATTTTTAGTTGGGGGGGCTAACTTCACATAGATATTTTAAAAAATGTCGTTTTTCTAACAAACGAATAACTATCAAACGAATATCGAAGTGTATCAGTCATTATCAAACGACTATCAAACGATTAGCGTTTTAAAAAATTAAAAATTTTTAGTTGGGGGGGCTAACTTCACATAGATATTTTAAAAAATTTCGTTTTTCTAACAAACGAATAACTATTAAACGAATATCGAAGTGTATCAATCATTATGAAACGACTATCAAACGATTAGCGTTTTAAAAAATTAAAAATTTTTAGTTGGGGGGGCTAACTTCACATAGATATTTTAAAAAATGTCGTTTATCTAACAAACGAATAACTATCAAACGAATATCGAAGTGTATCAATCATTATCAAACGACTATCAAACGATTAGCGTTTTAAAAAATTAAAAATTTTTAGTTGGGGGGGCTAACTTCACATAGATATTTTAAAAAATTTCGTTTTTCTAACAAACGAATAACTATCAAACGAATATCGAAGTGTATCAATCATTATCAAACGACTATCAAACGATTAGCGTTTTAAAAAATTAAAAATTTTTAGTTGGGGGGGCTAACTTCACATAGATATTTTAAAAAATGTCGTTTTTCTAACAAACGAATAACTATCAAACGAATATCGAAGTGTATCAATCATTATCAAACGACTATCAAACGATTAGCGTTTTAAAAAATTAAAAATTTTTAGTTGGGGGGGCTAACTTCACATAGATATTTTAAAAAATGTCATTTTTCTAAGAAACGAATAACTATCAAACGAATATCGAAGTGTATCAATCATTATCAAACGACTATCAAACGATTAGCGTTTTAAAAAATTAAAAATTTTTAGTTGGGGGGGCTAACTTCACATAGATATTTTAAAAAATGTCGTTTTTTTAACAAACGAATAACTATCAAACGAATATCGAAGTGTATCAATCATTATCAAACGACTATCAAACGATTAGCGTTTTAAAAAATTAAAAATTTTTAGTTGGGGGGCTAACTTCACATAGATATTTTAAAAAATTTCGTTTTTCTAACAAACGAATAACTATCAAACGAATATCGAAGTGTATCAATCATTATCAAACGACTATCAAACGATTAGCGTTTTAAAAAATTAAAAATTTTTAGTTGGGGGGGCTAACTTCACATAGATATTTTAAAAAATTTCGTTTTTCTAACAAACGAATAACTATCAAACGAATATCGAAGTGTATCAATCATTATCAAACGACTATCAAACGATTAGCGTTTTAAAAAATTAAAAATTTTTAGTTGGGGGGGCTAACTTCACATAGATATTTTAAAAAATTTCGTTTTTCTAACAAACGAATAACTATCCAACGAATATCGAAGTGTATCAATCATTATCAAACGACTATCAAACGATTAGCGTTTTAAAAAATTAAAAATTTTTAGTTGGGGGGGGGGGGGGCTAACTTCACATAGATATTTTAAAAAATGTCGTTTTTCTAACAAACGAATAACTATCAAACGAATATCGAAGTGTATCAATCATTATCAAACGACTATCAAACGATTAGCGTTTTAAAAAATAAAAAATTTTTAGTTTGGGGGCTAACTTCACATAGATATTTTAAAAAATTTAGTTTTTCTAACAAACGAATAACTATCAAACGAATATCGAAGTGTATCAATCATTATCAAACGACTATCAAACGATTAGCGTTTTAAAAAATTAAACATTTTTAGTTGGGGGGGCTAACTTCACATAGATATTTTAAAAAATGTCGTTTTTCTAACAAACGAATAACTATCAAACGAATATCGAAGTGTATCAATCATTATCAAACGACTATCAAACGATTAGCGTTTTAAAAAATTAAAAATTTTTAGTTGGGGGGGGCTAACTTCACATAGATATTTTAAAAAATTTCGTTTTTCTAACAAACGAATAACTATCAAACGAATATCGAAGTATCAATCATTATCAAACGACTATCAAACGATTAGCGTTTTAAAAAATTAAAAAATTTTAGTTGGGGGGGCTAACTACACATAGATATTTTAAAAAATGTCGTTTTTCTAACAAACGAATAACTATCAAACGAATATCGAAGTGTATCAATCATTATCAAACGACTATCAAACGATTAGCGTTTTAAAAAATTAAAAATTTTTAGTTGGGGGGGCTAACTTCACATAGATATTTTAAAAAATTTCGTTTTTCTAAGAAACGAATAACTATCAAACGAATATCGAAGTGTATCAATCATTATCAAACGACTATCAAACGATTAGCGTTTTAAAAAATTAAAAATTTTTAGTTGGGGTGGCTAACTTCACATAGATATTTTAAAAAATGTCGTTTTTCTAACAAACGAATAACTATCAAACGAATATCGAAGTGTATCAATCATTATCAAACGACTATCAAACGATTAGCGTTTTAAAAAATTAAAAATTTTTAGTTGGGGGGCTAAGTTCACATAGATATTTTAAAAAATGTCGTTTTTCTAACAAACGAAAAACTATCAAACGAATATCGAAGTGTATCAATCATTAACAAACGACTATCAAACGATTAGCGTTTTAAAAAATTAAAAATTTTTAGTTGGGGGGGCTAACTTCACATAGATATTTTAAAAAATGTCGTTTTTCTAACAAACGAATAACTATCAAACGAATATCGAAGTGTATCAATCATTATCAAACGACTATCAAACGATTAGCGTTTTAAAAAATTAAAAATTTTTAGTTGGGGGGGCTAACTTCACATAGATATTTTAAAAAATTTCGTTTTTCTAAGAAACGAATAACTATCAAACGAATATCGAAGTGTATCAATCATTAACAAACGACTATCAAACGATTAGCGTTTTAAAAAATTAAAAATTTTTAGTTGGGGGGGCTAACTTCACATAGATATTTTAAAAAATGTCGTTTTTCTAACAAACGAATAACTATCAAACGAATATCGAAGTGTATCAATCATTATCAAACGACTATCAAACGATTAGCGTTTTAAAAAATTAAAAATTTTTAGTTGGGGGGCTAAGTTCACATAGATATTTTAAAAAATTTCGTTTTTCTAACAAACGAATAACTATCAAACGAATATCGAAGTGTATCAATCATTAACAAACGACTATCAAACGATTAGCGTTTTAAAAAATTAAAAATTTTTAGTTGGGGGGGCTAACTTCACATAGATATTTTAAAAAATGTCGTTTTTCTAACAAACGAATAACTATCAAACGAATATCGAAGTGTATCAATCATTATCAAACGACTATCAAACGATTAGCGTTTTAAAAAATTAAAAATTTTTAGTTGGGGGGGCTAACTTCACATAGATATTTTAAAAAATTTCGTTTTTCTAACAAACGAATAACTATCAAACGAATATCGAAGTGTATCAATCATTATCAAACGACTATCAAACGATTAGCGTTTTAAAAAATTAAAAATTTTTAGTTGGGGGGGCTAACTTCACATAGATATTTAAATTTTTTTTTCTAACAAACGAATAACTATCAAACGAAAATAGGAGCGTATCAATCATTATCAAACGACTATCAAACGATTAGCATTTTAAAAAATTAAACATTTTTAGTTGGAGGGCCTAACTTCACACCGCTCGTTTTGTTGCATTTTGTTTGTTGTTGCTTTGCTTTGCAGATAAGTTCAATCTAGGGCACCACATATACCATTCTACACAAAGCTTAACATATGTGAAGCGAGTCTAAAAGTTGAGATATTTTTAGAATATGGCGCTTTTGAAGCTTTAAAGCTTTCCATCTAAATTTGCCATTAGATGCGTGAATGTACAAGGGTCCTCGGAAACCCATTTCTCTTCTAAAGTGAAACTCTGTGAGATTTTCCCACTTCATGTCCTAAAAATAGAAAATTTGGATTAGAAATCGCGCGATTTTAACCGATTTAACTGATTAAGCCTCGTATCGCCTGAACCGTTAATGATAAAACCTTCAGTTAACTTGTGGATTAATCTACACGTGAATACCTACAATATGCAAAAACAAAATCGATTCCATCTTTCTTGGTTCAAGATATATGCACACTCATCAGTTTTAATCAGCACTGATCGATTTACCAATCAGTATGCGGTAGAAATTGAACCGTTATAGATAGAACATTGGATCAAATTGTGAATGGTGCTAAACGGGGATGGCTATCTAATGCAAAAATAAAATTTAGAAAATCTAGCGTAGTTCAAGAGATATGGCGCAAAATCGGGTTTCGGGGTCATATGTGTACCGATAAACTCCATTTTTTTATTGAAGGGTTAATTATGGAACTCTGAATCAAATTTTTGTTTAATCTACAAATGGATACCCACATATTGCGCAAAAAAAAATTTCCTATCCTGCTTGGTTCAAGAGATATGCACACTAAGATAGAACATTGGATCAAATTGTGAATGTTGCTAAACGGGGATGGCTATCTAATGCAAAAATAAAATTTAGAAAATCTTGCGTAGTTCAAGAGATATAGCGCCAAATCGGGTTTCGGGGTCATATGTGTACCGATAAACTCATTTTTTTCATTGAAGGGTTAATTATGGAACTCTCAATCAAATTGTCGTTTCATCTACAAATGGATACCCACATATTGCCCAAAAAAAAATTTCCTTATGGTAAACGGAATGAAATGAATAAGCATTAGGTCTGAGACTTATGGCAGAATTTTGTAGCCTTTAACAGAGACATAGAGGAAGATTTACAGATATGCTTTGGTTACTTCAAAGCGAAGTAAGTAAAGTTGTATTATTTATTTTATGGTGGTGTCAAAGCGAAGCAGCGCAGAAAAAGCACTTATGTCAGTCTGTGTTAAAATTACAACAGAACGGCTTGCAGTTTTATTCGCTTTGATCCACAAAATTGTTCTATAACAGAGTAACTTTTCGTTACGTGTTGAAGTCGAAGCAATGCCAAAGTTGAAGTCGTACGCGAAGCCAATGCCATGTCCTATCTGGCAAAAATAGTTATATCGTATACACCTGGCACTATCAAATACTCGTTGATAGTTTAACGAATACGCATGTATGCATTCCTTGTTTTCGTTTGTTTAATTTCAACAATGAAAAAAAACGATAATTGTACCGGCCGGTTTTTCGCGAATAACTTAAAAAAATAACTTCCGTTAATGCATTCTGAATCTTGACGAAAATACGCGTCTTTTGGTAACAGTTTCGACAAGTTCGACGCGAATTTTAAGTGCAAAACTTAAGTCGTAATATTACCAAATTTCGGTATTTACAAGCTATTTTTCATAAACTAAGAGTTTCCTAGAGTTGTGGATGATAATTTTGTGATTTTTAGGATTCCCCCCACCCCTGGAAAAAAAAAGTTGGAAAATCGTGGCACCTTATATAAAATATTCCCCGCATGCACGCCTTCCTCAACATATGGCTTAACTTGTTTTAAGATTTCACCTACTTAAAGTATTACTGAAGTGGTGCCATCGCCGACCTGATAAGAGAAATATTTTTAATCTACACATTCTAATATAACAAAAAACTTACCTCAGCATCTTGAGATTTGGCGATGTCGACTAGAGTTTTACGGCTGGATGCACAATATACAATAGTTTCATAATGGCTGTACCATAATTTGAAATTGTCGCCTTAACATTGGAATCAACAATATGCTTGTCCATACTGCGTGTACCCAATGTAGTGCGTACAGCGTCCACAATTGATTGCGAGGTATTGATGTTGGATATGGTGGCTCAAATTCACCCTCAACCGTGCGTGCCATTGGTGAGAAGCTGTTTTTAATAAATCAGTTGTTGCAGGTATGCTTTACAAGCAGGACTTGCAAACGAGAAAGATCAATGTAATTGCCAAACAAAACGTTAATTTCGAATATCAATACCTAACGTAACGTGGCGAGGAGTTACCCTGACCTGTACCAAATATTTTGTGACCACCAATGGTGGTAATAAACCATGTTAATTAGTAATAAAAGCACAACCAGCGATATTTTTATTTTCAATGAGAAAGCTTATCGGATTTGGCATCTGATCGGGATATAAACGACGTTGGGCTTTATCATACTGTTGCGGCTGTTGATATATACTGATATATACCAGTACCAGGTGCAGGTGGTTGCTAAAGAAAATAATACAAAAATAATCGTCAGCAATATTTGAAATACATTAGTTGTATTAGCATACATTATAACCAGGACGTCCGGGTATTGGGGGTTGACCCGGCATGGGTCGCTGACTGGGCATTGGCGCCTGTCCAGGTTGTGTTGGTGGCATCATTTGACCAATGTAACCACCTGATTGTTGTAGAGGATAACCTGGCTGTTGAGGTTGTGAAGGATAACCAGGTTGTGGTGGATAGCCCGGATGTTGTGGCATTGGCAGATAGCCAGGCTGGGGAGGTTGTTGTTGCTGCTGTCGTGGCATTGCATAACCCGGTTGCTGTTGTGGTATATACCTTGGCATAACTGGATGTGGTATCATTGCCCCACCTGGTCCAGTAGATGCGGGCGGCATACTTGGAGGACCATGTTGCTCATGGCCACCAAATGGCTGGTGCATAGGGTGTTGAGGTGGACCGGATTGTGACTGTTTGCTGGTATGGAGATGTAACACCGCCTGCAATTGATGTTGGTGGTGTAGCTGACCAGTTTGAGGACCAGTCTAGAAAAATAACAACATTTTTTATTAGACAGAAAATCACTTAAAAATATATGTTTGTGTATACTGCTTGTTTTGGTGGTGGCACATGAGGCCATTGTGAATGATGACAAAGTGTGATCTCTTTTGCATAGACGTCAAAATTCCAAAGTGATTGGATTACCTGATATTCAGAGGTGATTTTTTGGTCAAAAGATAACTATGTTATTTTGAGCTGAGTTGCATTTGCATGTGCAGTAGAATTATGTAGTAGTTCCAGGTTAACTGGTAAAATGAATTTTTGAAAAGTTGAAAAATTCCAATTGAACATTTACCATAATATATTTTTCAAAGTTCATTTGTAGTTTTTGCTATGGGGCAACTATTTTTTGCCAGGATAAATATGCAACCATGCTTTTGAAGATGGCGGCTTCAATAAAATATTCGTGTGGTGTTCGTTTGTAAACAAAGAAAATTTTGGGAATGGTAACTAAATATTGTAATATTTTGTATAAATATTGATAAATATAAATTGTAAAACATTTCATTTCTTTTATTTAGGAATAAAGGTTGAAGCATAGTGTACCTATACAAGTGTGTTCACTAAGCGATAAACGTCAAAACTACTAACAGCCTCGCTCACCTGATGGAAATCTCAGGTCTAGAGTCGCATTTTTGGTCTCAGGTACAACAATTTGCGCTGGGTTGCATTCGATAGTGAAAAATAATTAAGTTATGTTAAAAGGTGAAATGATTCTGAATATTTTCAAAAACTTTAAAAATAGCAAATAAATAAGTGTCTATAATATAAATTATATAATTATAAATATAATTTTTATAATTTATAATTTTTTAAAGTTTAACTTAAGTTTTACCCGGGTTACAATTTATTTTTGCAAAAGTTTTACTAACGTTTTAAAGATTTTAAAAGATACTTCAAAATGCAACAATGTGCATAAAAACAACTTGAAAATGCAACACGGGGTTTTTTTTTAAACATTTATTTGGTAAGTTAATTCATTTTTCATTATTCAATATTTCTTTACATTTTACTTATTTGTTCAAATTCATTTTTTTAGGCTTTCCATAAAAGAAAATTGATCGCCAAAGCAACGAAGGGGTTCTTGCCAAGCAATTTTACTGCCCTAATCTACAATCGGTCATTTGAATTATGAACAAATCCAAGTTTCCAGCAGAATTGGATCTATGGGTTGGTGAAACTTGGAGATTGGACAAATATTAAATGACGTGGACATTACAGACAATCCAATTTTTTGCACTGCGAGCTGGGTACACTTGTGGGACTCCCTGCATCAGTTTTATGCATAGTAAATTGGAGGAGCAGCCTTGTGAAGAAATGGAAGCAGATCAGTTATATCGAGATTTCTGCTTCAAAAGACTGAAATATAGTGTGAGTGGAGGTAAGAATAGAGAAACCTATGACATTTATATGTATTCATTAACTTTTATTTATAGGATGTACGACGAGAAATGCATATTTTGCGGAAAATTCTTTCAGGTGGCAGCTTAGCCTTTTGCTTGGAATCTACAAAATTTTTTTTGACAAGCTCAGGAGCCCAGGGCCAGGGTATTACCAATTATACCTTCATAGCAGTGATGGCAGTTAGTAAAGCAATCAGCAGTGCTGATGGTACAAATGAAAATGTGGAGAAGAAAAATAAAAAGAAAAGCGGAATTGCGAGTTTACCATTAGCAAGCGTTTTTGATATTTTAAGTATCAATGTGCTTCGCTGCAAGACACGAGAACGAAACATGGCAGACAGTGGTAACGGCAGCATAGGTACTCCGCCACCGGTAGTTGCTATGTGTGTAAAACGAGAGGAAGACAAAGTTTGCGTACCACTAGAAATCGAAGCAATGGCTATCCTTTGCAAAAATACAAAAGTAAGCCGACTGTATGATATACTTATTGAGAGCATATGTCGTTTGCTACGTTTATTCGAACAAAGTATGGTAGATTAGCTGGAAGAAACTACAGAAAAGCCGCAGTTATGGGGTATGTCGTCTGCTGGGGTCGGAAAATACAATGGATAAGTATGCCTACTTGAGTATACTAAAAGAAAATTTGGCAAAGAGCGCGAGAAAACTAGGCACAGAATACGATTATGACTTTTAGCATGACAACGTCCCATAGCATCATAACATCTATGAGATCATCTTGACAGAAAGGAGAGAGAGCGCCATATAACATCAAAAAACTTACTAAAGGAATTTATAAAGGAAGAATTTGACAAAGTCAGTCCTGATGTTACAAAAAAATTGGTGCCTAATCGGCTTCAAGAAGCCGTAAAGTTCAAGGGACGACAAAGCAAATATCAGAGACCAGCATATTTCATTATTTTTATTAATTAATTCAAGGTAACGAACACTTTTGTCCACATAATTTAGTACCTATTTTAATTACATCGTATCTATTTAAAATATGGAAGCGTTGATTAAAAGCTTTTCAGTACTATTACAAAGCTAATACATTTTAATAACTAATAACACTTGAATTAAAAATATTTCAATAAATTTATGGGCGTGGCATATTATTAAAGGGCACATACGTTAAATGACGAACACTTTTGTCTATATGTGTATATATTTTTTCTAACTTCATGATTGAAAAAATGTGTGCACGTGAAAAAATACGATTTTCAACGAAAAGTAAAATTTAGCAAGTATAAAATTTATTGTTCAAAGATAGTCGGAAAAGATTCAGAAAGCTGATTGAAAAATTATTAAAAATTTTTGATAACCTAAAGTAAACACATTTTAATTTATAGTGAATTTGAAATTAGAACACTGTATGCTTTGTCAAAAATTGCTGTTTATTTACCGATTTTATGTTTTTGTGATTTTATTAAAAAAGCCAGTACGAAGAGCATTTGTAATATTAAGCACACATGTACATACTTTTATTAAAAATTATACGTACAAACTGCTTTAATGAGCCACATATTTGGAATTCAAATGTAAGTTATTCTTCTACTATCACTTATTCCTCTAATTCCATTTTTTCCTTTAGCGTCAGCAACCACTCGGGCTCATTCTTAACAACTGGTAATATCTCAATAGGTTCGTTTTGTTTGTGTTCAGCTAACTTAAGTAAAGCTTGAAAATCCATTGGTGGTGGGGCAGTGGTTTTCGATTCTTTCTACGCTGTTGTTCTTCTCCACGCTTCTTTCGTTCCTCTTCCAATCGTTCAGCTTCTGGATCATAAAGTGTTTTCGAAGAGCTCGAAGAATGCGGGTGGACTATGCTTGGTTCTTTATTGCTACTACTATTGTAGATGTACTTGCGGTGGACGTGATGCTCCTTGTACGCTGCGCTCAATTTCGCGTGTCAATGCTGCCTTAACGCGCTCTTTCGTGCCTGAGAGGTCTTTAGGAGATTGTGGAAGACTTTGTGCAAATCCTTTATCCTCCTTGACGTCTTTTATCTTGAATAAAGACAATGCTTTATTAAATTTTATTTATTCAAAGATATTCATATAATTTTTACCTTTTCAATATATTTTGCATAGAAAGCATTATCTTCTGTTGAAACATATCCATAATTACTTACCAGTCATGAAACCCGCAGTATTATCCCCACCAACTGCATCTTCTAATACAGACTTGTTGGCAGATTTTGTGACTTTAAATATTTTCTTATCTTATTTTTGGATTTCTCGTCTCGCATAAATTTTTTTCTTTTCATTTTTTTTTTTTGTGGAGCAAACTTTGTGCTGTAATATTTACTCTGAAAGTAGAATCGAAGAAAACGAAAAAGTTATATTAACATGAATATATGCCAACACATAGGCTGAGGTCACAAGGATATTGCGGAAAGGAGGTGGGATTGGAAAATTCTTCGACGGTGTTGGACGGTGTTATTGATGTTGATTGTCCTTTGCCGCTAAAGTTGATGATCCGATCCGTTCGAGACCGATTTTTATGGCACGTATGTGTGCGAATAATCTTCCTTCCATCGACGAATAAGAGAAGTGAATATAGCAGAAAAGTGTGCCGGTTAGCTTCGCTTCTGAAATTGACATCCTGTCCTCTGTGTAAATAATGAAAATAATGGAAAAATAAAGATTAATAGTAAAAATTTAACTTTATTTAATTTTATTGCTTTTCCACACCACCTTTGTGTAGAGTTGCAAAACTATCAATGTTATTATTGATTTATTTTAGTTAATTTTACAGCTCTACCCGTGAGGTAGCAATATAGGCGTGTTACCGATTTTTTTCGGGTGTTCGGTTCCCCAGGAGGCCTATTTTTACCCATATACATACAAACTTAAAAAATTATTATGAGTACTAAACAATACTACTCAAAAATAAAATATTGCACGTTAAAACTTCAGGCACATATTTGACAATACTAAATACATATACTATATACAAAATATCAAAAATAATACATTGCTCTTTAACAATTCAGGCTAATTTATAAAAATATTTACATACATATTTACAAATCCGCCCGCAGTGATAGTCCAGGAGAAAAAGCTTAGGTCGCAAGTTAACACGATGGAGAGAAGGGGCCTCTATTTAAATGTACAAGTTGCTTGGAAAAGTACGATACGCGCATATTTTAAACTACAATAATTTACTTATATAAAGAAAAAACATGTATGCCCTTAGAAAGGATAAGAAATGCGAAAGTCAAGAACAAAGAATGAGCGTACAACCTATGTGAAAGTCTATTTTAAAGACACCCAAATCGACAGAATACTTCTAATTGAACATGTTTGAACTATGCAGATAGACACCCGGACTGGAAAATAACTATTTATAAGTTAAATGCCTAAATGGTATATATTTAATTTTAATGTGGCCGATTTTTTATTAAAACTATTTAGTAGAAAATATGTCCGAATTCTTATAAAAAGAGATTTTACAGTGTCGGGGTTGCAATTGCTGCAACAATAGTACGGCTCTACCTCTGCCATTTCTTCAAATAAAATTTGAGAAAACCCAACCCTATGGCACGTTGCGTCAAAATTTTCCGAGAACTTTTTTTCTAATTTGGACATAAAACCGACAAATTCGGACGGAGGACACACGAGGTTACAATTTGCAAATTGCTTCTCCTGAGTGAACAAGAATTCTTTCTCTGTTATTTCAGATCCAAATCTTGGAAGAGGCACCAAACATTTATGAAGTTTGGAATATTTGAAATACATATATCCACAAAAATAAACAAATGCACTACGATGTAAAAAACTACTTTCGTCGAAATCAACTGAAATTTCCATTTGGACATCTTTAAAATTACCTGGTTTTGGTCTAGGTAGGCCTTGATATTCCTGCCAAGAAGTGTCCCTTACTAAAGCGTCGTTACAAGCTGATATAATGGTGTTATTGGAAAAATCTTCCCACTTATCCTCAGGCAAGAGTTCGCAGTTCCCTCTATCGACGCATTTAATATAAGTTGTGCCCCAGGCTTGCCTAAAGAGATACGAAAAACGCTGCGGAGTTATTTTCGAATCAAATGACCCTCCTCTACGTATATGGCCAAACAAATTCTCAATTTTATCTTGGAAAAGTCTACGTGTATATAAAAAAGTGAATCCCTTATGTGACAAGAATCGCCACAAACGGCGTAAACTACTGATATTGAGGAGCCAACCTTTGATGAACCTATATATGTTGGTGATATCAGTATCGCCCTCGTAGACTTTAATAGATTTTAAAAACCGTTCTGCCTCTTTAAGAAAATTTAATTGGTCCGCAGTACCTTGAAATGGTTGTTCGAAATTGCCTACATCTCCAAAGTAGATACTATTAAATATGTTGAACAGTTTGTCGAAGAAGAGGACGAACTCGGCAGTGTTAAAAAATGATGGAGATTTAGAACTATTCAATTGCCCGGAGCTGTAGATTGCGAACATTGCACTTGCCACAGAATTACTGAAAACTTGTGTAGCTAAATGTACGCTCATTTTATCGCAATGTTTCGGTCTTATGTGTTTTGGGGTAAGTTTGTAGGTGCAGGAAATATCATACACAGAGCTTTGTTCATAGAGATGCACAATATCCTTCCAGTCTACGGGGCGTTCTTGGAAATATACGCGATTTTTCGCATTTTCCAAACAATTTCTAGTACTTTTTATAAGGTGTGGAGGATCAAAGAAGTACATAATTTCCTGACCGTTAACCTCAAAGAAGGGGCTTTCAATAGAAACTCCTACCAGATTTGCAAAGCCTACAAAATTTGCCCCTTGATCGGTTACCATTTGGCAGGGGTGAAGTCCAATACTCTGGAGCTGACCTATTATTTCGAAAATATATTTTCTTAAAAGATCTCGTGGGCATGATTTGTTCACAAAAAAATAAGCTAAAGGATGATTCCAAGACTCTCCACCGACGCCTTGGACAAGAACAGCGAGAACGCTTGAAGCTACTCTAGAGGTGAGATTTTCGTCACCATAATCCTCCAGCCCTATAATTAAATCCCTATTCCTTTCAAATTGGGCATGCACTTTCAGGGACATTTCATCACAGCAGATAGAAACATACCTTTGTGCATCTGTGAGGCCACGACTTCTTAGCTCCAAAACTTTTATGCTGCTGTAGTTGCAGCCAGGGTTACGTGGCCAACTTTGAACAAAGTGTTCAAGTGTTGTTCTGGATGGCCACGTTAATAAGGGCTTCAAATACCTATAGGCTATAGGGGCAATAAACTTAACTGCAAGAGCTAGCGTTTTCAGTTCCCTATCAAATCGATGCCCATGTGCATTGCGCTGGGTATTTTTTAGGAAATTCCTCACACATAGTGCTATATGTGGGGGTAACATGTTGCATAGCTCTTCGACTTGACTGCCCTGCCTTGCTTCAGTCAAATCTGGAATGACCTGATCTGATCTGGAGTTGAAGACCTTCTCTTATAAAACTAATACTTTTTTCCTTAGCTGCCCCAGCTCCTCATCTTTTTCCCTCAACACTTCCTGGTTTTTCTTTTCCTTGGAGTTCCATGAGTGAGGTAAATATCTGTTTGAGTTTGTCTACTATTAGCCCATGTTGCAATGAGAGAACTATCTAAAGAAGAGTTTAACTCAACAGGGGGTTGATGGGTCTCCTCCTCCCTTTCTGCCTCAATGGGCGAAATACCTATCGGTTGAAAATCTTCTACACCTAAAACTATCATACTCTCAGCTGTACTCTCTAAATCCTTTTTCCCTTTAACTATCACTTTAGGCTCTACAATTTTTAAATTCTTATCAGGCAAAGCTGATTTGATAAGAAGACGCCCCTTTCTCATTCCTTGAGAAAAGTGCCTTTGGCAAGCAAAAATGCATTTCGGGGTCGGGCCAGAAACCCCCAACAGCCGCAACCATTCACTCCGCCTAGTTAAAGCAAAACAAAATAATAGGTAAACAAACAAAAAAAAAAAAAAACAAAGCATAAAAGTGATTTTAAAAATTAGTGGGGAGCAGCAAAAGAAATAATTGAAGCTAGCAAGGTTATTAAAATAAAATAATATATGCAAACAAAAAAGCGGAATTATTTTATATTAAATGTGGGTAACCTTTAACCATTAAAAATAAAAATAAATGTTAAATTCAAACAAAAAAGCTAAATTATTTTATATAAATTATGGGTAACATTTCACAATTAAGCTGTAGCTTAATAAGTTAGTGGGAACTCACTCACGCTTTTTCGCTCCGGTTCGGGACAATGAAATAGTACCAAGAATGAACTAGAAATCAGCGGTACAATTTTACACTACATCGTAACTATCGGAAAAGGGCCAATATAGAACTAGTTCTAAAGTGCAAATTTGGATATAGTTAGGAACTAGTGAAAAAGTAATGCAGCGGGGACAATTTGCACCGCCTAGCACATGGTCATGTAAAATTCGGCATTTGAAATCACGCAAACAAAATAGATAGATGGCAAACTATTAGTGGCTCAGAATGTAGTAGAAATGAACTAGTTTTGAACTAGAGATTCTCCTTATACCTATATGACACTACTTTATTTTCTCTGTATTTTTCTATTATATTTTAATACGATTTCACGACCGGTGTGTGTAAACTAAATTCCCAAAAACGAACGAAATACAAGGAAATTACAATCTAAAAACAATACAATTGAGCTTTAATTGTTTTATTACTATTTACTTATTATTATTTACTACTAGAAGAGCCGGCAGACGTTGTCCTGCCCCAAATTTGGCCAATCTGCATACATTTTAATAAGCCTTTTCCGTCTGACTCTGCCCACATTCCACATATCCACATTCTATAAACACATGACCCCGACGGGATCCCGGACGGATACCGAAAACCATTCAGATGTGATCCCGGTATTTACCCCAAATGATCCCGAAATGACCCCGTCGAGATCCCCGACGGATCTCGGAATCTATGCAGAAATGATGCCGGAAAGGTTTTCAAATGATCCCCTAATAGTTCCGAAATGATCCCGGACGGATCCTGAAAACCATCTAGAAATGGTGCCGAAGGCGTCCCCAAATAATCTATTAGTCGTGAAAAAGTTCCGAAATGACCCCGACGGGATCCCGGACGAAACCCGGAAACTATACAGAAATGATGTCGGAAAGGTCTTCAAATGATCCCTTAATAGTCCCGAAATGATCCCGGACGGATCCCGAAATCCATTCAGAAATGATGCCGGAAGGGACTCCAAATGATCCCGAAAAAGTCCCGAAATGATCCCGACGGGATCCCGGAGGGATACCGAAAACTATCCAGATGTGATCCCGGTAGGTACCCCAAATGATATCGAAATAGTCCCGAAATGACCCCGACGGATCCCGGAAACTATGCAGAAACGATGCCGGAAAGGTCCTCAAATGATCCCCTAATAGCCCCGAAATGATCCCGGACGGATCCCGAAAACCATCCAGAAATGATGTCGAAAGGTTCCCCAAATAAACCCGTGTTATTCGAGAAAAAGTTCCGAAATTACCCTGACAGGATCCCGGACGGATCCCGAAAACCATCCAGAAATAATGCTGAAAGTGTGTCCCAAATAATCCTGCATTAGTCGAGAAAACCTCCCGAAATAACCTCGTCGAGATCCCCGGCGGATCCCGGAAACTATGCAGAAATGATGCCGGAAAGGTCTTCAAATGATCCCCTAATAGTCCCGAAATGATCCCGAAAATCATCCAGAAATGATAGCGGAAGGGACCCAAAATGACCCCGAAAAAGTCCCGTAATGATCCCGGAAACCATCAAGAATTTATCTCTCAAAGGTACGCGAATGATCCCGAAAATACCCCGACGAGATGCCGAACGGATCCCGAAACCCATACAGAAATGATGGCGGAAAGGTCCCTAATGATCCCGAAATAGCTCCGAAATGATCCCGAAAATATCCAAAAATAACCCGGACGGATCCCGAAAATTATACAGAAATGATCCCGGAAGGGTTCCAAAATGAACCCGAAAGTCCCGAAATGACCTCGTCGGGATCCCGGGCGGATCCCGAAAACCATCCAAAAATGATCCCGAAAGGGCCTCGATATGAACCCAACGGGATTACAAATAAGGCGAAGCTAATTGTAGAACCATTTTAACTAAACAGCAGACGCGTTGAAGCGAATGCAGAGTTACATAGAAACATACAGGTAAAGCTAATAAAAGCATGCTAATAAAAACAATTGATGGTGGGCGGATGGCGGGAGGAGAAGGAGAGGACCACTGCTCGTTTTTCCAAAATTGTTTAGATCTCGATCTGTATGTGCCAGATACCAAAAACTATTGATTTAGGAAAAAATTTATATTGAATTATAACAATTTGTAGATTTTACACCAGATTGGGAGAAGGGGGAGGGGGCCGGAAGGTGTCATTGCTCACTTGTAAGCCCTCGACTTATTTGACCCATTGAGTCTATAATATTGGTGAAGGCCAGTATACGTAAAGTTATAATGTGTAAAAATTATTAAAAAGTAATAGTTTGAAGGGGTCGTGGGACCCGCACCCCCCTTGCCATGTTCGAAAAAAGTTTCGCTAGTAGACTATTGTCTGTGTCCCAAATTTCATCAAAATCCGTGTAGCCGTTCTGGCGTGATTCAGTCACAAAGACGGAAAAATATATTAATTAAATTATAACTGGTCCTAGGGGGCGGGAACCTTCCCCCTTTTGAAAAATATATAGCTAGTAGATCCTTCTAGACTACTGGTTATATGCGTGCCAAATTTCATCCAAATCGGTCTAGATGTTTTTGCGTGATTGAGTCACAAAGACAAAGGTCTGGACAAACATCCAAACTTTCCCATTTATAATATATATTAGATTAGATTAGATGTATTTTCTGGAAAGCCGAAGGTGGAGAAATGGTTCGGGAAATCTTCAGAAAGCTGAATTAAAAATGATTATAAATTTTTGATCGCCCAAAGTAAACACATTTGATTCAAATATGTTTCCAAAATTTGACTGAAAAGCTATATTCAGTTTTTGATCATTAAATGTAAGTATATTTGGTTATTCTTTTTGTTGGTTTTTATGAAATATTAAAATTTAATCATCAAAGGACAATTTTTGTTGTTATATCGGCCTACTGATTTTAAGATCGCGGGTTCGAATCGAGCTCAAGGCCTAACAATAATTTTTTATCATTATTATTGTTATGATAAAATGTTTCTTAATTGAAAAAATTTTTAAATTAGAATAGAAGAAAGAAAAAATTTTTTAGACAACTGCCAAAGCTCGTTGTATAGATCCATTTCGGGAACTGCTAAATTCCTTCATCGGCAACGTTTAGGCGCCGCTGCTATAACCATTCAGCCATCACAGCGGTTTTTTGTTTGCCTTCATTAATCCTACTTCTATTCTGGTTCGTGCCAATTGATATTCACAACACTGCGACATCTGTTGCAGAATGGATGTGAAAATTGGACTTGTTTGATGGCAATGCTGCCATAGTGTCATATTTTATTGACACTTTCCCCGTGCTCTGGGATGTATTAACAACTTTTGTTGTTATATCGGCCTACTGATTTTAAGATCGCGGGTTCGAATCGAGCTCAAGGCCTAACAATAATTTTTTATCATTATTATTGTTATGATAAATTTTTTCTTAATTGAAAAAATTTTTAAATTAGAATAGAAGAAAGAAAAAATTTAGACAACTGCCAAAGCTCGTTGTATAGATCCATTTCGGGAACTGCTAAATTCCTTCATCGGCAACGTTTAGGCGCCGCTGCTATAACCATTCAGCCATCACAGCGGTTTTTTGTTTGTCTTCATTAATCCTACTTCTATTCTGGTTCGTGCCAATTGATATTCACAACACTGCGACATCTGTTGCAGAATGGATGTGAAAATTGGACTTGCTTGATGGCAATGCTGCCATAGTGTCATATTTTATTGACACTTTCCCCGTGCTCTGGGATGTATTAACAATTTTTGTTGTTATATCGGCCTACTGATTTTAAGATCGCGGGTTCGAAAATTTTTTCTTTCTTCTATTTTAATTTAAAAATTTTTTCAATTAAGAAAAAATTTATCATAACAATAATAATGATAAAAAATTATTGTTAGGCCTTGAGCTCGATTCGAACCCGCGATCTTAAAATCAGTAGGCCGATATAACAACAAAAATTGTTAATACATCCCAGAGCACGGGGAAAGTGTCAATAAAATATGACACTATGGCAGCATTGCTATCAAACAAGTCCAATTTTCACATCCATTCTGCAACAGATGTCGCAGTGTTGTGAATATCAATTGGCACGAACCAGAATAGAAGTAGGATTAATGAAGACAAACAAAAAACCGCTGTGATGGCTGAATGGTTATAGCAGCGGCGCCTAAACGTTGCCGATGAAGGAATTTAGCAGTTCCCGAAATGGATCTATACAACGAGCTTTGGCAGTTGTCTAAATTTTTTCTTTCTTCTATTCTAATTTAAAATTTTTTTCAATTAAGAAAAAATTTATCATAACAATAATAATGATAAAAAATTATTGTTAGGCCTTGAGCTCGATTCGAACCCGCGATCTTAAAATCAGTAGGCCGATATAACAACAAAAATTGTTAATACATCCCAGAGCACGGGGAAAGTGTCAATAAAATATGACACTATGGCAGCATTGCCATCAAACAAGTCCAATTTTCACATCCATTCTGCAACAGATGTCGCAGTGTTGTGAATATCAATTGGCACGAACCAGAATAGAAGTAGGATTAATGAAGACAAACAAAAAACCGCTGTGATGGCTGAATGGTTATAGCAGCGGCGCCTAAACGTTGCCGATGAAGGAATTTAGCAGTTCCCGAATGGAGCTATACAACGAGCTTTGGCAGTTGTCTACATTTTTTCTTTCTTCTATTCTAATTTAAAAATTTTTTCAATTAAGAAAAAATTTATCATAACAATAATAATGATAAAAAATTATTGTTAGGCCTTGAGCTCGATTCGAACCCGCGATCATCAAAGGACTTCAAAAATTATGCCAAAAAGATATCGAAAAATGCTTTTCAGTTTTGATCATCAAAAGTATTCATATTTGATTATTTCTTTTGCTCAATTGTATGATAATTCATTATTTAGTCAGAAAGAGTAATCAAATTGTATTTATATGTTAGGAAATTCAAAATTCAATCATTTAAATGCTGAGTGGGCGAGTCAAAATAAAGTAGTGTCATACAGGAATTATGGTATGGTATGGTATGGAATTTAATTGACAATTTATAAAATATATTTGGTAAAAAGGTAAGTCTAGTTGAGGTGTCGACTGCTAATACGCGTCGAATCAAAAAGCAGAAAGGTATCAGAACACATGCCTTGACCTCGACAACAATAATCCAAAGGCAGAAAATGAAAATTTTAACTAGTTCAAAAGATATTAAAGAAAAACACGAAAAATGACCCGAGAGTCCCTCCGAAACTGGGGGGTGGGATTCATAGTATTTTTGCGAAGAACACCTTTTTGCATTGGAGGCCTGCGGCCGCGATTATAAAAAATTACCCTGACCGGTCCACCAATGGGGTGGCATCAAAATTAAATGCGTGCAAAATCTATTTGTACACAAAATTTTTGCACGCGTATTAACAGTCGACCCCTCAACTAGACTTTTACCGGTAAAAATTTGTATAACATATAGAAAAAATTTAAACATTAATAGTCTACTCACATTTCTGCCTCCAATGGAAAGGAATGTAGTGGAACTCCTAATCCACAACCACCGCTGCATACTCTATTAACCATTTGTCTGGAATAAGAAAAATAAATAAATAGATTAACTTAAAAATCCAGACCGTTTCATCATATATTTGTACATTTGTGAAATAACTTATGGTAATTCTTTACTTTAGCTCACAACTGCTAAAACTCGACCAAAAATATCGGGAGAGGTGTCAAAAGAAGCGTTTTGATCCCAGGACCACGAATCCGAGAGCGATCCTTCGGCCGCGTTTATAAAAAATTACCCTGGGTGGGTCCAACACCGGTTTGGAGACCAAAACTTTAACGCGCAAAACACTTTTACCAACAGTTTTTCTTGTGGGTACTACAAAATCATCAAAATTACAACAACCATATTAAAATTTTCAATTTTGTTTGCAAATATCTCCGAAACGAAATAAAGCTTTGAATTTCCGCCTTCGGATTCGTGATCCTGGGTCCAAAGCGCGTCTTTTGACACCTCTCCCGATATTTTTGGACGAGTTTTAGCAGTTGTGAGCTAAAGTAAAGAATTACCATAAGTTATTTCACAAATTTACAATATCTGCATATCGCCGGCCTCCCGCCAGAAAAATGGTTCTTCGTCTTCTGACAACACTCTCGACATTTTTGGACGGAGTTTTATCTGTAAAGCATTAACCATGTTTCTGGCCATGCTGGCCACGATATTTATGTTTAAAACTTACCAAATTGTTGTTGGGAAAATGTTGATATCTGAAATAAAACGAAATATTATTAGTATTACACATAAACTTACAAAAATTTACATTTTAGAAATTGACAATAACTACATAATATAACACTTTATACAACCGAATAAGTTTCCTTTGTTGCCTCTAGAAACCTGGAAAGAAAAGAAATAAAGGAATATATTATTAAAATTCAATAATAATGTATAAATTAAATCTCACTTATACACTATGGTAGAAACGTTGAAATAAACTTTTGAAATTTCGTGTATGTATGTGTGCATATTCACATAACAGGGTTGCTTCAAAAAGGTTCAACGCTAAAAATTTAGAAACTTGTCAACTCAAATATTTATATTCTTTATAAAAAGTTTTGACAAAATAACTTTTTTAATTCTTATATGGGCATATATAATTCTAAATATCGGCATATTTGTAGAAATGTAGAACGGTTTGATGTATTTTATGTTAATTTTTTATTTGCTTTTCATGAAATTATGTTTTATGTGTCGGTGTTATGCCAATTTCACACATAGGCTTAATGAAATAATTAATGAAGTTTTCTACATTAAAGACCTAATTGAACTCAATATTCCATACAAAATACAAATTTTTAATTATCTCATTATTGCTTTATTGAATGCCTAATCGAGTGAAAAATTCAATCGGTTTTGCTTAGAGCTTCGAATTTTATTGTTAATGTAAGAAATGACAATCAAAAATAAATTATTTTCAATAATTTACATAAAATAGAAAAGCACGAAAAAATTCTAAATTTAATTTTCGCTGCATTTGCTGCAAAAGATAATATGGCTTTTTCGAAATTAGTCACATATTTGGTTAGGAGCAATATCTATGGGTAGTTCCGCATGCATTTTATTTTGATTGTATTTATAGTTAAAAAGAAAACGGCTGCTTTCAATTTTAACTATTTTTTCTAAAAACGAATTATTTTTTGGGGCTGTTGACAGATGTTCGCTTAATGAAACAAAAGTGCCTGTATGAAAAGGGAAACTTAATTATTTCATTAAATAGAATTGTGATTTGATTAAGTTTCTGTGTGAAAACGGTATTAGGCGAATGAAATGGAGCGAAATTATAAAACTTTGCAATTCTTGACGAAATAATGCGCAAAACTAGATTCCATTGTGAATGATGACTAAGTGTGATATCTTATCTGTCAACTGCCTGACAGGATGTTCAATATGGCTACTTTTTAGCGTTTTGACAGGGTGTTCAATATGGCGGCGCCTATCTTCAGCGGGTAATAGAAAGAGATACAGAATGAGACAGCGATAGTCAATTACAAATCAGGTGATCCAATCACTTTGAAATTTTGACGTCTATGCAGAAGATATCACACTTAGTTATCATTCACAATGCTAGATTCATTTACTGAACATATAACTGAACGTGATGTGAAATTATTGTTTAACAAATCATTTTTTTTTACCACCACGGCAGCCAACCATATAATTTAGCCATGGCAGGAAAAGTAAAAAAACCCTCAGGAACAAGAGTGAATAATTCCATGTGAAATTTTTCCGCCACGAAATAAAGTGAAAAAATTGTGCAACACAGCAACACTTTTGGGCCTACATAAACCCTGTTTCAGTGTTTTGCGTAAAACACTTTTTACCCTTTTTAACCAAACCAACGACGACAACCCAGAATTTCCCGTTATGTTTTTCCGAAGTCCACCAATCGTCTCGACTTTTTCAATCATTCGGCGCATTCGGTGATGGTATCCCTTTTGAAATCGCTGTCATTTTCGGTCTGCCGAATCCAGCGAGTGCCTGTCAGAATGCTTGACAGATAAGTCAACACACTTGTACTTGTACACTATGGGTTGAAGTAGCTCTGACTTTGCAAGCGCAGCAAAGCAGGGAGGACAGGACCATAGTACATCCATATATGCACATAGGTAATTATTAAATTGATTTATTCTTTAAATTACAATTTTATGGTGAATTCTTAGCTAATCTATTGCAATGCATCTTTTTCAGTCTACTGATATCATAACAAAAGGTCTTTGTGAAATCGCCAGGAATGTGAAGAAAAAATTCCCTACAAAAATCGCGAGTGCTCCATGCATGCATGTATGGAGTACTCGCTATGGACCAACCTAGTGCTCCAAAATTAACCACAATTAATACAAAAATATGGTCCAATTAACAATTCGATGTCCTAGGACTGGACCATATACTCCAGCTCCGCATTACATCAGAGTAATCCATGGAGTACCCACAGTCCAATAAACATCGTGTAGTGATTACAATGGTTAAAAAAGAGCAATGATCAGTTTACAACATGTTTGTGTAGAAATATGAGTTGGGCCATTGCTGCATTACAGTGGAGTACCATGGTAAGTACTCCAGTGGACCACATGATCCAACGATTTCTGCAGGGTTTATACAATTTCCAGTTGAGATGTGGGTGCTGTGACCGAACGAATACTGCAAGCAATAATGTAAGTGGTTTAATATCCATTGATTTTGTATATCTAACGACTGCTCACAATGTTTTTAAACGGTTTTATTTCTTTTGTAAACAATATGTCTACGGCGGCGGAGGCAAAAGTCGATGTAGTTATATCAATTCATCATAATGTATTAGCGCATTATGGACGCATCAACTATGATTTTTTGGGTAATGATTGTTACAACGCAGCAACAAGTAGGTAATAATGCAATTTTTTGAACTTCAAAAGTTGTACGTTACATATTTTTTTCTTAACAGATTGCGTAATAATGGCATAACCACATCCGATACAACGCGAACAAATGGATAATCTGCAGGCTTGTGTACTAAAATGCTGTTAAATACATGTTAATATATTAACATTATTAAATTTGTATGTATTATATGTGCCGTACTCTGGATATTGTAAGGACAGGCTAATGTTTAGGAAAGATGATAAGAAATTATAATGGTTATTTACATAAAAAGAAAGCTGATTCAATTGCTTTTCTTTCCATTATAATTTCCTTTCATTTAAATTAATATTTCTTTAAAAAATTTTAATTTTTGTAAACTGCCTTTTGGGCATTCAGAAGTATATGTATGGTATACTGTAACTTCTAAGGACAGGCTAATGTTTAGGAAAGATGATAAAAAATTATAATGGTTATTTACATAAAAAGAAAGCTGATTCAATTGCTTTTCTTGCCATTATAATTTCTTTTCACTTTAATTAATGTTTCTTTAAAAAATTTTAATTTTTGTAAACTGCCTTTTGGGCATTCAGAAGTATATGTACGGTACACTGTAACTTCTAAGGACATGCTAATGTTTAGGAAAGATGATAGGAAATTATAATGATTATTTACATAGAAAGAAAGCTGATTCAATTGCTTTTCTTGCCATTATAATTTCTTTTCATTTTAATTAATATTTCTTAAAAAAATTTTAATTTTTGTAAACTGCCTTTTGGTCATTCAGAAGTATATGTACGGTATACTGTAACTTCTAAGGACAGGCTAATGTTTAGGAAAGCTGATAATAAATTATAATCGTTATTTACATAAAAAGAAAGCTGATTCAATTGCTTTTCTTGCCATTATAATATCTTTTCATTTTAATTAATATTTCTTTAAAAAAATTTAATTTTTGTAAACTGCCTTTTGGGCATTCAGAAGTATATGTACGGTATACTGTAACTTCTAAGGACAGGCTAATGTTTAGGAAGATGATAAGAAATTATAATGGTTATTTACATAAAAAGAAAGCTGATTCAATTGATTTTCTTGGCATTATAATTTATTTTCATTTTAATTAATATTTCTTTAAAAAAATTTAATTTTTGTAAACTGCCTTTTGGGCATTCAGAAGTATATGTACGGTACACTGTAACTTCTAAGGACATGCTAATGTTTAGGAAAGATGATAAGAAATTATAATGATTATTTACATAAAAAGAAAGCTGATTCAATTGCTTTTCTTGCCATTATAATTTCTTTTCATTTTAATTAATATTTCTTTAAAAAATTTTAATTTTTGTATACTGAATTTTGGGCATTCAGAAGTATATGTACGGTATACTGTAACTTCTAAGGACAGGCTAATATTTAGGAAAGATGATAAGAAATTATAGTGGTTATTTACATAGAAAGAAAGCTGATTCAATTGCTTTCCTTGCCATTATAATTTCTTTTCATTTTAATTAATATTTCTTTAAAAAATTTTAATTTTTGTAAACTGCCTTTTGGGCATTCAGAAGTATATGTACGGTATACTGTAACTTCTAAGGACAGGCTAATGTTTGGGAAAGATGATAAGAAATTATAATGATTATTTACATAAAAAGAAAGCTGATTCAATTGCTTTTCTTGCCATTATAATTTCTTTTCATTTTAATTAATATTTCTTTAAAAAATTTTAATTTTTGTATACTGAATTTTGGGCATTCAGAAGTATATGTACGGTATACTGTAACTTCTAAGGACAGGCTAATGTTTTGGAAAGATGATAAGAAATTATAATGGTTATTTACATAAAAAGAAAGCTGATTCAGTTGCTTTTCTTGTCATTGTAATTTCTTTTCATTTTAATTAATATTTCTTTAAAAAATTTTAATTTTTGTAAACTGCCTTTTGGGCATTCAGAAGTATATGTACGGTATACTGTAACTTCTAAGGACAGGCTAATGTTTGGGAAAGATGATAAGAAATTATAATGATTATTTACATAAAAAGAAAGCTGATTCAATTGCTTTTCTTGCCATTATAATTTCTTTTCATTTTAATTAATATTTCTTTAAAAAATTTTAATTTTTGTATACTGCATTTTGGGCATTCAGAAGTATATGTACGGTATACTGTAACTTCTAAGGACAGGCTAATATTTAGGAAAGATGATAAGAAATTATAATGATTATTTACATAAAAAGAAAGCTGATTCAATTGCTTTTCTTGGCATTATAATTTCTTTTCATTTTAATTAATATTTCTTTAAAAAATTTTAATTTTTGTATACTGCATTTTGGGCATTCAGAAGTATATGTACGGTATACTGTAACTTCTAAGGACAGGCTAATATTTAGGAAAGATGATAAGAAATTATAATGGTTATTTACATAGAAAGAAAGCTGATTCAATTGCTTTTCTTGCCATTATAATTTCTTTTCATTTTAATTAATATTTCTTTAAAAAATTTTAATTTTTGTAAACTGCCTTTTGTGCATTCAGAAGTATATGTACGGTATACTGTAACTTCTAAGGACAGGCTAATGTTTAGGAAAGATGATAAGAAATTTTAATGGTTATTTTCATAGAAAGAAAGCTGATTCAATTACTTTTCTTGCCATTATAATTTCTTTTCATTTTAATTACTATTTCTTTAAAAAATTTTAATTTTTGTAAACTGCCTTTTGGGCATTCAGAAGTATATGTACGGTATACTGTAACTTCTAAGGACAGGCTAATGTTTAGGAAAGATGATAATAAATTATAATAGTTATTTACATAAAAAGAAAGCTGATTCAATTGCTTTTCTTGCCATTATAATTTCTTTTCATTTTAATTAATATTTCTTTAAAAAATTTTAATTTTTGTAAACTGCCTTTTGGGCATTCAGAAGTATATGTACGGTATACTGTAACTTCTAAGGACAGGCTAATGTTTAGGAAAGATGATAAGAAATTATAATGGTTATTTACATAAAAAGAAAGCTGATTCAATTGCTTTTCTTGGCATTATAATTTCTTTTCATTTTAATTAATATTTCTTTAAAAAATTTTAATTTTTGTAAACTGCCTTTTGGGCATTCAGAAGTATATGTACGGTATACTGTAACTTCTAAGGACAGGCTAATGTTGAGGAAAGATGATAAGAAATTATAATGGTTATTTACATAAAAAGAAAGCTGATTCAATTGCTTTTCTTGCCATTATAATTTCTTTTCATTTTAATTAATATTTCTTTAAAAAATTTTAATTTTTGTAAACTGCCTTTTGGGCATTCAGAAGTATATGTACGGTATACTGTAACTTCTAAGGACAGGCTAATGTTTAGGAAAGATGATAAGAAATTATAAAGGTTATTTACATAAAAAGAAAGCTGATTCAATTGCTTTTCTTGTCATTATAATTTCTTTTCATTTTAGTTAATATTTCTTTAAAAAAATTTAATTTTTGTAAACTGCCTTTTGGGCATTCAGAAGTATATGTACGGTATACTGTAACTTCTAAGGACAGGCTAATGTTTAGGAAAGATGATAAGAAATTATAATGGTTATTTACAAAAAAGAAAGCTGATTCAATTGCTTTTCTTTCCATTATAATTTCCTTTCATTTCAATTAATATTTCTTTAAAAAATTTTAATTTTTGTATACTGCATTTTGGGCATTCAGAAGTATATGTACGGTATACTGTAACTTCTAAGGACAGGCTAATATTTAGGAAAGATGATAAGAAATTATAATGGTTATTTACATAGAAAGAAAGCTGATTCAATTGCTTTTCTTGCCATTATAATTTCTTTTCATTTTAATTAATATTTAAAAAATTTTAATTTTTGTAAACTGCCTTTTGGGAATTCAGAAGTATATGTACGGTATACTGTAACTTCTAAGGACAGGCTAATGTTTAGGAAAGATGATAAGAAATTATAATGGTTATTTACATAAAAAGAAAGCTGATTCAATTGCTTTTCTTGTCATTATAGTTTCTTTTCATTTTAATTAATATTAAAACTGCTTTCCACGTCTACTACGAGTACGCTGGTACTTACTTGTCAACTGCTTATACCAAAGAAAAATTTTGTGCAAAGTTAGTTTTATAAGGATTTATTAAACAAAATGTTAACTTAAATTTATTTATTTTATAATATACAAAGCTATTTGGAACAAAAAACAAATTGCATACATATTGTAACGAATTTACTGAAATTCCTCTTATTTGCAACCTTCTACTAATGTTCGAATCACTAAACTGTTGAATAAATAACTCCAATATTGAATAATGCAAAAATGGTCTTTATTAGACTACTTGAAAAATAACTTATACTTCGCAACTGATAGCTTGCTTAAATCAAAACTGATTTTCGTTTACTAGTTAGTTTCAGATATAAAATTACCAGCTTTAACTGCGTTTATAGCTTCTCATATGCGCGTGTATATGTGAGTGATACTTGCACAAATTATTGCCTACTTTTGAGCGCATCTCAGATAAGATATATGTACATGTTTGTGCGTTTTCTCTCCGCTGCGTGTACGTACATATGTGCAGACATAATGATTGACTTGTTGACGTGCATACAAGTCACTGCTTAGTATTGGCTTAGATATGATAGTATCACTTAGCGTTGCTAATATTCGTCACAATATGTTTGTTGGAAAGATCAGGATGTTACACCAAATTCCGCTTCCGTTTTTCCTTGTCTGGTTTCCTCGTATCTCGTACTCCATGCTGAAAAATTTAAATAAATAGAAAAATTGGATTATAGAGTATGTTGAATACATATTGGAGAAGAGTACATATTGGATATTCACGTGACTTTGACTACCAGTTTATGTGGTCACATACCTAACCCAGTTAACCAAAACAAAGTAACAAAAAAAGTAGATAACCACGTGAATAGTCCAATAGTTTTCTCGTATTGCTTTTCCACACCACCCAAGAGGCAGCAATTCAGGCGCGCTACCGACTTTTTTAGGGTGTTCGGTTCCCCAGGAGGCCTATTTTCACCCATACATAAGTAAATAAAAGATTGCACAATTCAGGTACGTACTAAAATTTTTACATATGTCGGTACATCGTACGATCTATTTACATCTTTAATCCAACATTTAATTTCTATATAAAATGCCATTAAAATGTATTTATGTTTTGATCTTTTTGAGTATTTTATAAATGTCAGTATAATATCGCCAGTTGGTTATCTTGGCCTGTCATAATATCTAAAAAGATCAAAATTTTCAGTTGAATCAGTTTACAATAAAACGTGCGACATATTTATTCATACTACTCCTACATAATAAAATTACTAAGCAATATGTTAAAAAATAAAATAAAAGATAGTACAATTCAGGTACATTAGTGCTATAGTTTTATATATATATATATATATATATATATATATATATATATATATATATATATATATATATTTACAACTACGTACTGTGACAGACCAGAAAAATATGACTTATGTAGTAAGTAGGCATGGGGGGAAATGGGATATGTAACGTAATAATAATAATTATATCTAACACCAGACAACTGCAAAGAAAATTAGCTTATACAAATTTACTGTAAAAAAGATCTCACTCCTGTAAAATAGGGGAATACATAAATCGTTGAACAAGGGAATGAGCGTACAACCTTACTATTTGGGAGCTCATTTTTAGATACCCAAATCGATAAAAACCTTATCCTTAGGATTGATTCGAAATTTGCGGACGAACACTAGTATCTAAAAACGGCGTTTTGTTTTGCACATGCAAAAAACTTATATTTTTAAGTTTTTCATGGGCCGATTTTTTATTAAAGCTATTAAGTAGAAAATAAGTTCTAATTCTTATAAAAATACATTTAAAAATATCGGTGTTGCAATTTTCACAACATTCGAACGGCTCTACGTGTATCACTTTCTCAAACATAATTTGAGAAAACCCAACCCTGTGACAAAGTGAATCAAAATTATCTGTGTAGATTTTCTCTAATTTCCACATAAATTCCACAAATTCGGTTGGAGGGCACACAAGTTGGCAATTGGAAAATTGCTTATCCTTGGTAAAAAAGAAATCGCTTTCAGTCATTTCATTTTCAAATCTTGGCAATGGTTTTGTACAGACATGATGCTTGGAATATTTAAAATACATATATCCCGAAAAATACACAAAAGCGCTTCTATGGAGGAAACTACTTTCATCAACATCAACCGAAATATTGATTTTGACATCTTGAAATGAGCGTGGTCTAGGCCTAGGTAAGCCTTGAAAAAGCTGCCAAGATGTATCTCTAACTAAGGCGTCGTTGCAAGCTGCTATTAGGGTGCTGTTAGAAAATTCTCCCACTCATCCTCAGGCAAGAGTTCGCAGTTCCCCTTGTCAACGCATTTAATATAACTTATGCCCCAGGCTTGCCTTAAGAGATACGAGAATCTCTGCGGAGTTATCCTCGTATCAAATAACCCACCTCTACGAATATGACCAAATAAGTTTTCTAATTTATCTTGACATAGTTTACGTGTGAGTAAAAATGTAAAGCCATTATTTGACAAGAATTGCCACAAATGACGCAAACTACCTATATTTAAGAGCCAATCTTTTATAAAGAGATAAGTGTTGGTAATATCACATTCTTCCTCGTAAACTTTAATTGAGCTTAAGAACTGCTCTGCCTCGTCAAGAAAATTCAGTTGATTCGCTGTACCTTGAAATGGTTCTTTAAAATTTCCTACTTTTCCAAAGTAGCTGCTATTAAATATATTAAAAAGTTTATCGAAAAAAAGGTCGAACTCGGCAGTGTTAAAAAAGGATGGAGATTTGGAACTATTTAAAAGCCCGGAGCTCTAGGTAGCGAACATTGCACTTGCCACAGAATTACTAAAGACCTATGTAGCTAAATGTACGCTCATTTTATCGAAAACTTTCGTCTTACATGTTTTTTGGTTAATTTATGTGTACATGAAATATCATACTGAGACCCTTGTTAATAAAGATGTACAATATCCATCCAATCTACAGGGCGGTCTTGAAAAAATACTCTATTTTTGTTATTTTCCAAACAGTTTCTAGTACTTTTGATGAGATGTGGGGAATCAAAGAAATAAAATATTTTATGGCCGTTTACCTCGAAGAATGGCCTTTCCCGAGAGACTCGCACAATATTTGAAAACCCTACAAAATTTGGCCCTTGGTCGGTTACCATTTGGCAGGGATGAAGTCCAATACTCTGAAGCTGAGTTATAATTTCAAAAACGTATTGTTTTAAAACAGATCCTCGGCACGTTTTGTGCACAAAAAAGTATGCCAAAGGATGGTTCCAAGCCTTCCCACCGATGCCTTGGACAAGGACAGCTAAAACGCTCGTAGCTACTCTGGATGTGCGATTTTCATCGCCATTGTCCTCCAGTCTCATAATTAAATCCCTATTACTTTCAAATTGGACATGCACTTTCAGGGACATTTCATCACAGCATATAGAAACATACTTCTGTGCCTCTGTGAAGCCACGGCTTCTCAGCTCTAGAGCTTTTATGCTGCTGTAGCCGCAGACAGGGTTACGTGGCCAACTTTGAACAAACCGTTCTAGTGTTTTTCTGGATGGCCAGGTGAATAGGGGCTTAAGGTACCTATAAGCTAAAGGAGTAATAAACTTAACAGCTAGTGCTAACGTTTTTACCTCCCTGCCAAATCTATGTATGTCCCTTAGGCGTTCGGGGTGTGTTTCTAAGGCAATTCCTCACACATTCTGCCACATGTGGAGGCAATTTGGCACATAGTTCTTGGATTTCACTGTCCTGCCATTCTACAGTTAAATCCGGATTAACCTCTAAACTATTTCGCGCAGCCTACCCAACTCCTCATCTTTTTCTTTTATAATTTGCCGGTACTTTCTTTTTCTAGGAGTTCCATCAGTCAGATGTTTAGGTGTTTGGATTTGTCTGCTATTAGCCCCTATTTGGATTAGAGAAGTTAAACTCAACATCCGAAGAGGGAAGATGGAATTCCTCAAAGGATACTTCATCCATATCTGGGGTTAAAGTCCATTCTGCCTCTCTGGGCGACAGAGTTACCGGCTGTAAATCTTCGACGCCTAAAACTATAGCTTCAAGAGAAGACTCAACTGTGATTGGAATTGGCGTCATTTCTGCCTCTGTGGGCGACAAGTGGACAGGTTGAAAATCTTCTATGCCTAACACTATCATTGCCTCATGTAAACTTCCATCAGGTGAAGGGAATTTAGGGTAAAGTGTACTACCTAAGTCATTTTTCTCATCGACTGTCACCGGAGGCTCTAGAACTCTTAAATTTATGTCTGGCAATGCTTTAGCTTCAAGAGAAGACTCAACTGTGATTGGAGATGGCGTCATTTCTGCCTCTGTGGGCGACAAGTGGACAGGTTGAAAATTTTCTATGCCTAACACTACCATTGCCTCATGTGAACTTCCCTCAGGTGAAGGGAATTTAGGGTCAAGTGTACTACCTAAGTCATTTTTCTCATAGCCTGTCACCGGAGGCTCTAAAACTCTTAAATTTATGTCTGGCAATGCGGTTTTGTAAAGTAACCGCCCCCATCTCACCTTGTGGGAGAAATGCCTTTGGCAAGCAAATATAAATTTTGATGTCGGGCCAGTAACACCCAACAGTCGCAACCATTCACGCCGCCTAATGAACGCAGAAATAAAACAAAAGAGCATGTATTAGTTGAAACGTATGGACAAGAAATGTAATGTGCATACATGTCTATATGAGGGAACTACGAAGCATAAATGGGTTTGAAAGATTAGTCAGTTGGTTTAGTAAAATGTAGCATGGAAGTCAAGGTTATTTAATGAAAGTGAAAGTCAAGGTTACAAAAATTTAACATAACAAATGGAAAAGCCGTCAAGAAGTGCGATCATTATTATACCCACAAAAATGGGACCCTTAAAAATTTTGTCGCATTTATGCTATTGTAAGATGGTGAGTCTGGAAACGGCTAGTGAATTGTATTATTGTATTGTACTAGATTACGAAATATATGATATTGAGAATGAATGCAACTATGTAAAAGAAGAAGAAAGGTGATGGTCAATTTCCTGTTGTCAAGATATAAGCTATCATCCGGTGGCAAAATCCTGAGCCAGATAAATAATTTTGCATGTAAATGCAACAACAACGATTTGAGCCAGATAAATCCAGATAGAAGTCTGGTTCAATTTGTGAGCCAGATAATTTGTTAATTACTTCTTTTTAGGTTGGCAACGCGGCCTTTAATATACCTACTTTTTCAAAAATAGATGTCGCTACTTAGCCTTTCGCCGTATGAGTTAAATGAAAAACAGCGGCGACATCTGCCTATCACATTTCACGTGTGCGAAAATTTCACGAAATCTGCTTCTCAAGTCTCTCTTGTTCCAGAGCGTTCCCGTGAGAATTGAGCGTGAGCCGGAGCTTTAAAACTCACTGAAAGACGACAATAGACTGATTGCGAATAAAGAAAGTGTGTTTTATTAACTTATTTGCATCTCCGCTGAAATAAAGATATATTGGTCTAGTTTTACACTATACAATTTTTAATTTTTTATTATATGTAGTTAGAAGCGTGCTCTAAAAGTTAGCAGAATGGGATGCAAAGAAAATTGAAGGACACAAAGTATTATTTTTTTTAAAGAAATTGGAAGAAATTCCAGAATTGATCCCGGAAGGTTCTCGATATGACCTTGAAGAAGTTACAAACAAACAAACACAGGTAAAGTTAATAAAAGCGTGCCAATAAAAACAATTGAAGGATGGCGGATAGCGGGATGAGGAGAGCACCACTAATCGTTTTTCCAAAACTCGATCTGTATGAGCCAGATACCAAAAATTATTGATTTACCAGAAAATTTACATTGAGTTGTAACAATTTATAGATTTCGCACCAGAGCGGGAGAGGAGGGGGGAGGGTGGTTTCACTGCTCACTTTGCAATCCCTCGACTTATTTGACCCATTGAGTTTGTGTATTGGTGAGGGTCAGAATACGTAAAGTTATTATGTGTAGAAATTATTAAGAAGTAATTGTTCGAATGGGTCGTGGTATTTGCAGATTTTGTATTTGGGGATCGCATTTGAGGATTTGGAGCCTCTGCCCATTTCGACCACTGTATTAAGACTTTAAAACACATATTTATAAACATTTTCTACTCACCGGTCTATTTCTCCCTCCGGTGGGAAGGGAAAGAGCGGTACCCCTAACCCGCACCCAACTATACAAAATTTGTTTGCCATTTTCTGAAAAAAAATGAGAAAATTGTTATATATATAGAATTTCACATATTCACAAAATGTTTCGGTTTCAGGTTAAAAGTCTAGAATAGCTACCGACTGCTAGGTCGCGCCCAAAAATATCGGGAGAGGTGTTATTCCCAAATGCACCCCCCCCCCCCCCCCCACCCGCCGAATCAGCGATCGAAAGTATTTTTTCGAAACACATTTCTGCATTGGCGCCCTTAATAAGTTACGTTGGCTGGTCCACCAATGGTGTGGGATCAAAATAAATCCGTGCAAATTCAATTTGTACATAGTTTTTCTCCGTGTGTACAAAAAAATTACAACAACCACCAGAAAATTGTAAACAGAGTTAAAAGTTCTCTTTTCCGCCCTCGAGTTATTGTTTCCGAGCTCAAGACGCGTAATTAGACACCTATCACGATACTTTTGGACGCATATCAGCTGTCGACTCCTGTTGGTAAACTATTAAAAAATTTTTGTTACGCCTTTGGGTTATTGTTAGTCTATACAATAGCATGAATCTCTCAATACACGTCCAAAAATATGGAGGGGTATAAAAAGACGCGTTTTGAACCCAGGATCGCGGATCCGAAAACCGCAACAAAAAATTTTGCATCGGTGAAGGGATATTTGTAATAGAAATTGGAACTTTTTATGTGGTTGTTGTACCTTTTTTTTGCACAGAAAAAAAAAGGTAATAGTCTAGTTAAGGGGTCTACTGCTACGAAAAATATCGAGTGAGGTGTCAAAAGACGCGTATTAATCTCGAGAACAATAATCCGAAGGCGGAAAAGAAAAATTGTATCTCTGTCCGGAGATATTTGCAGTTGAAGTTGGCGATTTCCATGTGGTTGTTGTTGTGTCGTACCCACAAAAAAAATTGTGCATCACCGTGGCGGTAGCCACGGTTATACCACACACCCGGACTTGGCATGGCGTAGCCCAGGGTTATTTTTTATAATCGCGGCCGAAGGCCGCCAACGCAGAAAAGTGTTCTGCGCAAAAATCTTATGGATCCGACCCCCGCTTTCGGAGGTACCCGCGGGTCTTTTTTCGGTTTTTCGTTAATATCTTTTGAACGCGTTAAAATTTTTATTTTCCGCCTTCGGATTATTAATACTGATGTCAAGACGCGTCGTTTGACACCTCTCTCGATATTTTTGGTAGCGTATTAGCAGTCGACCCCTCAACTAGACTATTACCAAAAAAAATTGTGTACAAAGGGATTTTGAACGGATTTAATTTTGATCACACACGGAATTAATTGTGACCACACAACGGTCAAAATGTTTTCAGCCCAAAAATACTATGGATGCCAATCACGGTGTCGGAAGGGTCCGGTGCCATTTTTCGATATTTCGTGAATACTATTCGAACGACGTCAATCTCTTGCTTTCCTTTTTCGTGCGCGCGATCCTGGGTTAAAAACGCGTCTTTTCATACCCCTCTCGATATTTTTGGACGTTTTTGAAGGGTGTCATGCTGGCGTAAATAGCTACCGCATTTTTTGCTGGGATTTCACTAAAAGGGGCTGCAAATACTCACCAGCTGCAGAATTTCAAAAATCCAGTAAAGAGTATCTGAAAGAAGAAATTAAAATAACTTTATAATAAACATTAATACAAGGATATGTAAATATTGCAAATTGCCTAGTTAAATAATATATTCAACATGGCGTCTGCGTGACTTGCAATATTTTCCATATCATAATTAAAATCATTGAAATTCAATTACAATGCTCACCAAATTGAAGTACGCTACGTTGCTTCGCCTTTTCCTTATTGAATCTGTAAAGAAAAAACGTATTATTAACAATAACAAATTGTAAAATTTAAGCACAAAATTGTAAGCCACTTTTCTCGTTCAGTTGAAGAAAACGTTTAAAATAATTTTTCAAATCATGGCATGTATGTATGTGTTGCAGGGTTGCATAAAAAGGCTTTTCGCTATAAATTTTAATTAATTGAAAATTTTTTATATTTTTTGATTTCTAAATGAATTGTCAAGTGAAATAAAAATATAAACAAGCTATCATGGCGTGACAGCTGATTTGTACTTTTTTAATACCAAGTAGACAATCACGGCAGTAAAAAATTATTGAAGTGGTCGTTATATTTTGAATTTTTATTCTTATTTTGAAAATCCCTACGCCAGTGCCTTTAAAAAAGCTGAATCAGCCGACGAAATGAGCCAGCTTTATAATTGAGTCATGACTGGAGGAAGCAATTCTTCAGATGGCTTTATTTAAAATATTCGTTTTCACCAACACAGGGTGACTATAACTTGCCATATAAAACAGCTGATCCAACAAACCTTAAAGGCCAATTAATGGTGACTTATTCCTAACCAGATAAAACAGCTGATCGAAGCAACCTTATGGAAATCAATGTAATCGATTAATAGTGCCATACCATAGCCAACCAATTGGTTTTGGTTTTTCGCCACATCCATAACCTAAAAATATTTGAGTTGGTGAATTTATTAACTTTTTGAATATTTTACGTATTGGTTTGGGATACGTTTTGACTAAGAGACTTATTGTTTGTGGAATATGTTTGTAATTTTTTGCGTTTTCCTAATTTTTACGAAAATGTCAGCTGTTTAAGGTTATGGCACCATTAATCGATCACAATGGAGATGGTTATGGATGTGGGTATCGTTACGAATATGGCGTTAGAGTTAATGAAGTTTAACTGGCCCTATATGGAAGTCAATGTAGTTGGTCAATGGTGCCATATCATAACGCCGGAGCCACAACCATAGCAAGAGAACCAATTAGTTTTAAACAATAGTTATCACCAAATTATTGGATTAGGGGTGAGCTCGAAATTGAACCTAAAATCCTTTATCAGAAGGCCGATGCATCAAAAACAATTAGTTTTTAGTTTTTCGCCATATCCACAACTTACAAATATTTAAGTTGGCAAGTTTATTAGCTTTTCAGATACTATTATATATTAGATATATAATTTGTAAGTAATTTTTTTGAAGAATCTTTTTTCTGAAATTATCAGATTTTCTAGATGCAGCAATGCCAATAAATATGTTTACATAAACATGGTTATGACGAAGACATTATGACTTTGTTAAATTTGCCAGGGTCTTAATCTCCAGGTTAATAGATAGGCGTGAATATTTTATAGAATAAGTAAATGTACACATAGAGCATGTTTTACAATTTACAATTGAAACATATTTTGGTTTTGCATTTAAACTTAAAAATAAAAAAAATTCTTTTTCAACGAAGAGCGTTCGTTTGCATTTGCATTTATTAAATTTTCTGTCCCTTATAATCTAAATTATATGAAGTACATAACAAACGACAATTCCGTGTGAAAAAAAATCGTCACGAATTACAATCGATGCTGTGTGCAACACAGCAACACTTTTGAGCAAACATAAACCCTGTTTCAACTTTTCTTGGCCCTGCACGAAACCCTAATTGCCGATTGTGGCCAAACTAACAACGGCAACCCAGACTTTTCCCGTTATTTTTTCACGAAGGTCTTTATTCGGCTCGTGTTTTTTTACCATTCGGCTCGCTCGGCAATGGCAGTCATATTGAACAGCCTGTCAAACCTCCATATTGAACAGCCTGTCAAATGCTTGACAGATAAGATATCACACTTTGTCATCATTCACAATGTATGAAGCAAATCAGGTATAATTGTGCTATTTATAGTCATCTGATTTGGACCACCAAGTACAGATTGCCGTGGCGAATACGATTGATAAAAGTGCACATCACGCTCTATATACCGACTTTCCACATCGAGTACTTCGAGGCAAAGTATTTTTGCCCAAAATCATCTTGACCACCACAGTTCCACAAATTTTCCAGAAACAATTAATTTTTTTTAGAAAAATCACACCGAATAGTTCTAGTTATTGTTTACGAATTTAGAAACAATGAGAATGGCAAATACGAATGATTATGAAATATAATGTCAAAACGTATATGCACATGGTTGTATTTCAATGCACGAAAATGCTTTAAAAACGCATGAAATTGTTAAATTAAAGTTGAAAAAAAAAAAAAAATGATAAAAACTTTAATATAAATAAAAATCTTTTAAAAACAACAAATACGCCTTATATATTCTATTTATACATCATTTGGTAAGGTTTATCTCACTTTAAAATTTAAGCTAAATAAACTAAAGTTTTTTTTTTGAAATTTAGTCGAGAACTGTGCGTGTGAATGTGCGAATTTCACCAATCAGCTGTTAGTTGCGCTACTTTGTAAAATTTAAAATGATTATCACTACTAATATACTACCAAAGATACTTCTCTATTACAATTTTCACTGAACGGTAGTGAATTATTCCCTGTTTTCCTTACTTCGTAAAAGCAACCCGTCCAGATTTTTCAAGTTGGGAGAGTCAAAGATCTGTCATCATTGGAGAACAAACCTCTAGTAATTGCATCATGCACTAATTCTATGTATTGTATAAGTGTCCACAATTCATCGCAACTGACTCAGCTATATGTTGTACCCTATGGCCATCAGAGGGTTGTGTCTCCGCTATTCGGTACAGCCTGCTCTGTTATGTTAGTTATTTAACCACTGCCGCTAGATGGGCCTCCTAAGCATTATCTAAGCGATAGGCGTTTTTTTTTTCACGCGCAAACGAAACGTATACGCGGCAGGCATGCTTAACCAACGAACCGATATCATATCGTTACGATAATCTATATATTAATATGCTAACAAAATTTCCGAACAATCAATTGACAGGCTGTTTCGCATACTTAGCATACGTAAAATCAGATGAAAGTTATATGAATCGATAGGTATTGATCAGCCGCAGTGCATAGGCCTATTTTTGTTAACAAATATTACTCTATTTATTTATAATTAATAGAAAAAGTTTTTTGTAAATTCGAAAATCTGTGCAACTATCGAAATTGCCATCTGTAGGACGCATTATGTTCACAAACCGCCCTGAGTACATAGCTCCAAATTCTCAATTGTTGCGTTGCTCAAATGTTTCATCTCTACATATGTATATATTTGTACACGCCAAACGGTGAGAGAACTACTGCTTCGTTCATTTTTTTTTTTTTTTTTCGGACGTTGTGGCAGCGCACTGCCCTCAAGTGGCCCGATGAAACCAGGCTAATCCTGTTTTTGGTTTTTTTTAATTCATACATACTGTTTTTTTTGTTTTTTTTTTATGTATCCTAATTCTTATTTATGTGTTATTTATAATTTTTTTGTTACCGAGTCTTTGAGAGGCAGTGGCTTCTTAAGCGCCGAGATCTAAAACCGCAGAGAAACTCATCAGCTGAGAAATATAGATTCACAAAACACAATAGACTAAAAGTAAATATAGTTTTTTAATTATTAAGAGAAGATAGAACCGTCTTTTTTTTGGCAAAGAGCGAGTCCGAAACATAAATTATTCTCGAGTGAGAGTTATAATCTTCATACAAACATAGAAAAGGTTCGTGTAGTTGGAAATTGCTTCTGCATTGTTTAAGAATTATAGGTTTATAATGCCTTGAAACTCGGCATGGAACGTTCAAGTTTACTTCGTTCAAAATAAATGGGCTTGAAATCGATTCATTTAAAAGTCTAGCCATAAATAGTACACCTAGCATTTCTCTACGACTTGCAAGTGTAGGAAGATTTATTAGTTTTAATCGATTAGTGTAAGGAGGAAGATTATACGGAGAGTCCCATTGAAGATTTCTCAAGGCGAAAAGTAAAAACTGTTTTTGAATTGATTCTAGTCTATCCACATGAACTTGATAACGCGGATTTCAAATTATCGATCCATATTCTAATATCGGCCTCACCAATGATGTAAAAAGGGTTTTTGTAACGTAAGGATCACCAATCACCATCTGTTGAAATAAAATATTGTTTCCCATTGTTTCCAATTACCTATATTGGTTTGTACCAAAATCCTTAAAAAATTGTTCTAAAATAATTATTAGCGCACAAAAAAACTTTAAAGAGAAGTAATAATTTAACCGGCCTATTTTTTTGGACAAATTTTACTTACACGTAAAAGTATAGGTCTTTATTTAACAGGTTCTTTGTTTTTCATTTTAGGTGCTTTAAAAAAAATTAAATCAGAAATAATGAGCCAACTTTTGTTCAAACTCACTAAATTTATTTATTTATAACAATTAATTGCAAATTTGACACAAATGTTTTTTGCATTTCCAGATTTTATGCTCATTTTAGATATAGCACGTCTTATAGTGAACAAAAAATAAAAAAATATGCTACAAAGATATTACATTACAATTTGTATATTGTCTTTTATGCTAATTTATTTTGATATTTCTTATTTTATTTTATTATATTATCTTTTATCACGTTGTATATTAAATTTGCTACAAAGATATTACATTAAAATTTGTATATTGTCTTTTATGCTAATTTATTTTGATATTTCTTATTTTATTTTATTATATTATCTTTTATTTCAACTTAGTTTATTATTATTTAAATGCAACTTGATTGAATCGGAAAATTTCACGTTGTATATTAAAGGAAAAAAAACGACCCAAAAACGTTTTCGATTTTAGGTCGAAATATTGCATAGGCAGTATATTACCCACTATCTATATATTAATACGCAAACAAAATTTCCATACAATCAATTGACAGGCTGTTTCGCATACTTAGCATACGTAAAATCATATGAAAGTTATATGAATCGATTCGTATTGATCAGCCGCAGTGCATAGGCCTATTTTTGTTAACAAATATTACTCTATTTGTTTATAATTAATAGAAAATTTTTTTTGTAAATTCGAAAATCTGTGCAACTATCGAAATTGCCATCTGTAGGACGCATTATGTTTTCAATTGTTGCGTTGCTCAAATGTTTCATCGCTACATATGTATATATTTGTACACGCCAAACGGTGAGAAAACTACTGCTTCATTTATTTTCTGTTGAAACAAAATATTGTTTCCCATTGTTTCCAATTACCTATATTGGTTTGTACCAAAATCCTTAAAAATTTGTTCTAAAATATTTATTAGCGCACAAAAAAAATTTAAAGAAGCCGTGTTTTTTAACACGCGTATATCCGTTTACGCTTAAACTTTATATTGACTGCTAAGAGACAAACTATAAATACACCTCTGAAATTGCTGCGCATACATTTTGTCCTACTAAATTTCAATACGCATTATACTCAGATGTAACTGAAATATGTGTCTTTGTTTCACCCTGTACACTAATTCTATGTATTATATGTGTGTCCACAATTCATCGCAACTGATTCAGCTATATGTTATACCCTATGGCCATCAGAGCGTTGCGTCTCCGCTTTTCGGTACACCCTGTTGCTGTAGCTAGTTGTTTTACCACAGCCGCTAGATGGGTCTCCTAAGCATTATCTAAGCGAAGATAGGCGTTTTTTAACACGCGCAAACGAAACGTATACGCGCGTGTTAAAAAACACGGCTAGAGAACTAATAACTTAACCGGCCTATTTTTTCGGACAAATTTTACTTACACGTAAAAGCATAGGTATTTATTTAACAGATTCTTTGTTTTTCATTTTAGGTGCTTTTAAAAAAAATGAAATCAGAAATAATGAGTCAACTTTTGTTCAAACTCACAAAATTTATTTATTTCTAACAATTAATTGCAAATTTGACCCAAATGTTTTTGCATTTCCAGATTTTATGCTCATTTTAGATATAGCACGCCTTATAGTGAACAAAAAATAAATAAATTTTCTACAAAGATATTACATTAAAATTTGTATATTGTCTTTTATGCTAATTTATTTTGATATTTATTTTATTTTATTATATTATCTTTTATCACGTTGTATATTAAATCTGCTACAAAGATATTACATTAAAATTTTTATATTGTCTTTTATGCTAATTTATTTTGATATTTCTTATTTTATTTTATTATATTATCTCTCATTTCAACTTAGTTTATTATTATTTAAATGCAACTTGATTGAATCTGAAAATTTCACGTTGTATATTAAACGAAAAAAAAACGACCCAAAAACGTTTTCGATTTTAGGTCGAAATATTGCATAGGCAGTATATTACCCACTATCTATATATTAATACGCTAACCAAATTTCCATACAATCAATTGACAGGCCGTTTCGCATACTTAGCATACGTAAAATCATATAAAAGTTATATGAATCGATTCGTATTGATCAGCCGCAGTGCACAGGCCTATTTTTGTTAACAAATATTACTCTATTTGTTTATAATTAATAGAAACAGTTTTTTGTAAATTCGAAAATCTGTGCAACTATCGATACACCCTGTGCTGTTATGTTAGTTATTTAACCACTGCCGCTAGATGGGTCTCCTAAGCATTGTCTAAGCGAGATAGCGTATATAAAAAAACGGCTAATATTTCGAAGTGTTTCACCGGAAACGGTGGACATTTTTTGATAAACGATTAGCTTAACGTTAAGGTGCATCCCTGCTTTTGAGGGGTTTTCTTGCACACACTTTCGTTAGAATACATAGAATTAGTGTAGAGGGTGAAACATTTACACATATTTCAGTTACATCTGAGTATAATGCGTATTGAAATTTAGTAGTACACATTTTATGCGCAGCAATTTCAGAGGTGTATTTAAGGTTTGACGCTTAGCAGTCCATATAAGGTTAAAGCGTATAGACGTTTACGTGTAAAAAAAAAAAACACGGCTAATATCCCAGCCGACCAAGTTTGATTAATTTTCAAGACACAAAATGCTCAGAAGTGAGTTGATATGTGGACAAACGAAGACAGAAACTTTATTTTTATCGCAAAAAACCTGTAAACAAGCTCCTACGTGAAAAAGAGCGATAGATAATTTATATACCGCATATCAATCGATTAATGTTTGCAGTGTAATTAATATAAAACAAATTAGTCGCATGCTTTAATTTAGTTTTCAATTCAAGAATGGTTTCATGTGGCAAGCTCCTTCAAATTTTTTTGAGGGGCACGTCCATTTGCAACAACTTTTTTTTAAGCTCATATAGTGACAAAAATCTATCACGAAAAGTGTTTGATAACCGATTGACCAAAACATGATTTTTTTGATTAGCCGTTTTACCATCAACAATCAACGAAAATTGGTTTGCTTCAAGATCCAGCACCACTTTACTTAATTATGTGCTAGTTGAAATGCCATTGCTCTGCTACGTTGCTCTGCTTCGTTTGCGCGTGAAAAAAAACGCCTATCCTAGCTTAGATAATGCTTAGGAGACCCATCTAGCGGCAGTGGTTAAATAACTACAGCTTACAGCACAGGGTGTACCGAAAAGCGGAGACACAACCCTCTGATGGCCATAGCGTATAAAATATATATCAGCTGCGATGAATTGTGGACACACATAGAATGGAGAGGGTGAAACAAAGACACATATTTCAGTTACAGCTGAGTATAATGCGTATTGAAATTTAGTAGGACAAATTTTATGTGCAGCAATTTCAGAGGTGTATTTAAAGTTTGTCGCTTAGCAGTCCATATAAAGTTTAAGCGTAAACGTATATAGAAGTAAAAAAAAACACGGCTATTATATACTTCATTACAGTCAATACAAAAAAAATGTTCCCCTCCCCCCTGCAACCTCGCATGACTAATTCCATGTATTCTATGCGCGTCCACTATCACAACAGATTCAGCTGTATGTTACACACAGAAATACAACAGAGGGTTGTGACTCCGCTTTTCGGTAGACCCTGTAGCTAGTTGTTTAACCACTGCGGCTAGATGAGTCTCCTAAGCATTATCTAAGCGAGGATAGGCGTTGTTTTTCACGCGCAAACGAAACGTATACGCGTGTAAAAAAACACGGCTAATATATATTTCCCGCCTTTACTAAAGAGTTCAATTAGAAGAAATTTGTCTGTCGATATTAGCAGTGTTTTTTTTTCACACGCGTATACGTTTAGGTTTGCGCGTAAAAAAACGCTTATCCTCGCTTAGATAATCCTTAGGAGACCCATCTAGCGGCAGCGGTTATATAACTAGCTACAGAGCACAGTGTGTACCGAAAAGCGGAGACACAACCCTCTGATGGCCATAGGGTATAACATATTGTGGACACGCATAGAATACATAGAATTAGAACATAGACACATATTTCAGTTACATCTAAGTATAATAAGTATTGAAGTTTTGTAGGACAGTAGGATTTTATGCGCAGCAATTTCAGAGATGTATTTAAAGTTTGACGCTTAGCAGTCCATAAAAAGTTTAAGCGTAAAGATGTAAAAAAAGCGACAAACTTTAAATACACCTCTGAAATTGGTGCGCAAAACATTAGTACTACTAAATTTCAATACGCATTATACTCAGATGTAACTGAAATATGTGCCTCTACACTAATTCTATGTATTCTATGCGTGTCCACTAGTTTGACCGTTATTTTTTTTTTTTCGTATTTTCACTTGGCAAACCCCTTATATTTGTTCCAAATTAGAAAAAAAGCATCGGGTTGTAGTCTTGCATCAATTATTTCACCGCTCGTTCAGCTGTATCGTTTACCACCTGAATGCCATTAACAAGTTGAAGAGCAGTTTTAAAATTACTATCCGCAGGTCATAAACTTGGATCATTTTTCAAAAATGCTTTATTGATTTTAAAGCAAAGAAAAAAGTTTTTTGTCTCAGAAGAAATGAACTTATCCATTCCGTCTTCAATAACATGCATAACATTTAAATTTTGAATTGAGGCCCGTTTTACGTCTTCATCTAAAGCAAAGCCGGCTAAAAGTTGCACATTGTGCAATTTGAGTTCGTATTTTCACACAGACACTAACGATGTGCGATGACGATCGTTTGCTTTCGCTTGTCACTCACTAAAATCAACAGTGAATGCAAGAGGAAAAGTCCATGCTACTTTTTGGGCACATAATAAAAACAATATGCTGCAATGTTAAAGTGGCTTTTAATATGTTTTAGTTAGTATTATTAAGTTCATTTGAACATACATATTAATATTGACAATTTAAATATTAATTATTAATAACTAATAATTAATTAATTATTAATAAATATTGACAATTTAATATAAGTAACTTTTTAAAAGTTCTACTTAGTTTTATTAATTTTTATAAATTTTTTATATTGAATAACTTTATGTTTTGAAAATTTTTATTTCTATCTTTACATTTGATTTGTTTTGTAGTTCTTTCTTAATGAAAAAATTAATTTTTTTAAGTAAATTTTGCATTGAAGAAACACCATACCTTCTTTTATAAAAAAGTTTTATATGGCTAGCTCGACCTACGCGTTCTTAATTATACGAATATAAGTAAATATAGCTAGGATTAGCTAGAAATCAAATAACCAAAGTCCTTTTTAATTTCAAACTTCACAGTCTACATTTTCTTATAGCACGCTGTGGGGAGTTCTCACTCAATTTTTACATACACTTATGGAACTGTTTTAGTATTTGTGTGGCCGGCTCTGATCTAAAGTCTCACGACTCAATGCATTCACCATCTCTTTTTTTGACTCAACAAAAACACTGTTATCAAAAAATGCTAAAGCCACATATTCAGGACTCAAGTACCATAAGTGGTTTTTAAATTTTAATGCAACTTGAGATATATCAGCATAAAGTTTTTTAAAAGCTGGAAATCTTTGTATGGTGCTTGGTCAGCAGAGAACCACATTTCAACATATATTGAGACAATAAAAAAATATATTAGAGTTGGGTCGTTTCGTTCTGAACTTGTTCAATTGACCGGGTCTTTCAACTGAACAAGTGAACTAGATCTTCGATTTCGGTTCTATTTGTTCTTTTAGTTCATTTGTTCTTTTAGTTCGTTTTATCTAATGTTATTCTTTCTCTCATCTCGTTCGCGAACATACATACGTAAATTCATACATACATACGCAGAAATTCACAGTGAGCACGAATGTCGATGATTCCACTTACACTAAAGATATATATATGTGGTCATCTGTGTGTGTGGCACTGCTACACCAATATATGTATGGACTATTTATGAAAAACATGTTTTGTAAGAAACTAATTATTACATTTATTAAGCTTGAAAAGTTCATATTTACAATTTGTGTCTGTATTCTTTCAATTTCCTGGATCTTCCGAAATTTGTAACTTTTTTTTAAGTTAATTATAGATATATATATTAACTTATTTATTCGTAACACATTTAAATATACCTACACAAAGCATTGCCGCATACACACACCCATCTATACTTGTTGGCTTTTTTCGCGGGTGCGAGGAGCAGTGATCAAATTTGCTTGAAAAAAAAAAAGATCAGATGAACAAAAAGAACAACTTGTTCGTTCATCAGAAAAAGAACAAAAGATTCGAATCTCTGAAATGAACGAAAAGTACAACTCTAAAATATATATTACGTTAAGCTTTCCTATCTTTTACTGCCACATCAAATTCACGTGGAAATAAAAATATTTTTAAGCAGTATATAGCTTTTTCCATCCATCTCGCGTGGTGGACAGACCCAGGGGCGCGAAAAGCTGCATCTCGAATAGGTGGAGTCTCGCCAATAAATATTAGTGTTAACTCAAGAAACTCTCTGTAATCATCTCTTGGATGTTTAGTTTTGATCGCATCGTTCACAAATTCAATTCTTTTATCTTTATCTACTGTTAAATATTTTTTGATATCATTATCTTCCATTCCAGACTGATAACTATTTTGGTTAATATTTCCCCATGTATTTTTAAATTGCTCAAATATTAGCTGTGTTTCTTTTTTTACTTCTATATACATTTACTCTTAAACTTTATATGGACTGCTAAGCGACAAACTTTAAATACACCTCTGAAATTGGTGCGCATAAAATTTGTCCTACTACAATTCAATACGCATTATACTCAGATGTAACTGAGATGTGAAATGTGCTGTTATATTAGTTATTTAACCACTGCCGCTAGATGGGTCTCCTAAGCATTATATAAGCGAGGAAAGGCGTTTTTACATTTGGGCTTTTGGTTTTGCTCATCTTAACTTCAAAGGCACTTTTTAATACGACTTCCAAATTGTGGTGACGGCAAGGTAGCCAAAGACGCTGCTTGTGAAAACTGTGTTCAATAGTCATACAGGTTCCATTAAAAGGACCTGTATTTACGGCAGTTGTGTCGAACACAAAAGCTTTTATATGATCTTGAAGAACCCATTCAAATATAGCTTTACAAACAGCAGACGCCTGCACTCTGCCGTTCAACTTTTAAGTGCGGGCACTTCAAGTGGTTGCTCCGCACGCCCGCATGAAATTATGATTGGAAGTCTGTCAACTTTTTCATTCCCAGTAAGAGCTGGTAACAGCTTATCGTCCCAGTGCAAACAAATTGCACCAAGTTCGTTCTTGTTGAAACGTTCTTTTATATTTTTGAACTCTTCTGCTCGTATTTTTTCCCTTGAATTATGTATAGACGGCATTGCACTTGCTATATCAAATAAGTCATCTAACTTCGGCATCCAAGCCTTTTCTCTTTCTCTTTGCGTTTCTGATTTAATTTTAGAATTTTTATTCACTTTCCTCCATACATTACATAAACCTTCAACATTTGTTATGCAGTGTTGCTTGGTTCTAGTGGGATTTCAGCTTTATCCCAAAAAATATTCACTTCTTCGACCACTAATTAAGTACTCTCACGTAAATTTAATTTTACTGCTCGTAAATTAAAAAATTATACCTTCATAACTTCTTTGTTAGAAGGTATTTTACACTCACTTAAGGAAGGAGGAAAATAGCCTAACAAATGAATTTTTTCACGCAAAATTCTTGATGACATGTCTAATTACTTTAAATGCACGGCAATAAATGAAATGAAGTCGTCGTTAAGTAACAACAGCAATAATATTCTGCTCTGCTACTCTGTAAGAACTAACGGTAAACTGTTGCACTAATTATGTGTTGCAAATTGTTAGCAGAGATTTGTTATAAAAAAAAAAGAATACTAAACACACAAACTCGCTTTCACTGCACGTATAATTTCGACTGTAAAAAATTATTACAATACATATTTTAATTTCCTGACAGAAATTCCAAAGCCAATACAACTAAGTTAAATATTCTATGTTGTTACCAAGTGATAAATAAGCAAAGTAGTTTTATAACACAAATAATTATATGAAAATATGTTCGAATGCAAAGAATGCTCTGAGAAATCCTGCACAGGATGGATGAATTTAAGTCAAAAGTGGTAATGCCGGTAATTTCCAAAGAAGGGTACATACAGAAAAAACGGACATAGAAATATTTCACAAGGGCGTGTTGATGACCACTAGAGCTCTCCAAATGATGTACGAATATCTACAATCAAAGTATAATTTCAAATATATTGCGACTCGACGCCTAAATCAAGATTTACTTGAACACTTTTTCAGGACCAATCGTTGTAATCGGGGTATTAATGATCATCCTACACCGGAAGATTTCCGATAGAGGCTTCGTAAATATATATTGGGTAATAGTTCGTGCTGATTGAACCATATTTAATTCTCACTACATAAATATTCTTACAGTAAGAAATACTAAAAATTTAGATAAAACTGAAAATGTACGGCAAGACTCAGCAGAATGGCTCAATTGAGCCAAACCCCAACGAGCTCAATGAAGCGGACGGGGAATATCGTGAAGTTGTTGACGCGCTAAGCGGTATTAATATACACTGCGTTATTGGCATTCTGCAAGGACATGCATTAGCGTACTTGGCGGGTTATATAATCTGGAAGCAGAATCTCAACCAATATGAGTGTACAAATGCCACGATATATCCTTATACCGATCTTGTGTCAAAGGGTCTTTTGAAGAAACCTTCGTTTCACTTCTTGAATGGCATAAAGGGTCTAGAAGCTGTATTTGACAACGTGAACTCAATTGAAATCACACGTTTAAGAAATTAAAACAGTACTTGATTGACCAGAGCACATATGTGGACCTTCCAGAAAATGTAAAACGATTTTTTCAAGTGCCGCATCTTTTTCCGAATACTGATTTGAATAACCGCTCGAAGGTAGAGAAAGCAAAGTCGAGGCTGATGCGAAACAAAAAAAAAAATGAGTAAAGTAGCTCTATAATCTGGTAAAAGAAAGATCTAGAATTATTTTAATCAAATAAAAATTATATCTTTATTTCAGAACAACCCTGACGATACGAAAAACGGTCCTTATAAGGGCCACCACTAGTCAACATAGAGACAAAATTTGCTTAACAATTATACCCACGCAAAACGGCCCTTATCAGGGCCACAAACAGTTTACAAAGGGAAAAATTTGCTAGACAATTATGTTTTACATATTATAGATTTACTTTCGGATTATTAATATAATCCATATTAATAAAATTATGGTTATTGTCAGAGCAATATAGAAAAATTAGGGGATGACAAGAAAACAAAACCGGGTTGAACCCGATACTGGAGCTGAAAACGGAAACACTACAAACCGAACTTTTGCCATAGCAGGTAACGATACCAGATCCGGCCTAAAACCGAAATTGATACAAAAGCCTCCTGGCTAGAGCCAGAAGGAAAAACCGGAACCGTAATTGAAGCCAGTACTACAACCAAACTAGTATTAAAAAATGAAACCGAAAGCAAAATCGGTTCCGAAGAGAGGATCCAAAAGCAAAATTGGATCAAAACAACTGCGCAATGGCACTGAGCCCGAAAATGAAGTCTTGTTCTGTGGTATGGCGACTCAAATTCAAACACTGGGTGTGTTTTTAATTAAAAAAGATTACATCTCTCGGCATGGAGTGCATATCCTTCAAAGAAATCTGCACCTCAAATGCCGCCAAGACGGCTTGCCACCGTTAAACGTTATTGTGTATATATGTATGTATCTTCGATATTTATTACTTTACTAAATTAATTAATTTTTACTTCATGAAATACATGAAATCTTATTCATGAACATACAACGAACTCAGCATTTTACATACAATATCATCCTAAATTTTCAACATCTCTTGAAGACAGTGACGTTAGCTCATATACCTATGTACATTAGACTGGGTCGATTTATTAACCGATATCGCGCCATCGATTTTTCGATAGGATTTGGGCTCAGGAAAAAAAGTTCCACTACGCATACCTACCTAAAAAAATAATTTTCGAGTCTGCAAAAAAAGTGGCGAACGGGTCAATTTTTCGACCAAAACACTACCCGAAACCCAATAAGTATTTTTTTTTCAAAAAACTGTTGTAAAACCGATAACAGTTTCTTGAAAAAAAAAATATTTTTTGGGGTTTGGGGAGTGTTTTGGTCGAAAAATTTACCCTTTCGCCATTTTTTTTTGCAGACTCGAAAATTATTTTTTTTGGGTATGTGTAGTGTAACTTTTTTTCCTGAGCCCAAATCCTATCGAAAAATCAATGGGGCGATATCGGTTAACTTTCGTCCATACAAATCGACCCAGGTTAATGTACATCCATGTATTGAAATAATGGTCTACTACAAAACACATTTACCAATAGCGATAGAATTTCCCAATCATATATATTATTTCTAATTGCTGTTTTTATGTACGGGTCCCTTTTTCGCTCTTATTTGGAATCCAAATCTATAAATAAAGTTTTGTTTGTAAAGATGGAGATTCGGGCTATTAGCGAGCTTTTGGTAATTTTGGTCGTAGAGCTTTTGTTTAGCTATATTTTATTAAAATAATTTGTTAAAAATAAACGATTGTGAGCACACAAATAAATCTATTTCTACTATTGCACTGCATTACTGGCCGTTGCTATCATACGCTAGATGGCAGCGCAAGCCTGTAAGTTTTAATTGATTGATAGAACAGCTGATTTTTGTTGATTATTGATAAGGGACTTTTATATTGGTTGCGCAAGATACGCACGGGTCCGGTTCGTCTCACTTTAATACAAAATAAATCACCTTAGGCAGATAAAGTAAGAACTATGTATATACTTCCTAAAAAGCTGAATCTCGCTTTACAGTAAACTGCTTTGGAATATAAATACATACATTAAAATACATACATTAAAATACAATACATAACGGTCCCTTATTTATATATCATAAACAAAATAAATGTTACGACCATTAGATATTTTTCAAATCAATCACCCCTATTCTGCATTTCGATTACGTTCCCGTTCTACGCTCCGCTTTAATCGAAGTTCGGTATTCTGCATTACGACGGAATCGTAATGAGAAGAGGAAGAGCAAATGATTTTTTGAAATCAGCTGTTTGTACGGAATGTGTGAACATTGGAACAAAATAAATTAAAGAAAATTTGTAAAAAACACTGAAAAACGTTTATATTTTATTATCCACGCCATTTTGTACAAGAAAAGCAATAGAATATATGCCGCAGTGTTATATTTTTTTGAGTGAATTGCTTTTATAATTGTATGTGTGTTTCTGTCGTCGTTAGAATACATAGAATTAGTGTAGAGGGTGAAACATTTACACATATTTCAGTTACATCTGAGTATAATGCGTATTGAAATTTAGTAGTACACATTTTATGCGCAGCAATTTCAGAGGTGTATTTAAGGTTTGACGCTTAGCAGTCCATATAAGGTTAAAGCGTATAGACGTTTACGTGTAAAAAAAAAACACGGCTAATATCCCAGCCGACCAAGTTTGATTAATTTTCAAGACACAAAATGCTCAGAAGTGAGTTGATATGTGGACAAACGAAGATAGAAGCTTTATTTGTATCGCAAAAAACCTGTAAACAAGCTCCTACGTGAAAAAAGAGCGATAGATAATTTATATACCGCATATCACTCGATTAATGTTTGCAGTGTAATTAATATAAAACAAATTATTCGCATGCTTTAATTTAGTTTTCAATTCAAGAATGGTTTCATGTGGCAAGCTCCTTCAAATTTTTTTGAGGGGCACGTCCATTTGCAACAACTTTTTTTTAAGCTCATATAGTGACAAAAATCTATCACGAAAAGTGTTTGATAACCGATTGACCAAAACATGATTTTTTGATTAGCCGTTTTACCATCAACAATCAACGAAAATTGGTTTGCTTCAAGATCCAGCACCACTTTACTTAATTATGTGCTAGTTGAAATGCCATTGCTCTGCTACGTTGCTCTGCTTCGTTTGCGCGTGAAAAAAACGCCTATCCTAGCTTAGATAATGCTTAGGAGACCCATCTAGCGGCAGTGGTTAAATAACTACAGCTTACAGCACAGGGTGTACCGAAAAGCGGAGACACAACCCTCTGATGGCCATAGCGTATAAAATATATATCAGCTGCGATGAATTGTGGACACACATAGAATACATAGAATTAGTGTAGAGGGTGAAACAAAGACACATATTTCAGTTACAGCTGAGTATAATGCGTGTTGAAATTTAGTAGGACAAATTTTATGTGCAGCAATTTCAGAGGTGTATTTAAAGTTTGTCGCTTAGCAGTCCATATAAAGTTTAAGCGTAAACGTATATAGAAGTAAAAAAAAACACGGCTATTATATACTTCATTACAGTCAATACAAAAAAAAGTTCCCCTCCCCCCTGCAACCTCGCATGACTAATTCCATGTATTCTATGCGCGTCCACTATCACAACTGATTCAGCTGTATGTTACACACAGAAATACAACAGAGGGTTGTGACTCCGCTTTTCGGTAGACCCTGTAGCTAGTTGTTTAACCACTTCGGCTAGATGAGTCTCCTAAGCATTATCTAAGCGAGGATAGGCGTTGTTTTTCACGCGCAAACGAAACGTATACGCGTGTAAAAAAACACGGCTAATATATATTTCCCGCCTTTACTAAAGAGTTCAATTAGAAGAAATTTGTCTGTCGATATTAGCAGTGTTTTTTTTTCACACGCGTATACGTTTAGGTTTGCGCGAAAAAAAACGCTTATCCTCGCTTAGATAATCCTTGGGAGACCCATCTAGCGGCAGCGGTTATATAACTAGCTACAGAGCACAGTGTGTACCGAAAAGCGGAGACACAACCCTCTGATGGCCATAGGGTATGACATATTGTGGACACGCATAGAATACATAGAATTAGAACATAGACACATATTTCAGTTACATCTAAGTATAATAAGTATTGAAGTTTTGTAGGACAGTAGGATTTTATGCGCAGCAATTTCAGAGATGTATTTAAAGTTTGACGCTTAGCAGTCCATAAAAACTTTAAGCGTAAAGATGTAAAAAAAGCGACAAACTTTAAATACACCTCTGAAATTGGTGCGCAAAACATTAGTACTACTAAATTTCAATACGCATTATACTCAGATGTAACTGAAATATGTGCCTCTACACTAATTCTATGTATTCTATGCGTGTCCACTAGTTTGACCGTTATTTCTTTTTTTTCGTATTTTCACTTGGCAAACCCCTTAGATTTGTTCCACATTAGAAAAAAAGCATCGGGTTGTAGTCTTGCATCAATTATTTCACCGCTCGTTCAGCTGTATCGTTTATCACCTGAATGCCATTAACAAGTTGAAGAGCAGTTTTAAAATTACTATCCGCAGGCCATAAACTTGGATCATTTTTCAAAAATGCTTTATTGATTTTAAAGCAAAGAAAAAAGTTTTTTGTCTCAGAAGAAATGAACTTATCCATTCCGTCTTCAATAACATGCATAACATTTAAATTTTGAATTGAGGCCCGTTTTACGTCTTCATCTAAAGCAAAGCCGGCTAAAAGTTGCACATTGTGCAATTTGAGTTCGTATTTTCACACAGACACTGACGATGTGCGATGACGATCGTTTGCTTTCGCTTGTCACTCACTAAAATCAACAGTGAATGCAAGAGGAAAAGTCCATGCTACTTTTTGGGCACATAATAAAAACAATATGCTGCAATGTTAAAGTGGCTTTTAATATGTTTTAGTTAGTATTATTAAGTTCATTTGAACATACATATTAATATTGACAATTTAAATATTAATTATTAATAACTAATAATTAATTAATTATTAATAAATATTGACAATTTAATATAAGTAACTTTTTAAAAGTTCTACTTAGTTTTATTAATTTCTATAAATTTTTTTTATTGAATAACTTTATGTTTTGAAAATTTTTATTTCTATCTTTACATTTGATTTGTTTTGTAGTTCTTTCTTAATGAAAAAATTAATTTTTTTAAGTAAATTTTGCATTGAAGAAACACCATACCTTCTTTTATAAAAAAGTTTTATCTGGCTAGCTCGACATACGCGTTCTTAATTATACGAATATAAGTAAATATAGCTAGGATTAGCTAGAAATCAAATAACCAAAGTCCTTTTTAATTTCAAACTTCACAGTCTACATTTTCTTATAGCACACTGTGGGAAGTTCTCACTCAATTTTTACATACACTTATGGAACTGTTTTAGTATTTGTGTGGCCGGCTCTGATCTAAAGTCTCACGACTCAATGCATTCACCATCTCTTTTCTTGACTCAACAAAAACACTGTTATCAAAAAATGCTAAAGCCACATATTCAGGACTCAAGTACCATAAGTGGTTTTTAAATTTTAATGCAACTTGAGATATATCAGCATAAAGTTTTTTAAAAGCTGGAAATCTTTGTATGGTGCTTGGTCAGCAGAGAACCACATCTCAACATATATTGAGACAATAAAAAAATATATTAGAGTTGGGTCGTTTCGTTCTGAACTTGTTCAATTGACCGGGTCTTTCAACTGAACAAGTGAACTAGATCTTCGATTTCGGTTCTATTTGTTCTTTTAGTTCATTTGTTCTTTTAGTTAGTTTTATCTAATGTTATTCTTTCTCTCATCTCGTTCGCGAACACACATACGTAAATTCATACATACATACGCAGAAATTCACAGTGAGCACGAATGTCGATGATTCCACTTACACTAAAGATATATATGTGTGGTCATTTGTGTGTGTGGCACTGCTACACCAATATATGTATGGACTATTTATGAAAAACATGTTTTGTAAGAAACTAATTATTACATTTATTAAGCTTGAAAAGTTCATATTTACAATTTGTGTCTGTATTCTTTCAATTTCCTGGATCTTCCGAAATTTGTAACTTTTTTTTAAGTTAATTATAGATATATATATTAACTTATTTATTCGTAACACATTTAAATATACCTACACAAAGCATTGCCGCATACACACACCCATCTATACTTGTTGGCTTTTTTCGCGGGTGCGAGGAGCAGTGATCAAATTTGCTTGAAAAAAAAAAGAACAGATGAACAAAAAGAACAACTTGTTCGTTCATAAGAAAAAGAACAAAAGATTCGAATCTCTGAAATGAATGAAAAGTACAACTCTAAAATATATATTACGTTAAGCTTTCCTATCTTTTACTGCCACATCAAATTCACGTGGAAAAAAAAAATATTTTTAAGCAGTATATAGCTTTTTCTATCCATCTCGCGTGGTGGACAGACCCAGGGGCGCGAAAAGCTGCATCTCGAATAGGTGGAGTCTCGCTAAGAAATTAGTGTTAACTCAAGAAACTCTCTGTAATCATCTCTTGGATGTTTAGTTTTGATCGCATCGTTCACAAATTCAATTCTTTTATCTTTATCTACTGTTAAATATTTTTTGATATCATTATCTTCCATTCCAGACTGATAACTATTTTGGTTAATATTTCCCCATGTATTTTTAAATTGCTCAAATATTAGCTGTGTTTCTTTTTTTACTTCTATATACATTTACTCTTAAACTTTATATGGACTGCTAAGCGACAAACTTTAAATACACCTCTGAAATTGGTGCGCATAAAATTTGTCCTACTACAATTCAATACGCATTATACTCAGATGTAACTGAAATGTGAAATGTGCTGTTATATTAGTTATTTAACCACTGCCGCTAGATGGGTCTCCTAAGCATTATCTAAGCGAGGAAAGGCGTTTTTACATTTGGGCTTTTGGTTTTGCTCATCTTAACTTCAAAGGCAGTTTTTAATACGACTTCCAAATTGTGGTGACGGCAAGGTAGCCAAAGACGCTGCTTTTGAAAACTGTGTTCAATAGTCATACAGGTTCCATTAAAACTACCTGTATTTACGGCAGTTGTGTCGAACACAAAAGCTTTTATATGATCTTGAAGAACCCATTCAAATACAGCTTTACAAACAGCAGACGCCTGCTCTCTGCCGTTCAACTTTTAAGTGCGGGCACTTCAAGTAGTTGCTCCGCACGCCCGCATGAAATTATGATTGGAAGTCTGTCAACTTTTTCATTCCCAGTAAGAGCTGGTAACAGCTTCTCGTCCCAGTGCAAACAAATTGCACCAAGTTCGTTCTTGTTGAAACGTTCTTTTATATTTTTGGAATCTTCTGCTCGTATTTTTTCCCTTGAATTATGTATAGACGGCATTGCACTTGCTATATCAAATAAGTCATCTAACTTCGGCATCCAAGCCTTTTCTCTTTCTCTTTGCGTTTCTGATTTAATTTTAGAATTTTTATTCACTTTCCTGCATACATTACATAAACCTTCAATATTTGTTATGCAGTGTTGCTTGGTTCTAGTGGGGATTTCAGCTTTATCCCAAAAAATATTCACTTCTTCGACCACTAATTAAGTACTCTCACGTAAATTTAATTTTACTGCTCGTAAATTAAAAAATTATACCTTCACAACTTCTTTGTTAGAAGGTAGTTTACACTCACTTAAGGAAGGAGGAAAATAGCCTAACAAATGAATTTTTTCACGCAAAATTCTTGATGACATGTCTAATTACTTTAAATGCACGGCAATAAATGAAATGAAGTCGTCGTTAAGTAACAACAGCAATAATATTCTGCTCTGCTACTCAGTAAGAACTAACGGTAAACTGTTGCACTAATTATGTGTTGCAAATTGTTAGCAGAGATTTGTTATAGAAAAAAAAAGAATACTAAACACACAAACTCGCTTTCACTGCACGTATAATTTCGACTGTAAAAAATTATTACAATACATATTTTAATTTCCTGACAGAAATTCCAAAGCCAATACAACTAAGTTAAATATTCTATGTTGTTACCAAGTGATAAATAAGCAAAGTAGTTTTATAACACAAATAATTATATGAAAATATGTTCGAATGCAAAGAATGCTCTGAGAAATCCTGCACAGGATGGATGAATTTAAGTCAAAAGTGGTAATGCCGGTAATTTCCAAAGAAGGGTACATACAGAAAAAACGGACATAGAAATATTTCACAAGGGCGTGTTGATGACCACTAGAGCTCTCCCAATGATGTACGAATATCTACAATCAAAGTATAATTTCAAATATATTGCGACTCGACGCCTAAATCAAGATTTACTTGAACACTTTTTCAGGACCAATCGTTGTAATGGGGGTATTAATGATCATCCTACACCGGAAGATTTCCGATAGAGGCTTCGTAAATATATATTGGGTAATAGTTCGTGCTGATTGAACCATATTTAATTCTCACTACATAAATATTCTTACAGTAAGAAATACTAAAAATTTAGATAAAACAGAAAATGTACAGCAAGACTCAGCAGAATGGCTCAATTGAGCCAAACCCCAACGAGCTCAATGAAGCGGACGGGGAATATCGTGAAGTTGTTGACGCGCTAAGCGGTATTAATATACACTGCGTTATTGGCATTCTGCAAGAACATGCATTAGCGTACTTGGCGGGTTATATAATCTGGAAGCAGAATCTCAACCAATATGAGTATACAAATGCCACGGTATATCCTTATACCGATCTTGTGTCAAAGGGTCTTTTGAAGAAACCTTCGTTTCACTTCTTGAATGGCATAAAGGGTCTAGAAGCTGTATTTGACAACGTGAACTCAATTGAAATCGCACGTTTAAGAAATTAAAACAGTACTTGATTGACCAGAGCACATATGTGGACCTTCCAGAAAATGTAAAACGATTTTTTCAAGTGCCGCATCTTTTTCCGAATACTGATTTGACTAACCGCTCGAAGGTAGAGAAAGCAAAGTCGAGGCTGATGCGAAAAAAAAAAAAAAAAAATGAGTAAAGTAGCTCTATAATCTGGTAAAAGGAAGATCTAGAATTATTTTAATCAAATAAAAATTATATCTTTATTTCAGAACAACCCTGACGATACGAAAAACGGCCCTTATAAGGGCCACCACTAGTCAACAAAGAGACAAAATTTGCTTAACAATTATACCCACGCAAAACGGCCCTTATCAGGGCCACAAACAGTTTACAAAGGGAAAAATTTGCTAGACAATTATGTTTTACATATTATAGATTTACTTTTGAATTATTAATATAATCCATATTAATAAAATTATGGTTATTGTCAGAGCAATATAGAAAAATTAGGGGATGACAAGAAAACAAAACCGGGGTGAACCCGATACTGGAGCTGAAAACGGAAACACTACAAACCGAACTTTTGCCATAGCAGGTAACGATACCAGATCCGGCCTAAAACCGAAATTGATACAAAAGCCTCCTGGCTAGAGCCAGAAGGAAAAACCGGAACCGTAATTGAAGCCAGTACTACAACCAAACTAGTATTAAAAAATGAAACCGAAAGCAAAATCGGTTCCGAAGAGAGGATCCAAAAGCAAAATTGGATCAAAACAACCGCGCAATGGCACTGAGCCCGAAAATGAAGTCTTGTTCTGTGGTATGGCAACCCAAATTCAAACACTGGGTGTGTTTTTAATTAAAAAAGATTACATCTCTCGGCATGGAGTGCATATCCTTCAAAGAAATCTGCACCTCAAATGCCGCCAAGACGGCTTGCCACCGTTAAACGTTATTGTGTATATATGTATGTATCTTCGATATTTATTACTTTACTAAATTAATTAATTTTTACTTCATGAAATACATGAAATCTTATTCATGAACATACAATGAACTCAGCATTTTACTACAATATCATCCTAAATTTTCAACATCTCTTGAAGACAGTGACGTTGGCTCACATACCTATGTACATTAGACTGGGTCGATTTATTAACCGATATCGTGCCATCGATTTTTCGATAGGATTTGGGCTCAGGAAAAAAAGTTCCACTACGCATACCTACCTAAAAAAATAATTTTCGAGTCTGCAAAAAAAATGGCGAACGGGTCAATTTTTCGACCAAAACACTACCCGAAACCCAATAAGTATTTTTTTTTTCAAAAAACTGTTGTAAAACCGATAACAGTTTCTTGAAAAAAAAAAAATATTTTTTGGGGTTTGGGGAGTGTTTTGGTCGAAAAATTTACCCTTTCGCCATTTTTTTTTGCAGACTCGAAAATTATTTTTTTTTGGGTATGTGTAGTGTAACTTTTCTTCCTGAGCCCAAATCCTATCGAAAAATCAATGGCGCGATATCGGTTAACTTTCGTCCATACAAATCGACCCAGGTTAATGTACATCCATGTATTGAAATAATGGTCTACTACAAAACACATTTACCAATAGCGATAGCATTTCCCAATCATATATATTATTTCTAATTGCTGTTTTTATGTACGGGTTCCTTTTTCGCTCTTATTTGGAATCCAAACCCAATAAGTATTTTTTTTTTCAAAAAACTGTTGTAAAACCGATAACAGTTTCTTGAAAAAAAAAAAAATATTTTTTGGGGTTTGGGGAGTGTTTTGGTCGAAAAAAACCCTTAAAGTTTTGGTTGTAAAGATGGAGATTCGGGCTATTAGCGAGCTTTTGGTAATTTTGGTCGTAGAGCTTTTGTTTAGCTATATTTTATTAAAATAATTTGTTAAAAATAAACGATTGTGAGCACACAAATAAATCTATTTCTACTATTGCACTGCATTACTGGCCGTTGCTATCATACGCTAGATGGCAGCGCAAGCCTGTAAGTTTTAATTGATTGATAGAACAGCTGATTTTTGTTGATTATTGATAAGGGACTTTTATATTGGTTGCGCAAGATACGCACGGGTCCGGTTCGCCTCACTTTAATACAAAATAAATCACCTTAGGCAGATAAAGTAAGAACTATGTATATACTTCCTAAAAAGCTGAATCTCGCTTTACAGTAAACTGCTTTGGAATATAAATACATACATTAAAATACATACATTAAAATACAATACATAACGGTCCCTTATTTATATATCATAAACAAAATAAATGTTACGACCATTAGATATTTTTCAAATCAATCACCCCTATTCTGCATTTCGATTACGTTCCCGTTCTACGCTCCGCTTTAATCGAAGTTCGGTATTCTGCATTACGACGGAATCGTAATGAGAAGAGGAAGAGCAAATGATTTTTCGAAATCAGCTGTTTGTACGGAATGTGTGAACGTTGGAACAAAATAAATTAAAGAAAATTTGTAAAAAACACTGAAAAACGTTTATATTTTATTATCCACGCCATTTTGTACAAGAAAAGCAATAGAATATATTGCCGCAGTGTTATATTTTTTTGAGTGAATTGCTTTTATAATTGTATGTGTGTTTCTGTCGTTGTTTTGGCCAATTCCCAGCTGCATCACGCTGGAACCCGCTTTGAAAAAATCCAAATTTTTTTTGTGATTTCTATAACTACAAACGATGCAATTGATTGTAGTGAAATTCATTTTTTTGTAGTTTTTATAGTTACTCCGAAAATATAATACATTGTGCGGAAACCAAGCAATTTAAGGAAATTTGGGTTTTTTCTTTTTGAAATACGTTTTAAATCGTTTGTAGTTTTTCATACGAAAAAAAATTTTTTTTTTGGTGGACAGGTTTCGGAGATATCGCTAACGCATCTCAAAAAAACCAAGAACGCAGCAATTTGGAAGCACTAAAAGTACTTTTCCTATAACTACAAACGATGAAATTGATTGTAGTGAAATTCATTTTTTTGTAGTTCTTATAGTTACTCCGAAAATATAATACATTGTGCGGAAACCAAGCAATTTAAGCAAATTTGGTTTTTTTCTTTTTGAAATACGTTTTAAATCGTTTGTAGTTTTTCATTCGAAAAATAAATTTTTTTTTGGTCCACAGGTTTCGGAGATATCGCTAACGCATCTCAAAAAAACCAAGAACGCAGCAATTTGGAAGCACTAAAAGTACTTTTCCTATAACTACAAACGATGAAATTGATTGTAGTGAAATTCATTTTTTTGTAGTTCTTATAGTTACTCCGAAAATATAATACATTGTGCGGAAACCAAGCAATTTAAGTAAATTTGTTTTTTTTTTCTTTTTGAAATACGTTTTAAATCGTTTGTAGTTTTTCATACGAAAAAAAATTTTTTTTTTGGTGGACAGGTTTCGGAGATATCGCTAACGCATCTCAAAAAAACCAAGAACGCAGCAATTTGGAAGCACTAAAAGTACTTTTCCTATAACTACAAACGATGAAATTGATTGTAGTGAAATTCATTTTTTTGTAGTTCTTATAGTTACTCCGAAAATATAATACATTGTGCGGAAACCAAGCAATTTAAGCAAATTTGGTTTTTTTCTTTTTGAAATACGTTTTAAATCGTTTGTAGTTTTTCATTCGAAAAATAAATTTTTTTTTGGTCCACAGGTTTCGGAGATATCGCTAACGCATCTCAAAAAAACCAAGAACGCAGCAATTTGGAAGCACTAAAAGTACTTTTCCTATAACTACAAACGATGAAATTGATTGTAGTGAAATTCATTTTTTTGTAGTTCTTATAGTTACTCCGAAAATATAATACATTGTGCGGAAACCAAGTAATTTAAGTAAATTTGGGTTTTTTGTTTTTGAAATACGTTTTAAATCGTTTGTAGTTTTTCATACGAAAAAAAATTTTTTTTTTGGTCCACAGGTTTCGGAGATATCGCTAACGCATCTCAGAAAAACCAAGAACGCAGCAATTTGGAAGCACTAAAAGTACTTTTCCTATAACTACAAACGATGAAATTGATTGTAGTGAAATTCATTTTTTTGTAGTTCTTATAGTTACTCCGAAAATATAATACATTGTGCGGAAACCAAGCAATTTAAGCAAATTTGGGTTTTTTCTTTCTGAAATACGTTTTAGATCGTTTGTAGTTTTTCATAGGAAAAAAATTTTTTTTTTGGTCCACAGGTTTCGGAGATATCGCTAACGCATCTCAAAAAAACCAAGAACGCAGCAATTTGGAAGCACTAAAAGTACTTTTCCTATAACTACAAACGACGAAATTGATCGTAGTGAAATTCATTTTTTTGTAGTTCTTATAGTTACTACGAAAATATAATACATTGTGCGGAAACCAAGCAATTTAAGCAAATTTGGTTTTTTTCTTTTTGAAATACGTTTTAAATCGTTTGTAGTTTTTCATACGAAAAATAAATTTTTTTTTGGTCCACAGGTTTCGGAGATATCGCTAACGCATCTCAAAAAAACCAAGAACGCAGCAATTTGGAAGCACTAAAAGTACTTTTCCTATAACTACAAACCATGAAATTGATTGTAGTGAAATTCATTTTTTTGTAGTTTTTATAGTTACTCCGAAAATATAATACATTGTGCGGAAACCAAGCAATTTAAGGAAATTTGGGCTTTTTCTTTTTGAAATACGTTTTAAATCGTTTGTAGTTTTTCATACGAAAAAAAATTTTTTTTTTGTCGACAGGTTTCGGAGATATCGCTAACGCATCTCAAAAAAACCAAGAACGCAGCAATCTGGAAGCACTAAAAGTACTTTTCCTATAACTACAAACGATGAAATTGATTGTAGTGAAATTCATTTTTTTGTAGTTCTTATAGTTACTCCGAAAATATAATACATTGTGCGGAAACCAAGCAATTTAAGTAAATTTGGTTTTTTTTTTTGAAATACGTTTTAAATCGTTTGTAGTTTTTCATAGGAAAAAAAATTTTTTTTTTGGTCAATAGGTTTCGGAGATATCGCTAACGCATCTCAAAAAAAACCAAGAACGCAGCAATTTGGAAGCACTAAAAGTACTTTTCCTATAACTACAAACGATGAAATTGATTGTAGTGAAATTAATTTTTTTGTAGTTCTTATAGTTACTCCGAAAATATAATACATTGTGCGGAAACCAAGCAATTTAAGTAAATTTGTTTTTTTTTGTTTTTGAAATACGTTTTAAATCGTTTGTAGTTTTTCATAGGAAAAACAATTTTTTTTTTGGTCCATAGGTTTCGGAGATATCGCTAACGCATCTCAAAAAAACCAAGAACGCCGCAATTTGGAAGCACTAAAAGTACTTTTCCTATAACTACAAACGATGAAATTGATTGTAGTGAATTTCATTTTTTTGTAGTTCTTATAGTTACTCCGAAAATATAATACATTGTGCGGAAAACAAGCAATTTAAGTAAATTTGGTTTTTTTTGTTTTTGAAATACGTTTTAAATCGTTTGTAGTTTTTCATACGAAAAAAAAATTTTTTTTTTTGGTCCACAGGTTTCGGAGATATAATATATATGTAATATATTTTCGGAGTAACTATAAAAACTACAAAAAAATGAATTTCACTACAATCAATTTCATCGTTTGTAGTTATAGGAAAAGTACTTTTAGTGCTTCCAAATTGCTGCGTTCTTGGTTTTTTTGAGATGCGTTAGCGATATCTCCGAAACCTGTGGACCAAAAAAAAACTACAAACGATTTAAAACGTATTTCATAAACAAAAAAACCAAATTTACTTAAATTGCTTGTTTTCCGCACAATGTATTATATTTTCGGAGTAACTATAAGAACTACAAAAAAATGAATTTCACTACAATCAATTTCATCGTTTGTAGTTATAGGAAAAGTACTTTTAGTGCTTCCAAATTGCTGCGTTCTTGGTTTTTTTGAGATGCGTTAGCGATATCTCCGAAACGTATGGACCAAAAAAAAAATGTTTTTTCCTATGAAAAACTACAAACGATTTAAAACGTATTTCAGAAAGAAAAAACCCAAATTTGCTTAAATTGCTTGGTTTCCGCACAATGTATTATATTTTCGGAGTAACTATAAGAACTACAAAAAAATGAATTTCACTACAATCAATTTCATCGTTTGTAGTTTTAGGAAAAGTACTTTTAGTGCTTCCAAATTGCTGCGTTCTTGGTTTTTTTGAGATGCGTTAGCGATATCTCCGAAACCTATGGACCAAAAAAAAATTTTTTTTTTCCTATGAAAAACTAGAAACGATTTAAAACGTATTTCAAAAACAAAAAAACCAAATTTACTTAAATTGCTTGGTTTCCGCACAATGTATTATATTTTCGGAGTAACTATAAGAACTACAAAAAAATGAATTTCACTACAATCAATTTCATCGTTTGTAGTTATAGGAAAAGTACTTTTAGTGCTTCCAAATTGCTGCGTTCTTTGTTTTTTTGAGATGCGTTAGCGATATCTCCGAAACCTGTCGACCAAAAAAAAAATTTTTTTTCGTATGAAAAACCACAAACGATTTAAAACGTATTTCAAAAAGAAAAAGCCCAAATTTCCTTAAATTGCTTGGTTTCCGCACAATGTATTATATTTTCGGAGTAACTATAAAAACTACAAAAAAATGAATTTCACTACAATCAATTTCATCGTTTGTAGTTATAGGAAAAGTACTTTTAGTGCTTCCAAATTGCTGCGTTCTTTGTTTTTTTGAGATGCGTTAGCGATATCTCCGAAACCTGTCGACCAAAAAAAAAATTTTTTTTCGTATGAAAAACTACAAACGATTTAAAACGTATTTCAAAAAGAGAAAACCCAAATTTCCTTAAATTGCTTGGTTTCCGCACAATGTATTATATTTTCGGAGTAACTATAAAAACTACGAAAAAATGAATTTCACTACAATCAATTTCATCGTTTGTAGTTATAGGAAAAGTACTTTTAGTGCTTCCAAATTGCTGCGTTCTTTGTTTTTTTGAGATGCGTTAGCGATATCTCCGAAACCTGTCGACCAAAAAAAAAAATTTTTTTCGTGTGAAAAACTACAAACGATTTAAAACGTATTTCAAAAAGAAAAAACCCAAATTTCCTTAAATTGCTTGGTTTCCGCACAATGTATTATATTTTCGGAGTAACTATAAAAACTACAAAAAAATGAATTTCACTACAATCAATTTCATCGTTTGTAGTTATAGGAAAAGTACTTTTAGTGCTTCCAAATTGCTGCGTTCTTTGTTTTTTTGAGATGCGTTAGCGATGTCTCCGAAACCTGTCGACGAAAAAAAAAATTTTTTTTCGTATGAAAAACTACAAACGATTTAAAACGTATTTCAAAAAGAAAAAACCCAAATTTCCTTAAATTGCTTGGTTTCCGCAAAATGTATTATATTTTCGGTGTAACTATAAAAACTACAAAAAAATGAATTTCACTACAATCAATTTCATCGTTTGTAGTTATAGGAAAAGTACTTTTAGTGCTTCCAAATTGCTGCGTTCTTTGTTTTTTTGAGATGCGTTAGCGATGTCTCCGAAACCTGTCGACCAAAAAAAAAATTTTTTTCGTATGAAAAACTACAAACGATTTAAAACGTATTTCAAAAAGAAAAAACCCAAATTTCCTTAAATTGCTTGGTTTCCGCACAATGTATTATATTTTCGGAGTAACTATAAAAACTTCAAAAAAATGAATTTCACTAAAATCAATTTAATCGTTTGTAGTTATAGGAAAAGTACTTTTAGTGCTTCCAAATTGCTGCGTTCTTTGTTTTTTTGAGATGCGTTAGCGATATCTCCGAAACCTATCGACCAAAAAAAAAATTTTTTTTCGTATGAAAAACTACAAACGATTTAAAACGTATTTCAAAAAGAAAAAACCCAAATTTCCTTAAATTGCTTGGTTTCCGCACAATGTATTATATTTTCGGAGTAACTATAAAAACTACAAAAAAATGAATTTCACTACAATCAATTTCATCGTTTGTAGTTATAGGAAAAGTACTTTTAGTGCTTCCAAATTGCTGCGTTCTTTGTTTTTTTGAGATGCGTTAGCGATATCTCCGAAACCTGTCGACCAAAAAAAAAATTTTTTTTCGTATGAAAAACTACAAACGATTTAAAACGTATTTCAAAAAGAAAAAACCCAAATTTCCTTAAATTGCTTGGTTTCCGCACAATGTATTATATTTTCGGAGTAACTATAAAAACTACAAAAAAATGAATTTCACTACAATCAATTTCATCGTTTGTAGTTATAGGAAAAGTACTTTTAGTGCTTCCAAATTGCTGCGTTCTTGGTTTTTTTGAGATGCGTTAGCGATATCTCCGAAACCTGTGGACCAAAAAAAAATTTATTTTTCGTATGAAAAACTACAAACGATTTAAGACGTATTTCAAAAAGAAAAAAACCAAATTTGCTTAAATTGCTTGGTTTCCGCACAATGTATTATATTTTCGGAGTAACTATAAGAACTACAAAAAAATGAATTTCACTACAATCAATTGCATCGTTTGTAGTTATAGAAATCACAAAAAAAATTTGGATTTTTTCAAAGTGGGTTCCAGCGTGATGCAGCTCCAATTCCCTGCCGTGGCCACCAAGTTTTGTTAAAACTGATTCCTGCACGAATATAGTTGACATTTTCTGAATTTTATGGATGCGAATTTCATTGCACTGGCCTAAAATATTTTATGAAGATTTATTTATTCTTTCCGCAAGGATTGTTTACGTTTTCGCTTCACCTTCCTCTACTCCGGCAGCTTGCTTTGGCATATAACTGGACCCAACGAACAGACACAAATTATAGCTGTCTATTATATTGGAATCAATATCCGCGGCATTATTTGTGGAGTTGGAAAGCAACGGATACGAAAATGGCCAGGCGAAAATGAAAAGGCAAATATTGCGAGATTTGTGTAATCCATTTGAGATGAATGACGAATTGTAAGAAATTGAACTTAAAAGTGGTAAAGTTCAATGACTTATTTTCTTATTTAGGTTCAAAAAAACTTTCGACTTAATAAGGATGCTTTGAAGTATGTTTTAGATACTTTTGCGAGGAAAATACGTTCAAGGACTTCGACAACGACATAAGGTTTTTGACCTGGAAACATATAAAAAAACAGTCATAATCAAGCGTTTTACGTTTCTTAGCAAGTTTTACTTACATTTTTGTTAAAATTCTGTTATAAATTAATAAAAAAATAAAAAGAAAATATTTTTCCGCCAACAAATTTGCAACTTAGAAAAACGGAACTTGGATCGAAAGAGATTGGAACACAGAATACCAAAATTGCCAAATCGAAAAAATTCCAATCCAAGTCGAAATGCAGAATAGGGTTGAATACCTTATTGCACCATCTCCCATAATGGAGACATTTCACGTAAACTTTCGGCATGTTTGAAGGGCGAATTAATGGTGACCTATAACCATAACCAGATAAAACAGCTGATCACACCTACCTTATGGAAATCGATGTAATCGAGTTAACGTTATGGCATGGCACCATTAATCCATTACATTGATTTCCATAAGGTAGGTTCGATCAGTTGTTTTATCTGGGTATGGCTTTATGGTTATAAGTCATTGTTTAGGCCACCAGCCTAAATATTCCCTACCACCCTAATGCGAATTTTTGGCAATATTATTATTTACCGGTAACGGCCCACCCCTGCCGAGCGCTAACTTCAAAGGGGAATAACTCGACGGAAGTTAGCTATCGGCAGGTGGTGCGGACCTTTTTTCGTTTTAAACTCTTTCTTCTATTTTGGAACGTCCACGAGCCAGCAGCTAGCCCCAGGTGAGTAATATAAACCAACCATTTTCTACATTTACCATTTTTTACTAATTTGAGATTTTCATTGTAATTAATATTTGCAATTAATAATTTTAATAAATTTGAATGTGCCAAGTGCATTTTGTATTTCCATTAATTTCTTTCTAATTGAACTACTGCATATTAAATCGGAATTGCTATTTGTATTGTGAAATAATTAGCTTTCCTGACGGACAGGAAGTTTGTGAGTGTTTCACTTTTATAAACAAATATTGTAGCTCGTCGCTAATTCCTTTCTTTATATTTTATTAATAAATTGTAATTACTCGGTATTAATTCTTCTTTTTTTATTTCTTTTATTTGCGTGCGATTGCGCCCCACGACACGGGTGCCACATTCCCCCCGCTAACATTTGGTCCATTCGTGCCGAGACAATTTAAGTTGGAGAAAACCGCACCTTTTTTTAAATTTTTGCCAATTTTCATCTTTGGATAAATTAAACAAAATTTAAGGAGGCTATTATCAACATACATAAAAACCAGCGAAAACACAAACGAACGAGCAACACATACAGTCCAACTGGTCATCACAACACACATACAGCCATAAAATCATCCCATCATCAAAAGCATCACATTTATCACATCATCACAATATTGCTATCACATCATACAGTCCACTAACATTATCGTCACCTTGAGATCGCATCACATCACGTCAGCACACGACATCACACACAACCTTTCAACATCATAAACAGTCCATCATCACATACAACACAGTCAATTCATCACATTACATCTTTAGCATCAACCTCGTTATCTTCACACTCACAAATTCAAGGTACATGGTAAAAAAATTGCTTGGTGGTGCACATTTTTTTAGTTACGCGAATTACGTACGGAAAATGCACTCCGTGATAGAAGGAACAAAGGCAAAGCAAGTGAAACTGCTAAATTTCGTGTTTTTTAAACACACCAATCGCCTTTTGACTATCGGGTAATTCCCCCCACCAGTGGTAAGGGTTACCCGACACAGCTCAAGGCAGGACAGTCAGTGAATTTCTTTTAGTTTTTTTTTTCACACACTCATCACTGCACTGTGTTGTACCCCCACATACGTTGACAAAACTTGCTGCAGGAACCATATATTCACTTGGTTGATAGCCTTAGCTTATCTATAACAGAATTCACTTTATTAATCAGTTTGCGAGCTGAAATAATACCAAAAGCCAAAAAAGTATCACTACGTTGGGTGGCTAGTGGCTTGATCACACAATTAAACTATATCACTTTATATTATATAGCTTGTATTTTTCTCACTTTTTTCTTCTTAATAAATACTTTAAATTGTACGTTTTCCACGTCAAGTTGGATATACAAAATTTATTTCTTTTTGTTGGGAAAGATACCCCTGGTTGGTTAATTGAGGATACTCATCAGCGTCACTTTCACTTTTGTATACACATTAGATCAACATAAGGATTTCTATTTGTGTTTCAAATCTCGAGGTGGACACATTATATCCACATCGGAATTACTATCTTTTTTTTGACACTCTATTTGTGTTTCAAATCTAGAGGTGGACACGTTATATCCACATCGGAATTACTATCTTTTTTTTGACACTAAATTTCTTGGAAAATATTTCTATCTGTGTCCAACACACTTGTTAGACACATTAAATATTTGCAGACGATTCGCTTCCCTGCATTGCACAACTGTAGACACATTAAATCCTCGTCAGGATTTCTATCTGTGCTGCATATCACTACATACATAATAAATCCTCTTAGGATTTCATTCTGTATTTTTATATATATTTTTATACACACTAAATCCTTGTCAGGATTTCCATGTGTTTATTTCTATATCGCTGTATACACATTACATCCTCGTCAGGATTTCTATCTGTGGCTTACATAATCCTCGTGAGGATCTCTATAAGTGGTTCATATCACTGCCTACACATTACATTCACGTCAAGATTTACATCTGATACAAATTTTTGCTTATCACTAAATTCACATAAGATTGCTATCTGTGTTAACACATCCAATCAGATCAGAATTTCAATCTGTGTGTTTTTAAAGATTCTACTTATACAGCACAATCACAGCAGGATTGATAGCTGGACTACGTTCAAAAAACGACACACTTATAATTTTTGCTGCGGTTGAATACACACCAACGCCAGTAAGTCTTTTGCCTCCAATCTCGAACCCTTTAACCCTTACGGGTATACCAGTTTCATATTCCTCATACCGTACACCATAGGTCTAGGCAGACCTATATGCAGTTTCTAAGAAAAATTGTAAGTTTCACGAATTCATGAATAAAAACAAAGAAACTTAAATATTTATAGATTTTTTTTATTCAAATTTTTCCAAATGTTCATAAGTATGTAGATTTTCAATTTATTAAACTATTTTATGAGCCCGAGGCCTTATCCAAATAAAAACGCAGTATAAATATTTTATATTTGTATTTTTATTTTATATTCGATATTTCGACTTCAGTCTGAAGTCATCATCAGGACTGTGAAACAAAACAACATCAAAAATTATAACATTTTCAAAAATCAACCATAAAACAAATATCACTTACACAATTGAATATGTTATACAGACTAACCATATGTGCGAAACTTAAGATTGTTGGAGACAAATAATCATACAAAAATATAAACAATATTTCAAAGCACCGTAAATGTAAACAAAATTTTTGCAAAAACAAAAGTACATGGAGTGGCTAAAAGTACGACATACAAGCATACATATATCATCTGATTTTCCTATTGTTGTGGGAGAGATCTTCCTACCGCGCATTGTTGTTGCCTTAAAACTATGTTCCGATACACATGTGCGCAGTGGTCAGTGTCCGCTTTAAAATTCATCCTAGTACTATTAGGGGTGTTCGCTATATGAAGCATTTCCAAAGTAAATCTTTTATTATAATTTCTCTCCTCCTGTAAAATAGTTACATTATCGAAGTCTGGATAATGCCCCATATCTTTACAATGGGCTGACAAGGCCGTCTTATTTTCTGAATAATTGTTTCTTAACTTAATATTAGATCTGTGAGCGGAAATCCTTGTCTTGAGTTTTAATTTTGTTGTCGCCAAATCTTATAAATGCAGTTATTGCTTAAAATCTTTGTATGGACGTAGCGGCTCTATAGATTGGCAAAGAATCTGGTCTCCACTATTCTGAGCAGTGCTGCATATTTGCATGGTTCAGTCTTGCCGCTAGCAAAATTCCGATTTAGGCGTACAGCTCACTTTCATCAACCATTTTCCATTGCTTTGGTTTTTTCGGACTTTTTTTCTGATTGAAATTTTCAATTACTTTTAAAACTTTTCTATTTGTATGTCGCATGATAATAACTATAATTTCTTCAGTTATTATAGACTTGAATATTTCAAGTGGGCTTGAGGACAAAGAACACTTCACAGTTCCACCAGCTTCTCTCAATATATTGTGGCTGCGAACACGACCAGATGGTAGTGAAGTCTTACTCCATTTTGTTCCATCGGGAGCTACAAAAAAATTTGTTTGGTCGGGAACACCAACATGTCCTTCGCGCTCATCGTCGTCATCCGAGTCTTCAGGATCGCTTTCCACTTCAAGCACGTTTCCATCCTCGACATATGAAGCATACTCACCACACAATAAATCTCCCTCTCCATCAGAATCAAGGCCAGGTAAATCTTCGATGTCCAGCGGGGACAAAACCAAACCAAAAACCATCATCATCTGTGGATGTGACATGTTATACAAGACGCTCAAAATAAATAATAAATAATAATAAAAAGAGAGATGTTACCGGCTGAGCGTTGCTGCTCAGATGTAATCAAATTTTCCGACATTTTTGGTTCTACTTTTTCACAGAAAACAATAATAAAATAATGTTTTGACCACAACTTAGCACAGTGTGATGTCAACTGGCAGAATATTTTTTTGAAACAGTTACAATTTCTATTTGATTTAGCATTTTTACCGTTTTTTTTTTCAAAGTGATGGCGAATAAAACAAACATTTTATTAATTGCTACACCCATTGCCTCATAGATCTGGCTGGACCTATGGTGTAGGGTTAAGGTATAAGTTTTTTAAATTCGTAATAAAGTCGAAACTTACAAATATTTTTTAACTTTTTTATTTCATAATTATAGTTAATAGGTGCGTTGAGGATATCGTAAGATCTCAGGTGCGTAGCTTTTAAATTTCTATGTGAAAAATGCATTTAAAATTCGTATAGGTCTGGCCAGACCTATGTGTACCCATAAGGGTTAAACAAACATATTCAAATTAATAAAATCAATGGAGACTTATATTAGATTGGCTGATTCCATAGTCGAGTTTGAACAAGATTTCAACTCCGCCCCGGCTGAATCCCAGAACAAGCACACCCTTGCACTACTGCAAGAGTAGCTAAGGGCACTATGGAAGAAGACCAAGTCCACATATGAAAGTCTTCTCAGCAATCCTGAGCTGTCCAAAGAGGAACTCAGCTCGCTAAGAAGGAAGAATAAAAGCTGCTTCGCATTCTACCTTCAATGCATGTCTACTGTGGCGGCTGAATTCGAAGCTATCACCCCACAGCCAGCAAAAGATGAAGCAAAGGATGAAGACTCTTCGCGCCGTGGACATAAAATGTGGCTGCCGCCGATGTATTTAAAGGCGACTACCTTTCTTGGCCTGCCTTTAGAGATATGCTCACGGCCATTTACATCCACAATACCGATCTGAAAGATGTCGAGAAATTATATTATCTGAAACAAAAAAAACTCAAGGGGCGGCAAAAGAAATAGTGGGCAGGTGCTCGTTAACAAACGAGGGTTTTGCAACCGCCTGGAAAAACTTAAGCGACAGATATGAAAATAAACGTATCCTAGTAGACACCAACTTAAACTCTTATTTAATCTGAAAGCAGTCGAGCAGGAGTGTGGAACATCAATTAAAAAATTGCAACGTGAGATCAACAATTGCATATCTGCGCTACAATGTCATAATATTGACATCACAAATTGGGATGCAATTATAACTTACTTATGCTCCACAAAACTCCCTGAATCTACATTGGCTCTTTGGGAACAGACCGTAGAACGAAAAACAGATATACCGAAATGGGACGATATGGACAAATTCCTGCCCAATCGCTTCCAGACATTAGAGACGGTTTCTGATCTTAGGGGTAACAAAACCACAAAAGCACCCAAAAGTCAAAATTCGAATTCTAGGGAAAATTCTACGAAACTTGGAGTTTACCAAGCCAGCGTACCAAAATCAGCATGTAAGATGTGCAACAGTACGGAGCACAAATTACCAAATTGCCAAAAATTCCGTAGGTTGTCCACGTCAGGAAAAATCGAAATTGTAAAACACAGTAGCTACTGTCTGAATTGTCTATCGGGTGGACACACCTTGACCCGATGCACTAGCCAATTCAATCGCAGCACGTGCCATGCAAGGCACAACACCTTGCTCCATCTTCCGACAGCACAACCAAAGACAACTCCTCAAAGGTGGACTCAAAACGCCACCGACAACACACCTTCAACCTCACAGCAGGCTAGGACAAGGATGGAGTCTGAAAAAAGACAAGATAATGCTAATAACGTGTCTTCGTGTCATGCTAACACCACTAAAGGGGTGTTATTAGGAACAGCACGTGTTAATATACACTATAATGGAGTAAAATTTTCCGCCAGAGCGCTGATATACTCTGGGTCCGAATGCTCTTTCATAACAGAAAGACTAAAGAAGCGAATAAACCTTCCGTCCAAACATCTGCATGTGCAAGTATCATGAATAAATAATACATCATCTGCACAGGTAAAGGAATCATGTGCGATTAACTTAGGTTCGCTTACAGACCCTTTAGTGAGCATCAATACAGTGGCCCTAGTCCTGCCTCAATTAACAGCGGCCTTCCGACTTGCCAAGTTAGCGCAACGACTCGGCAAGCGTTCCCTGATCTGATTCTGGCGGATAAGAGGTTCTTCATTAATGAACCCAGATAATACTAAACGGTATACGGAAGAACGTTCTAAATACGCTTCTCGCCCAAGAAACCGTCTTCGGTTGGATTTTAACCGGTCGTGCAGAAACACCTCATCCAACTAATACACGGGTATCCTTTTTTAACGAAATTAGCTTAGACAAGCAACTAACCACTTTCTGGGAACTTGAAAACGTACCTACAAAAAAGGCCCTGACTGAAGATAATGCCTATTGCGAGGCACTATATAAAAGCACGACGGAAAGGAATTCAGATGGAAGATATACCGTCGCCCTTCCATTCAAACAAAGCTTCCCAAAAACCTGTTCGGTCCCATCTCTTAAGAGCGTCTGCTCTCAGTTCTATCGGAACGAGACACGCCTAGCCAAGACACCGGCCCTACAGACGGAATACAATAGGGTACTGACAGAATACGTCACGTTAGGGCACATATCCAAGGTGCACACCGTAGTACCACCACAATCAACTGATTGCTATTTCTTACCGCATCATGCGGTGATCAAAGAAGAAAGCACAACGACTAAAGGGTTGTATTCAACGCGTCGTGCCAGACGTCCAATGACACAAGCCTGAACGATGTTCTACACACCGGCCCAGTACTTCAAGCCGACTTAACAATACTACTCCTCCGATGGAGATTCTACAAGTACGTCTTCAACAGCGACATTCAGAAGATTTACAGGCAGATCTGGATAAAAGAAAACCAAACCCAATACCAAAGAATAGTGTTTCGTCTCAAAGCAGGTGACCCGATCAGTATTTACGAACTCAACACGGTAACTTTTGGGGTCAACTGTGCCCCCTATCTAGCGATTAGAACCCTACATCAACTTGCAGATGACGTCGAGGCATCGCTGCCAATCGCAGCGCACATCTTGCGAAACAGTATGTACGTTGATGACGTCCTTGCAGGGGGGCATAGCATCGAGGCAGCAATCACTGCTCGCGATGAAATCACATCTGCATTACAGTCAGCAGGATTCCCTCTGCGAAAATAGACCTCTAATTGCAGTAGGATACTACAGGGAATACCCAAACCTCACAGGCTTATGGAAGACTTTCTGCAGTTCGAGGACGCGAGCATGGTAAAAACCCTAGGCATCCGTTGGAACGCGCATTCCGACTACTTTTATTTCACAGCGAAACCAATCGAAAACCAGGACATCTTAACAAAGAGGGCGATCCTATCTGCCATCGCCAAACTCTTCGACCCTTTAGGCTGGCTCGCCCCAGTTATCATCGTAGCCAAGATATTAATGCAGAACATCTGGCTGGAGGGGACGGATTGGGATGAACCGGTATCCACAATTACTCTAGATCTGTGGCAAACCTTTATGAAGGAGTTCATTACCAAGATTGGAGTTATGCGGTGCCGTCTTTCTGGCTGAAACTTTGGAAACTGTGATGGATAATCTGAACTTAGGCACATTCAACATTCACCTATGGACAGACTCGACCATCGTCCTAGCATGGATTCGAAAACCCCCTTGTTCCTGTCAACATTTGTAGCTCACAGGGTGACAAAAATCGTGAAAAAGGTAGGAACTAAAGCTTGACATCATGTCGAGTCCGCATCAAATCCAGCGGACTTAGCCAGCAGAGGACTTCCAGCCACGGACCTGGTCAACAACTCTTGGCTGCAAGAAGGCAAAGCGAAATGGCCATCTCAAGGCGAACAGGAGTACCACACAAAACATCGAAGAAGAACGAGTACAAGTGCATGCAGCAACATACATCAACAATAGCGAGGATATTCTTGATCGGTTTTCCGATATATCAAGGGCGTTGCGGGTAATCTCCTACATTATACGATTTTCGAATAGAACACGTCCAAAAACTAAAACGTCCTTTAAAGCAGAGTCGCACCAGATTTCGCCTGATGAAATCAAGGCTACGACTAGCCGCCTCATAAGGATAACCCCAACCAACCACTATGCCGCAGAAATAAGCTTTCTGAAAACTAGGAAACCCATCGCGACCAAAAGCGAGATCCACTCTCTAGACCCCTTTATCGACGAAGATAATGTCCTTCGGGTGGGAGGTTGTCTCAACGCATCCAGGGACGTTCCCGTCGACGAGCGTCACCCGATAATCCTCCTTTACGCCTGCCGACTCACCCGTCTCCTATTCCAATTTGTCCACACCATTTCCATACATGGCGGAAACCAACTCATGCTGCGGCTCCTACGCACGTAGTATTGGATACCTCGGGTCAAAAACATGATTCGATCCACCATTCACAACAGCAAGGCGTTTACGCTATTCCACAAACGTTCCCCGACGCAACTCATAGGAATTCTCCCTGCGGAACGTACTACCTTTTCTCGGGCATTTACCAACACCGGGGTGGATTTCGCCGGACCGTTTGACATCAAGTCTTACAGCGGACGAGGATGCCGCATGTCTAAGGGTTACGTCTGCCTATTCGTCTGCTTTGCGACTAGGGCGATCCACTTAGAGGCGACTAGCGACCTCAGCACCTCCGCGTTTCTAGCAGCATTTAGTCGGCTTGTCGCCAGACGAGGATGCCCGGAAAACCTCTATTCCGACAACGGGACGAACTTTGTCGGTGCGTCCAGGGCTCTCCGCTCAGAGTTCAATGCATTCCCCGTTGATACGCGCGACCAAACCCTGAAATGGCACTTCATACCAGCAGCTGCGCCTCATATGGGCGGGCTGTGGGAATTGGGAGTCAAGAATTTCAAAACTCATTTAAAAAAGATCGCATCTGATCATAAATTTACTCTCGAGGAGTTTAGCACCCTCCTGTGTAGGATTGAATCCTGTCTCAACTGCCGACCCCTAAGCCCATCTTCAAATGACCCGTCCAACCTGGAGCCACTTACCCCCGGACACTTCCTAGTCGGGGGCCATCTACTAGCGCCACCCGAGGCTGACGTCAGCGAGAATCGCACGTCACTCGTCAATCGATGGGAGAAACTTAAGGCGCTCCATCCAACCTTCTGTAAACGGTGGAAAACTGAGTATCTCACCGAATTGCAGAAGCGCGTTAAGTGGAAGCATCCACAATCAAACCTCAAACAGGGGGACCTAGTCGTCATTAAGGAGGATAATCTGACCCCTAACGAATGGAGACTGGGTCGGATAGTCAATTTTCACTATGGCCCCGATAACCGAGTTCGAGTCATCGAACTGGATACGGCAAGGGGACAAACCACCAGACCAATCACGAAATTGGTCCTATTACCACCCTCCAGTGCGGGTGAGGGAGACTTGTAACTCCCACCCGTTATAACAAACCGCTTAACCCCGCTCTCGTTCACCCCGAACGAGGCCAACAACCCGCATAACCCAGCTCTCGTTCACCCAAAACGTGTACAACCAATATCTTAACCCAGCTCTCGCTCAACCCGAACGAGGCCAACACAATCCTAACACATATCCACTATCTGCCACAGAATACAAATTTCATTTTGAAGTCATTTGACTCAGTCACACAAAGCACAGAATACTGAAGGGAGTGATTATTGTTGAATAATCATTTATGATTCATATTCCGAAATGCCTTTATGTGAACTTTTAATTGTCTTGAGAATATCTTCATAATACAAATTTCCACAAGCACATATGTTTTCTGAACTTGATGAAGAAAAAGGAAAAATGTGTATCTATGAGAAAAATAAGATTCTCACGGAAAGGTAAAAAACAAATTTTACGAGTATAAAATTCATCATTCCGTCAAGGAACATAGACAGAAAAGATTCCATTATACCTTTTGATCACCTAAAGTAAACACATTTGAGTCGTCTTTGATTCCACAAGGTGACGGAAAGACTACTCAGTTTGATCATCCATGATGAGTATAGGTTACTATTATGAAATATACACATTTACTCATCAAAGAACGTCAAAAAAGATTCTAAAAAGTGATCGAAATGCCTTTCAGTTATCCAGGGATTTCCGCATCAAGATTTTGTACTTCGGTAGTCTAAAACAGGATTCCGCTACGCCAAGGATACCTAAATCTAAACAAGGGTAGAGACATGAGAGAAGTTCATAATTGTAACGACGAAACATACCTGCTTATACGGTGAAGATCTTTATCACCATTTGGACAAGAGTCCATCACATCGTGCTTAAAATATTCACATCCGCGTACCTCATCCATGTGTGACTAACTCGGTGGGAACGGGCAGGTAATGGATATCGCATCTCCAGGATGCATGCCAATCAGCCTGTTTTCACGATGGCGTATCGACAACCTCCTTTCGAACATAAAATATTACTTCGTATATAGTTAATTATTTCAAATTATATTTACCCGAAAATGGTTTAAATTGAAATCCATCTGTTGCTGATCGCTCAGTGCATTGTTGATATAATAATCATATATTTAAGGTCGAGTATACCGCACATACGGCACCTCCAAATCTTCACCATCCTCGTTATCGCAGCATATTTCAAAGACCAGTGAACGTTCGTGTGACTCAATACGTTTTTTGATACACGACGGGCAACGTCAGTCATTGGCAGAGGCAAACGTTCTGCACATTTTAGCCTTCGGCATACAGAACGAATAAAGCATCGATACGCCCTGCGACAACATCGTTATTTGAAGTTTCTCCTCCCTTTCAAGTGGCCGAGGAATTCTTGTAGTCAATTCGCCAGCAACTTCAAACCGTTGCAGCGGGCATAGGTCCCGAGAATGCAATAAAAGGTAGTGCCAAGTTCGCACAGGCATTTTTGGAGTTTATCCACAAACCGGTGTCCCAAAAATTAATTTTATAACTTCGAGGACAGCCAAACCAGAAACAAATGATGTGGTGGTCGCAATGGCCGGTATAATTTTTCCAGCAATTAACTTAGACTTGTGACGATCAGCTTGAGGAATCTTATAATTAGTAGCACGCAGGTTAGACGCAGCAACTATAAAGTCCATATGTAGGTTATTATCACCGTCCTTTTCAAATTCCAAGGGATCCTTGCTTTCACGCAGTGCTTGCAAGTCTGTTAAAATTTGTTTTACACGATCTTGATCTGCGTCTGAGCTATCGAAATTATTAGTTGCGGCTGCCGCAGCGCTTTCATTGGTTCCAATTCACACCTGAGCGTGGTTTGGACTCTGGCACCGCGACATCCTTAACAAGAAGTGATACTTGCTGTATATCACGAACTTGCTCAATACCGTACATTTCCGCGCGCCAGTTGGCAGCGGCATATATAACCTAAATGTAAATGATCGTTGATATTAAAAGCTCTTCCTTGGGGGCAGCGCTTTGGACCGGACCAAAAGGGTTCCCCACTCGAGGTTACTTGATCAGGTGGAAAATTATACAACTGTTTAATTTGGTTTGCGTAGTGTTCTTCCCAATAATTAAGAGCACATTTTACGCAACCTAAGAAACTGCTGGATCTTTCATCGATCAGCTCTGTCTTAACTGATTCCAAAACTTCTAAGGGTCGAATACCCTGTAAATTTATAATGCGTTCAATGAAATTTGGAACGATGAATGTGATGAATATTGTGTAACATTTTCCGCTGATTGGGTAAATATACCCAAACCTATCGCAAGCCCACTGCAATATATGTTCAATTGCATTTGGGAAACTCTCCAATGTACAAATAGGTATACTCTTTTCTGGTGGATCTTGAGGTGGACTATAAGATTCAGTTAAAAATGGTACAATCACTTGTACATTTCCCATTATCCCTAGGGCTCTAGACTCTCCTAAAGGCAAACGATTGAATACGCATTTCCTATCCATATAACTAAGTGCATCATCGCCATTCCGCCCGTAGCATGGGAAACGCGGCATTTGATTATACCATACCCTGGAGAAGGTCATTACCGGAGGCCAAGTGGTTCTAGAAAGCTAAAACGAAACTAAAGAAGAAGAAATTAGAATATTTTTAAAATTATAAAAAGGGAACGATACTGGCATACTTATACTTACCCATCACACGTTTTTCTTCATAATGAAAATTCATTCAAAAATGTCTGTATACTCATTTCCATGAATGAATGACATTTTGAATGAACGAGACAAGGTTGCCACTCGTCTGACTTTGCCTTTTTTGTTTCTTAAGCGGTGAACACATTGTAGGCGTTACCATGGGACCACAATTCGCATCCGTGAGATCCGACAAGCACGACAAATCATACGCGAGCTAGGTAGGTGCACGACGCATTCTACCAACAGCTATGGTTCGGAACACAAAAAAAAAAAAAAAAACCAAAACGTGGGAGAAAAAAAAATAAACAAAGTAACTCACTTTCCATTATTACTATTTTCATTTGGAAAGTTGAGCCTTCTGCTAAAAAACTCCAACTTAGCTCTAGACTGTTTCTTGAACTATAAAGAAATAACTTCGAATTGTATAAGACCGTGAAATTTTCACCAGCTCTGAATGACAAGGAGCCGTGGCAACACACGGGTTTACCGTGATATAGCGTATATTACCGCGTATTGCCTGCCTTAGGCAAACACCAAAAAATATAGTTTGTCCTTAGTCTATATTCAATAATTCTTAATTTTACTATTGATGGCTTTCAATATCAGAATTTGTATGTCAATAAAAGTTTACTAAACCTAACAGTGGTTTCAACAACTACACGTCATTATATCGGCAGAATAACTTAACCAGATTATTCATCAAAAATAAACCCTTTATCCCGAGTATGCCAACCACAAGCTCAGCCATTTAAGCTCCTTTTCTCCGCCCATAAGCCACCCAACCTAAGGGCATCTACGAATGGGCTACTAACAATTTGATATTCCAGAATGACTGGATTGTCCCATAAACGCGCCAAGACGGAGGCACGCGGCAACACATTCAGCGTCCCATGCCGGCTATGTGTAAAATCGCACAGCATTCCCTGCCCGATTTACCGGCGCATGACGAACATGGATCGACCAAAGATGATTATAGATTTGAGACTGCACAAATTGCTTATCGCCATTCCACCAACGGAAGATATGTCCTAGCGAAGATCGCTGTCATTGGTGCAACGAGCAGCACCATACTTCAACATACCTCGAGGACGTTCCACCGCCGTCCCACGAAAGTGATGGCGAAGAGAGCTCCAACGGAGCTCTATCAATCCACGTCATGGAGCAAACCCTGTGGTGGGAAGCGGACGTCGCCGAAGAAGAGATCGACCGACGGGAAGATCTTACTGCAATAGTAGAAACAACACTACCGGGCCGTTCAGGACCACAACGTTGCCGACCGCTACTACAACATGAAAAGCCTTCAAAGGTACAACGCGGGGATGGCGGGGAGATACGTCCTTTCCCCCCATCGCACCGCTCTAACCGTGGCGCCGTGGCGGCGCGGAACCGCGTCCGTCCCGCTCGTCACGACGCTCAGTTGGTAGGGCAGCTCCGTATAACGCTCGTGCCCAAGTAACCACTCTCGCGCGCCAAACAACAACCCCAGTCGGCTTCAGAACGGGACGCCTCCAGGAGACGCCTCTAGCAACAACCATTACACGCGAATTTGTAGCCATAGCTCCAACGACGGTCGTTCGCATAGCAGCAGGAGGGAAGCTCCACGCAGTACGCGCCCTCATCGATCCGTGCGCTCCGAATTCCATCATCGATGCAAACCTCGCAAAGGACCTCTGGTTAGAGCGCACCGGCACGTCCTATTACGTGAAGTGCACGCTTGTTCTGCGAGGGAAAAACGGGGTAACGGGAGCAGTGACGACCCAGGCCACAGTGGTGGCACGATATTCACGGCTTACTCCGAAAGCGACTCTGGATCCATCGGTAGCCACGCCATTCCAATTTATGAAGCTGGCGGATCCAGCTTTCTACCGGTCTACACCTGTCCGGCTCACACTGGGTGCCGATGTCTACGCCAGCCTAATGGTTAGCGGCACACCTCCGAACGTAGGCGGGCTGCTGATCCAGCCACCATATTCGGGCTGGTAATATCCGGAGCTTTCCAGCAATAATGTTCTGGCATCGCTCATTTACAGTTACTCTAATTTCCTACCAATGTCAAAGGTACATCTAATTAACCAGGTGCATCAAAACCAAGCAACCCAACGTACATCAATACTAACTTTCCTTTTTTATTCACAGCTCCGCCCAGAGAGGCTGCATTAGTGGAGACCGGGAGTTCACAGGAGATCGTATTGGAATTTTAATTTAAGTTATCACATCTTGGGACGGTTGCTGGCGTACTCATCAGTTTGTTTTTGTTCTTTCGAGTTGCTCGCCGCAAGGGGGCCGGCATGTTTAGACCACAAGCCTAAATATTCCCTACCACCCTAATGCACATTTTTGGCAATAATATTATTTACCGGTAACGGCCCACCTCTGCCGAGCGCTAACTTCAAAGGGGAAAAACTCGACGAAAGTTAGCTATCGGCAGGTGGTGCGGACCTTTTTTCGTTTTAAACTCTTTCTTCTATTTTGGAACGTCCACGAGCCAGCAGCTAGCCCCAGGGAGTAATATAAACCAACCATTTTCCACATTTTCTTTTACTTTTTTACTAATTTGAGATTTTCATTGTAATTAATATTTGCAATTAATAATTTTCATAAATTTGAATGTGCCAAGTGCATTTTGTATTTCCATTAATTTCTTTCTAATTGCACTACTGCATATTAAATCGGAATTTGTATTGTGAAATAATTAGCTTTCCTGACGAACAGGAAGTTTGTGAGTGTTTCACTTTTATAAACAAATATTGTAGATCGTCGCTAATTCCTTTCTTTATATTTTATAAATAAATTGTAATTACTCGGTATTAATTCTTCTTTTTTTATTTCTTTTATTTGCGTGCGATCGCGCCCCACGACACGGGTGCCACATTTACATGCAAAATTATTTATCTGGCTCAGGATTTTGCCACCGGATGATGGCTAATTTTGAAGTCTTTTAAGCACGGTTGTCACTTTGGTCCATTTGGGCCAAAAATGGTCCATTCCAACCCCATTTGGTCCGCTGGTCCCTTTTTTCCAATTTTGGTCCGTTCTAGGCTGCAATCAAGATTGTTTTTACTCACTGAGGAAAAAATTTTCAACACTGCCCACAAAATTTTCCACACCTTCATTAACTCTTATATAATTTATAATTTACCTCAATGGATTTCTTACAAAAAAATTGATGTCATCAAAATGTAGCAGAACAATGACACTTCACCTAGAAGATAGTTTAGAAAATTTTTGAATCTTGAAGCAAACCAATTTTCGTTAATTGTTGATGAAACCAGCGGTCAATCACAAAATCTTGTTTTGGTGGCTAGATATTTAGATCGGATATCAAACACTTTTCGTGATAGATTTTTCTCACTGTTTGAGCTTAAAAAAGTTGCTGCAAAGGCACGTGCAGAAATTTGACGGAGTTGTCCACTGATGAAGACATTCTTGTATTGAAAACTAAATAAAAGAATGACGCTAAGTTGTTTTATATTAAGTGTACCTACTTACCACTGTTTTATGTTCAAGTTATGCGTGCAAGCATATCGATAGGTAATGAGAGTTTGTGAAATATTGACATGCCAAACAAAAAGTGACCCCTAAAAATTTTTTACAAAGAAATGCGATGTAAAAATTTTTAAAGTGTTACTCTTCGTTTGGGATATCGATTTTTAAATTTTTCTCACACAGCACAAAACAAATTGATCAGTTTTAGTAATTCCACTAACACTGCGATGCGGCTATAATTTATATTTTTATACCCAGTTGTACTTGTACACAGGGTATTATAACTTTGATCGGATAACGGTTGGTTGTATAGGTATAAAGGAATCGAGATAGATAGATATATGCCATCATCCGGTGGCAAAATCCTGAGCCAGATAAATAATTTTGCATGTAAATGCAACAACAACGATTTGAGCCAGATAAATCCAGATAGAAGTCTGGTTCAATTTGTGAGCCAGATAATTTGTTAATTACTTGTCTTTAGTTTGGCAACGCTGCCTTTAATAAACATACTTTTGCTTAGCCTTTCGCCGTATGAGTTAAATGAAAAACAGAGGCTACATCTGCCTATCACATTTCACGTGTGCGAAAATATCACGACATCTGTTTCTCAAGTCTCTCAATGATCCAGATCATTCCCGTGAGAATTGAGCGTGAGCCGGAGCTGTAAAACTCACTGGAAGACGGCAATATACTTCCATATATCAAAATCATCAGTATCGAAAAAAAATTTGATTGAGCCATGTCCATCCGTCTGTCCGTTAACACGATAACTTGAGTAAATATTGAGATATCTTGGTACACGAGCTTATATGGACCCAGGATAGATTTGTATTGAAAATAAGCGAAATCGGATGATAACCACGCCCACTTTTTATATATATAACATCTTGGAAAACAGAAAACCCGATTATTAAGTAAATAATACGCCTAGAATGTTGAAATTTGACGTGTGGACTGATATTGAGACTCTTGATAAAAATTTGAAAAAAAATTTTTTAATGGGCGTGGCACTGCCCACTTGTGATAAAATCAATTTTAAAAATATTATTAATCAAAAATCGTTAAACCTATCGTAACAAAATTCGGCATACTATAAGGAATGCTTTGAAGAAAAATTAACGAAATCGATTGAGGACCACGCCCACTTTTATATAAAAGATTTTTAAAAGGGTCGTGGACGAATAAAATAAGCTATATCTTTACAAAAAAGAACTTTATATCAATGGTATTTCATTTCCCATGTGAATTTATAACAATAAATAGAAAAAACTTCAAACTTAAAAAAATGGGCGTGGAACCCCCTTTTTATGACTAAGCAATTTTCTATGTTTCGGGAGCCGTAACTCGAAGAAAAATTAACGGATCGTAATAAACTTGGGTACACAAATTTTCCCTATAGCAGGAAATATTTCTAGAAAAATGGACGAGATCGGTTAAAGACCACGCCCACTTTTACATAAAAGATTTTTAAAAGGACCGTAGAAGAAAATAATAAGCTATATTTTAGCAAAAAAGGGCTTTGTATCAATAGAATTTTACTTTCTAAATTGAATTATAACATTAAATTGGAAAACACTAAAATTTTTGAAAATGGGTGTTGCACCGCCCCTATTTTGTCTAAGCAATTTTCAATGTTTCGGGGGCCATAACTCGAAGAAAAATTTACATATCATAACAAAATTGGGTAAACATATTTTCCTAATAGCAGGAAATATTTCCAGTAAAAATGGATAAGATTGTTTAAGAGCCACGCCCACTTCTATATAATTGACTTTAAAAAGGGTCGTAAGTTAAATCTTAGCTAAAAATAGTTTTGTACCAATCGTATTTTGTGCCATTATAACAAGAAATGGGAAAAATTCCAATCATGAAAAATGGGCGTGGCACTGCCCCTTTCTTACAATGCATTTCCCAACGTTTCTGGAGCCATAACTCGACGAAAAATGTGGTGTTTAACAGGAAATATTAATAGTAAAAATGGACTAAATCGGTTAAATCGCCTATAAAAGAATTTGTAAAAGTGCGGAAATGCAGGTAATAACCCTGTCCTTCTTTTTGTAATAACGCTTTTTTGGGTTTTGTTAATAGCCTTATAAGTGTATTTTAACTTTTTGGTTAATTATTGTGCTCAAGGCCCCAAGGATAAATAAAACACCATGTATTTTGTGGTATTATAATTTATATACCTAATTGGTCGATATTTCGGTTTCAATCTGAAACCATCATCAGGAGCAAATGAATGTACTTGATCGACAAGTACAATGGCACTTGTGTGTTTATGTTTATTGCTCTGTTATATCTTTATTTTAGGAAAGTAGGAAAATCTCCATATCTGAAGAAAAACTGCATTATTACCCGCTCAAGTTCATTGGTGTTAGCCTCTGTATCCTTTTTGCTTCTTTTAAACGAGAATTAGTTCAGAATAGAACCATATGTATATGTATTATTGCGCAGCCTTGTAACACTATTAAGCACACAAAACAAACAGCAACATCATTTCAAGTGTACAGCTGGGTATGTCATGTTCGGTTTCACCCGAACTGAGACTTCCTTACTTGTTGTTAATAGCATTTCTGCTATACAACTGTCATATTCAATATCAGTTACAGAATTAAAAGTTTCTATATATTTCCGACCTGCACTAAAGAGTTAAATCAGAAAAAGTTAGTCTGCTGGTATTATTCCATCAATATGAAGCGCCTTTTGAGTAATTTTAGGTATAATGACTATATATATTAAAAAAATGTCAGTGTACATAATTTAGAATACTACACTGAAAGAAATAAAAAATAAATGTAAGGCGCGATAACCTCCGAAGAGATCTAAGGCCGAGCTTCTCTTCCAATTTGCGTCGTGCTCCTCTTGATTTTCCCTACAAATTGGCCGGACGAGACCTACATGTTTTATGCCGACTCCGAACGGCATCTGCAAGGCAGATGAGTTTTCACTGAGAGCTTTTAATGGCAGAAATACACCCGGAGCGCTTGCCAAACACTGCCGAGGGGCGACCCCGCTTAGAAAAATTTACTTCTAATTTAAAAAGCTTTCGGTGTGGTAAGCGGAGCACGCTACCATCACACCACGGTGGCCGCCACTGAAAGAAATGGTGCTAGTAAAATCAGCAAATCGGTTCTGTTGTTCTTGACTTAACGGAGATTCGGTGAAATTGATCGAATTATGGTTAATTCGATCGAGTTCTTTGTCCAACGAAAAAATTAGTTTGGCCATTTCAACAGAAGAGTAATTGTCGCTCTTAAGTTAACAAAATTTCTTTAAAATTGACAGTTTCCTGGTCAATCTAACTGAATTTTCTGTTAACACAACTGATCTCACTGCTCATTTCAACAGCTATCAACCGTCAATACATGCGCAAATGTCAAAGAGAATTTTACGCTCACCGCACTCTCTACTTTGTACTTATGACGATGGTGCCACTTGTTTAAAAAAAATACAAAAATAAGAAAACCACCAAATCGAAAAAACACACAAAATGGGAAAACAACAAAAAACTAGTTTTTCAGTTATCAATACAAAACGAAAAACCCTTTTTTGAATTTACTGTGCAAAAAATTATGAGATACCGGGACACCTATTTATAGGGTACAATTTTGCAACTTCTCCTCTAAGCGAAATGCAAAATTGCACCCTTTTGTTGCAAAAGTTTTGTTTGAACGAACAGGATTTTTCCAAAGTTAGTAACATTTTGTTCAAGTTTTAAGAATTTTCACTCACGCGGACGAATTTAATAAGATAATAAAAAACATGCTTTGAATGTTGTTTCCGACAAGATAAAAGTTTGAGTTGTTTTGGAATCGTTTCAAATTAAAGTGTTACGAAAATAAAACTTGCCGAATTACATGTAAAGTTACTCCAGTTGTGAATTATCTTCTAGCGATTTGATTCATTACTTTTCTATAACTTACAAGTTCTCTATTTAAAATGTTATGTCAAACATTTATAAAACTTTTGTTCGAAACAATTAAGTGTGGCAACTACATGCGAGAGAAGAAATTGAGAATGAGCTGAGCTGCAACTGAAAGAAAGTGCGTTTAATAAAACAAAATAATAAAGTATATAATGTTTAATGTGTGCCAGCATATTTGATGCAAGCCCAATTGACGTGCGGTTAGTTAGTGCCACCGTGGTGTGATGGTAGCGTGCTCCGCCTGCCACACCGTATGCCCTGGGTTCGCTCCTCAGGCATAGCAACATCAAAATTTTTGAAAAAAGGGTTTTCAATTAGAAGAAATTTTTTCTAAGCGGGGTCGCCACTCGGCAGTGTTTGGCAAGCGCTCCGAGTGTATTTCATGAAGCCATGAAATGCTCTCAGTGAAAACTCATCTTCCGTTCGGAGTCGGCATAAAACATGTAGGTCCCGTCCGGCCAATTTGTAGGAAAAATCAAGAGGAGCACGACGCAAATTGGAAGAGAAGCTCACCTTTAGATCCCTTCGGAGGTTATCCGGCCTTACATTTTTTTTTTGTCGCAACAACTTTTTTCGTTAATTTGACTACTAAAACGGTCAATTACGAATCCACGATTTGTGCGCAGTTGACAACATCTTGTTGCGATGGATAAAAATTGACAGAAATTTCGGTTGATTTTACTAGTCTTTTTCTTACAGTGTAAGTGCCAAGGAATATTTTTATTGGAAGTAAGTGGAATTGGCGGCCACCGTGGTGTGATGGTAGCGTGCTCCGCCTATCACACCGTATGCCCTGGGTTCAACTCCCGGGCAAAGCAACATCAAAATTTTAGAAATAAGATTTTTCAATTAGAAGAAAATTTTTCTAAGCGGGGTCGCCCCTCGGCAGTGTCTGGCAAGCGCTCCGATTGTATTTCTGCCATGAAAAGCTCTCAGTGAGAACTCATCTGCCTTGCAGATGCCGTTCGGAGTCGGCATAAAACATGTAGGTCCCGTCCGGCCAATTTGTAGGGAAAAATCAAGAGGAGCACGACGCAAATTGGAAGAGAAGCTCGGCCTTAGATCTCTTCGGAGGTTATCGCGCCTTACATTTATTTATTTTTTAAGTGGAATTTCGACTATTACTGCCAAGTGCCATGGAATATTTTTATTGGAAGTAAGTGGAATTTCGACCATTACTACACAGTTCAAACTTTAACGACTTCAATAATAAATCTGACGACTGTGGTTAGATTCAATTAAGGCGAGTTTTGACATTTTTCTCTAACACAAATTATATGGAAAAAATATACATTTCAAAACTCGCACTTACTCAATCTAGGCCATAAATAAACGGAAGTGTAAAGTAAAAATTAAAAAAAAAAAACAAGTAAGGAAGGCTAAGTTCGGGTGTAACCGAATATTGCATACTCAGCTGAGAGCTTTGGAGACAAAATAAGGGAAAATCACCATGTAGGAAAATAAACCTAGGGTAACCCTGGAATGTTTTTGTATGCCATGGGTATTAAAGAGTATTTTAAAAGGGAGTAGGTCATAGTTCTATGGGTGGACGCCTTTTCGAGATATCACCATAAAGGTGGACCAGGGGTGACTCTAGAATGTGTTTGTACGATATGGGAATCAAACGAAAGGTGTTAGTAAGTATTTTAAAAGGGAGTGGGCCATAGGTCTATAGGTGGACGCCTTTTCGAGATATCGCCATAAAGGTGGACCAGGGGTGACTCTATAATGTGTTTGTATGATATGGGTATCAAATTAAAGGTATTAATGAGGGTTTTAAAAGGGAGTGGTGTTAGTTGTATATGTGAAGGCGTTTGCGAAATATCGACCAAAATGTGGACCAGGGTGACCCACACCATCATCTGGCGCTAATTTATTTATATATGTAATACCACGAAGAGTATTCCTGCGATGATTCCAAGGGCTTTTGACTTCGCCCTGCAGAACTCTTTCATTTTCTTCTACTTAATATGGTAGGCGTCCCACCTATTTTACAAAGTTTTTTCTAAAGTTATATTTTGCGTCAATAAACCAATCAAATTACCATGTTTCATCCCTTTTTTCGTATTTGGTATAGAATTATGGATTTTTTTTTCATTTTTCGTAATTTTCGATATCGAAAAAGTGGGCGTGGTTATAGTCGGATTTCGGCCATTTTTTATACCAAGATAAAGTGAGTTCAGATAAGTACGTGGACTAAGCTTAGTAAAGATATATCGGTTTTTGCTCAAGTTATCGTGTTAACGGCCGAGCGGAAAGACACACGGTCGACTGTGTATAAAAACTGGGCGTAGCCCATATAATCTATGCCCCCACCAAATTTCAGAAGGATTCGTAAATTTTTGTTCGACTTATGGCATTAAAAGTATTCTAGACAAACCGAATGAAAAAGGGCGGAGCCACGCCCATTTTGAAATTTTCTTTTATTTTTGTATTTTGTTGCACCATATCATTACTGGAGTTGAATGCTGACATAATTTACTTATATACAGTAAAGATATTAAATTTTTTGTTAAAATTTGACTTTAAACAAATTTTTTTTTAAAAAGTGGGCGTGTCCTTCATCCGATTTTGCAAATTTTTATTTAGCACATATATAGTAATAGTAGTAACGCTCCTGCCAAATTTCATCATGATATCTTCAACGACTGCCAAATTACAGATTGCATAACTTTTAAATTACCTTCTTTTAAAAGTAGGCGGTGCCACGCTCATTGTCAAAAATTTTACTATTTTTCTAGTCTGCGTCATATGTCAACCTCCCTACCAAGTTTCATCGCTTTATCCATCTTTGGCAATGAAATATCGCATTTTTCGGTTTTCGAAATTTTCGATATCGAAAAAGTGGGCGTGGTTTTAGTCCGATATCGTTCATTTTAAAGAGCGATCTGAGTGCCCAGGAACCTACATACCAAATTTCATCAAGATACCTCAAAATTGACTCAAGTTATCGTGTTAACGGACAGACGGACGGACGGACATGGCTCAATCAAATTTTTTTTTCGATACTGATGATTTTGATGTATGGAAGTCTATATCTATCTCGATTCCTTTATACCTGTACAACCAACCGTTATCCAATCAAAGTTAATATACTCTGTGAGCTCTGCTCAACTGAGGATAAAAATTTGAGCTATTGGAAACAATTTTTATATTTTATAATAAAATTGATACAAACGAGCTCTGGAGAAATTTAGTTTAAAAATAAGATTTTTATGTAAATAAAAAAGAACTAGTTGGGCTTGCGGCACGGGTTTTCTCTAAGGTTTAGCGTTAAAACAATTATTCATATAAGCCTTTTTGTTAGAATAAAAGTGTGTGTGACTGTACTTTACCACAACCTGAAATTATTAATTTTACAAAGAACTCGGACCATTCGTGAATTGCCGAATTGTTTGTAAGCCAATTAAAACTTAAAAAATTGGTCCATTTCTTTGAGATTTGGTCCTTTCGATGAATTTTGGTCCCGAATGAAAACATGGTGTGGCAACCGTGCCTTTAAGCCTATTTTTCGAAGTTTCGATATCGATTTTTATACTCAGTTGAGCAGAGCTCACAGAGTATATTAACTTTGGATAACGGTTGGTTGTACAGGTGTAAAGGAATCGAGATAGATATAGACTTCCATATATCAAAATCATCAGTATCGAAAAAAATTCGATTGAGCCATGTCCGTCCGTCCGCCCGTTAACACGATAACTTGAGTAAATTTTGAGGTATCTTGATGAAATTTGATATGTAGGTTCCTGGGCAATTATCTCAGATCGCTATTTAAAATGAACGATATCGGACCATAACCACGCCCACTTTTTCGATATCGAAAATTTCGAAAAATCGAAAAAGTGCGATAATTCAATACCAAATACGGATAAAGCGATGAAACTTGGTAGGTGAGTTGAAATTATGACGCAGAATAGAAAACTAGTAAAATTTTGGACAATGGGCGTGGCACCGCCCGCTTTTAAAAGAAGGTAATTTAAAAGTTTTGCAAGCTGTAATTTGGCAGTCGTTGAAGATATCATGATGAAAATTGGCAGGAACGTTACTCTTATTACTATATGTATGCTGAATAAAAATTAGCAAAATCGGAGAACGACCACGCCCACTTTAAAAAAAAAATTTTTTTTAAGTAAAATTTTAAAAGAAAAGTTAATATCTTTACAGTATATAAGTAAATTATGTCAACATTCAACTCCAGTAATGGTATGGTGCAACAAAATACAAAAATAAAAGAAATTTTCAAAATGGGCGTGGCTCCGCCCTTTTTCATTTAATTTGTCTAGGATACTTTCAATGCCATATGTCGAACAAAACATTACCAATCCTTGTGAAATTTGGTAGAAGCTTAGATTCTAGGACGATAACTGTTTTCTGTGAAAAAGGGCGAAATCGGTTAAAGCCATGCCCAGTTTTTATACACAGTCGACCGTCTGTCCCTCCGCTCGGCCGTTAACACGATAACTTGAGCAAAAATCGATATATCTTTACTAAACTCAGTTCACGTACTTATCTGAACTCATTTTATATTGGTGTAAAAATTGCCGAAATCCGAATATGACCACGCCCACTTTTTCGATATCTAACATTACTAAAAATGAAAAAAATTCCATAATAATATACCAAATACGAAAAAAGGGATGAAACATGGTAATTGGATTGGTCTATTGACGCAAAATATAACTTTAGAAAAAAGCTTTGTAAAATGGGTGTGACACCTACCATATTAAGTAGAAGAAAATGAAAAAGTGTTGCAGGGCGAAATCAAAAGCACTTGGAATCTTGGAAGGATAACTGTTCGTGGTATTACATATATAAATAAATTAACGGTACGCGACAGATGATGTTCTGGGTCACCCTGGTCCACATTTTGGTCGATATCTCGAAAACGCTTTCACATATACAACTACCACCACTCCCTTTTAAAACCCTCATTAATACCTTTAATTTGATACCCATATCGTACAAACACATTTGCAGCACAATTGTTGTCCGTATTCATCGCTGTCTGAAAGAGAACTAATCTTCGGCCAAAAGTTCGTATGGTGTATGGCCAAAGCTGCGAACAAGATTGCGGAATGTTCGCGGAAATGTTCGTGTCGTGTATTTGGCGCTTAAGTCAAGTTAAGTTTTGAGTAATCAGTAACATGCAATGTTCATTTAACAGAACTGTAAGTGACAGTTCTCCAGCCAAGTCAAGTCTATGCTAAGTATCAGTAATGGGGCCTTAAGGCTGGGATGTGACACCAGTTTACCTATTTTAATATACATACCTATGATCTGATAAAGGGGTTTCACAAATTGAAACAAAGCATATTTATTTCTGTTAATTTTTATTTGAATAACGATTAAACTGTTTTTTATTTAAAATAATGAGAATTGGACAGATTTGTGTAAAGAAGTATACGAAATTAAATGTATGTACATTCTTATAAAAGTGCAAACGATAGACGTCGTGAAGATAGATAACAATTTTTATTGCATTTAGAGTTGCCACTTTCGATTAAGAAATAACAATTTTATTCGAGTCGACTTTTAGCTTATGATAAAATAGCGACTCATTTGAAAGGCTTCCAGATACTATCGTAACGAATTGTGTATTACAATTAAAGTTTGAAAATTAAATTCGGAATAATTCAGAAACTAGGTGAGATATTAAATTTAATAACATCATTTAAACGATATTGATATATTTTGGTTAATTGCATTATTCCATAATTTTTCGCAAAGTTTACATACGGAATTTGTATAAATGTACGCAAAAGGATTTGTATTGAATTTCGGTTAATACTTAAAAATCTAAACCTACTATGCATACATATGACTTTTTGTATGTAAATATTATATATTAAAATTACGATAAGCGATTTTTAAAATAAATGATTTTACGATGAAATTGCAACATTGAATATTAGGTAAGTATGCTAATGGTATGATTATAATTCCCTTAAATGAGTTTACCGATAAACAGTTATTTTTTTTTTTAATAAGTGATAACGTATTTATGGGGGTGAGTGTGTATAATTATGTATTGTATGTATGTATAATATAAGTAAATGACAAGTTCGCTTTATGTTTTCATAGAAAGTGAGTTTGTATATGTTATGAGTAAAACTAGCAGAGAAATGCGACAGAAGTGCCCTACAATTCTGTAAACATTTTATATTTAAAAAATAAATAATACGCATACACAAACATATGTAAGATAATTCGAGAAAATTTGGAGAAAGTTTTGTGCTCTTCTAGAACCCGCCAAAAATGTACAGCAAATATCATAAGACTGTTACATCTCATCAAAGGCTTGCAATATGAGGGTTGATTAGGCTCAGGACACAGCGTTTGTCAAGAGCTATGCTAGGCGTGAAGTGCCTGATAATTTCTTAAACGTTATCTGCAAAATAATAGTTATGCTATCGCATAGCTCCCATTATGTTGTCAGCCTAAGGAATTAAGTTCTATGCCAAACCCCCAATACTACCTACGCCTTTTTTTCTTATACTGCTGTCATAAAGCTTAAGGCTTATCTGCAAAATAAAGTATGTTTTAGGTTGATAAGCAATAATACGTAAGACATTTAAGTAAGCATATTGGCCAGCGTAAAAGCCCCGTCGAATAAGAAGTTTTTCATATGCATACATACATATGTAGATGCGTTTAACACAATCTTATGCATCATGAGGAGATTGCACGTATTTTTATGGAGAACGGTAGATTGAGTGACACTGGCGCCACCTGACATGGAAAAGTAGCCAACTCCCAACTTTTGTTGCAAGCAAAGCATAAGAAGAAGAATTTAACATTTGATTTTGCTAAGGGTGGTTTCACACGTTGCAAGTAAAATTATTTTTCGCACTCGTTGGTACTTTTCTAACATTTTTCACAGTTAAAAACTGCAATTTAACTAATGAATACGACACAAAAATTTGTATGAAAGTATTTTTCTGGTATAGTAAGAATGTTTAAAACAGTGCTTCGCGAAATGTTTTATGTGAATGGGCAAGGCAAAATAAGCTTCAATTGGAAAGTCTGTAGTTCCTTTATATTTACAAAATCAACATCTTGGTTGATTGTGGTGATGTTAATGACATGCATAAGATTGCGTTGAACGCATTTATATGAAAAAATTTATTGTGTCTCGGCCATAATCCTTATTGCTTACAATCCGTAACAAAATTTCTTGCTGGGACGTTTAAAATCTCAATAAGTTCGACATCATGCGTGTGTGCGCGTATCTTTTTGGTGCAAAATACTAACCCCAAATTCATATAAAAATTATGTGTTAAAAAGTTCTTATAATTGGAAATTCGTATTTTACAAAGTTTTTAAACCATTGTTTTATTTCTTATGAATTGGGGGATAGATAAATAATATACATTAAATTGGTCCCCTTTCCGTTGCCGATACTAACGTGTATGTGTGACTGGTAGATAATGTATACATATGTATGTCATATCATTGGAACAACTGTTTGGCTATGTACGGATGTTTGAATGAGCGCCTTAAATTATACTACAGTTTTTGTAGTATCTCTCTTTCAAATGAAAACGCATTCCCGATAGCCACAATCGTTCACCAAATGCCACCCTACGCACGCTCGCCATTTCTCTGGTCTTTACATTAAATACAATCGCCCTCAACCTCCTCTTGATGCACATCCTGATCAAATTCATCATCTGCGGTAGCCTCCTGATATTGCTGGTATTCAGATACCAAATCATTCATATTACTTTCTGCTTCGGTAAACTCCATTTCATCCATACCCTCGCCCGTGTACCAATGTAAGAAAGCTTTGCGCCTGAACATCGCCGAAAATTGTTCTGAAATACGTTTGAACAGCTCTTGTATGGCGGTTGTATTGCCAATAAAAGTGGATGACATTTTCAGTCCCTTTGGTGGTATGTCACATACTGCAGTTTTTACATTGTTCGGGATCCATTCTACAAAGTACGAACTATTCTTATTCTGCACTGCTAACATTTGTTCGTCTACTTCTTTCATCGACATACGCCCACGGAAAACAGCAGCAACAGTTAAATAGCGACCATGCCGTGGATCACATGCAGCCATCATATTTTTAGCATCAAACATTTGCTGTGTCAGCTCGGGCACTGTCAGCGCGCGGTATTGTTGTGAGCCGCGTGAAGTTAATGGAGCAAATCCTGGCATAAAGAAGTGGAGACGCGGGAAGGGTACCATGTTGACGGCTAACTTCCGCAAATCGGCGTTGAGTTGACCAGGAAAACGCAAACAAGTGGTCACACCGGACATAGTAAGCGAAACAAGATGATTAAGATCACCATAGCTTGGATTGGATACCTTTAGCGTGCGGAAACAAATATCATATAAAGCCTCGTTATCAATACAATATGTCTCATCTGTGTTTTCTACAAGTTGATGTATGGACAGAGTGGCATTGTAAGGTTCGACAACAGTATCGGAAACCTTTGGCGAAGGCACCACGGAGTACGTGTTCATAATACGATCGGGATACTCCTCGCGTATCTTTGAGATAAGTAGCGTGCCCATACCAGATCCAGTTCCACCACCCAATGAATGAGTTAATTGAAAGCCCTGCATGGAAGAGATTTAGAATAAGACTCTGATTAGAAGCAGCATCTTTATTTTGTTACGTAAATATAAGTTACCTGCAAACAATCGCAGTTTTCACATTCCTTGCGTACCACATCAAGAACATTGTCCACAAGTTCGGCACCCTCAGTGTAATGTCCCTTAGCCCAGTTATTTCCAGCTCCACTCTGACCAAATACAAAATTATCCGGACGGAAAAGTTGTCCGTAGGGGCCAGAACGCACAGACTCCATAGTACCCGGCTCGAGATCGAGTAGAATAGCACGGGGGACATACTTGCCACCAGATGAGCGTGTCACAGCTGTAGAGAAGTAAATTGGAATTTTAGTAAATAGTTCAAGTGATGGACACTATTTAAGATAATCGTATATAGCCTTCCTTTGCAAAAAAGGCCTTCTATATTTGTCTACGGTTCTTTTTATTATCTTTTATATAAAAGTGGGCGTGGTTTTAAACCGATTTCGTCCAATTTTGCAGGCTCATTCCCTATGACAAAGGCTATAAGCTTACCGAGTTTTGTAATGGCAACTTAAAAGATTTGGGGGTTTTCACCAATAATATTTGAAAAATTGATTTTTGTCAAATGTGTGTCCCTTTTCGAGAAACTTTTCCAAAGCTTTAATTAGGAGTCGCCATTTTAACCTACATATGAAATTGGATTATTTTAGCTGCATTATTTACTGAATAATAACTTTACGACGTGAACTGCATAAATTATGTGATCGGTTCGGTTTAGCAGTTCTATCCGTTTTCGGACTTTTGGACCGGTTCCTCAAAGCGGGTTTTTGGATTTTGACCCCCGTTTTCGGTTCGGTTCAGTGGCTCGGAAATAAAAGAAAAAAATGTATAAAAATGCATAATATATACTATGTTTAATATATTGAATGAGCTGTTGAACCGCTACGAAAAGTGGGTTTTAAGTTCGGATCAGATATTTTTGAACGTATTCAGTTCGCATAGTGGTTAAGTTATTTAAGAACAAGTAAGGAAGGTTAAGTTCGGGTGTAACCGAACATTACATACTCAGTTGAAAGCTATGGTGACAACATAAGGGAAAATAACCATGTAGGAAAATGAACCGAGGGAAACCCTGGAATGTGTTTGTATGACATGCGTATCAAATGAAAGGCATTAAAGAGTATTTTATGAGGGAGTGGGCCTGGACGCTTTTTAGGGATATAGCCATAAAGGTGGATCAGGGTTGACTCTAGAATGCGTTTGTACGATATGGGGATCAAATGAAAGGTGTTAATGAGTATTTTAACAGGGAGTAATCCTTAGTTCCATAGGTGGACGCCGTTTCGAGATATCGCCATAAAGGTGGAGCAGGGGTGACCCTAGAATTTATTTGTACAATATGGGCATCAAACGAATGATGTTAATGAGTATTTTAAAAGAGAGTGGGCCTTAGTTCTATAGGTGGATGCCGTTTCGAAATATCGCCATAAAAGTGGACCAGGGGTGACTCTAGAATGTGTTCGTACTATATGGGTATCAAATTAAAGGTATTAATGAGGGTTTTAAAAGGGAGTGGTGGTTGTTGTATAGGTGGTCGCCTTTTCGAGATATCGCCATAAAGGTGGACCAGGGGTGACTCTAGAATGCGTTTGTACGATATGGGTATCAAATGAAAGGTGTTAATGAGTATTTTAAAGGGAGTAATCCTTAGTTACATAGGTGGACGCCGTTTCGAAATATCGGCATAAAGGTGGACCAGGGGTGACCCTAGAATTTGTTTGTACAATATGGGTATCAAATTAAAGGTATTAATAAGGGGTTTAAAAGGGAGTGGTGGTTGTTGTATAGGTGGTCGCATTTTCGAGATATCGCTATAAAGGTGGACCAGGGGTGACCCTAGAATTTGTTTGTACAATATGGGTATCGAAAGAAAGGTGTTAATGGGTATTTTAAAAGGGAGTAATCCTTAGTTCCATAGGTGGACGCCGTTTCGAGATATCGCCATAAAGGTGGAGCAGGGGTGACCCTAGAATTTGTTTGTACAATATGGGTATCAAAAGAAAGGTGTTAATGAGTTTTTTAAAAGGGAGTAATCCTTAGTTCCATAGGTGGACGCTGTTTCGAGATATCGCCATAAAGGTGGGCCAGGGGTGACTCTAGAATTCGTTTGTGCAATATGGGTATCAAACGAAAGGAGTTAATGAGTATTTTAAAAGGGAGTGGCCTTAGTTCTATAGGTGGACGCCTTTTCGAGTTATCGCAATAAAGGTGGACCAGGGGTGACTCTATACTTTGTTTGTGCGATATGGGTATCAAATGAAAGGTGTTAATGAGTATTTTTAAAAGGGAGTGGGCCTTCGTTCTATAGGTTTTTGCCTTTTCGAGATATCGCCATAAAGGTGGACCAGGGGTGACTTTAGAATATGTTTGTACGATATGGGTATCAAATGAAAGGTGTTAATGAGTGTTTTAAAAGGGCGTGGGGCTTAGTTCTATAGTTGCACGCCTTTTCGAGATATCGCCATAAAGGTGGACCAGGGGTGACTCTAGAATGAGTTTGTACGATATGGGTATCAAATTAAAGGCATTAATGAGAGTTTTAAAAGGGAGTGGTTGTAGTTGTATATGTGAAGGCGTTTTCCAGATATCGACCAAAATGTGAACCAGGGTGACCCAGAACATTATCTGTTGGATACCGCTAATTTATTTATATATGTAATACCTGCCAAGATTTTAAGGGTTTTTTATTTCGCCCTGCAGAACTTTTTCATTTTCTTCTACATAATATGGTAGGTGTCACAACCATTTTATAAAGTTTTTTCTAAAGTTATATTTCGCGTCAATAAAACAATCCAATTACCTTACCATGTTTCATCCCTTTTTTCGTATTTGGTATAGAATTATGGCATTTTTTTCATTTTTCGTAATTTTCGATATCGAAAAAGTGGGCGTGGTCATAGTCGGATTTCGTTCATTTTTCATACCAAGATAAAGTGAGTTCAAGTAAGCACGTGAACTAGGTTCATTAAAGATATGTCGATTTTTGCTCAAGTTATCGTGTTAACGGTCATTCGGAAGGACAGACGGACGACTGTGTATAAAAACTGGGCGTGGCATAAACCGATTCCGCGCATTTTCACAGAAAACAGTTATCATCATAAAATCTATGCCCCTACCAAATTTCAAAAGGATTGGTTAATTTTTGTTCGACTTATGGCGTTAAAAGTATCCTAGACAAATTAAATGAAAAAGGGCGGAGCCACGCCCATTTTGAAATTTTCTTTTATTTTTGTATTTTGTTGCACCACATCATTACTGGAGTTGAATGTTGACATAATTTACTTATATACTGTAAAGACATTAAATTTTTTGTTAAAATTTTACTTAAAAAAATTTTTTTTTTAAAAGTAGTAGTAATAGGAGTAACGTTCCTGCCAAATTTCATCATGATATCTTCAACGACTGCCAAATTACAGCTTGCAAAATTTAAAATTACCTTCTTTTAAAAGTGGGCGGTGCCACGCCCATTGTCCAAAATTTTACTAATTTTCTATTCTGCGTCATAAGTTCAACTCATCTACCAAGTTTCGTCGCTTTATCTGTCTTTTGTAATGAATTATCGCACTTTTTCGGTTTTTCGAAATTTTTGATATCGAAAAAGTGGGCGTGGTTATAGTCCGATATCGTTCATTTTAAATAGCGATCTGAGATGAGTGCTCAGGAACCTACATACCAAATTTCATCAAGATACCTCAAAATTTACTCCAGTTATCGTGTTAACGGACGGACGGACGGACGGACATGGCTCAATCAAATTTTTTTTCGATCCTGATTATTTTGATATATGGAAGTCTATATCTATCTCGATTCCTTTATATATGTATGTACTTAATATACTCGGTGAGCTCTGCTCAACTAAGTATAAAAAGCCAGCTCTGTCCGATTTCGCTTATTTAAAATAACGGTTGTAGATAAATAACAAGGCACCCACATATCAAATTTCATTAAGATATATCAAAATATGATCATTTTGATGCACGAAACTCTATACTTATCGCGGTTAATTTATGCCATTACAAGCTATACTTTGTGTAGCCATATATATACATATGTACGTCATGAAAAATTCGTTTGAGTTTGAAACCTCTAAACCCAAATTTAATTCACCTATAGTCACCTTGAACTAGAGTTTGAAAAACTTTTTGGCATTTACTGATTAAGAATACTGGCGGAATTGTTTCTAATAAACATCAGTGCACTTTATACAGTGGAAGAATTATGAATTCTTTAAGTTGCATGGCACGTAAGCGTTTCATTTCGTATAGAAACTTACACAATTCACTCCAAATTAGGTGAATGTTCAGCTATAAAGGTGACGCTGATATTAAATAATTGTAAACTAATAAAAAGAAGGAGCTCTAGTACAGTTTTGGTTGTGAAATGAAAACCGTATGGTTTGAGTAGTCTAAGTGCATTTTCTTTATTGAAATTAATGTAGCCCCGTGGGTTCTTCTCCGCTATAGCGTAAGTTTATGTGTTCTCTTCAAAAAATATTTTCTACTAAATAAGAAAAGGGATACCATTTCCTACAAATAGAGCCATTTTGCTTAGCGGAAGGTGACCTAGTTCAAAAATTGGAACTAAGAGTGCAATATGCAGGTATAATTTTTTCCAGAAAAGAAAACGTCGTAAGATGCAATTACTTCGATGCTTTTGCCAACCCCAGTTTCGTATTGAGATAGAAAACGAGTTCTTTAAAATTTTCTAGAATATACAATATACATGTGGAGTACCCTAATAGTCAGCATAACAGCTCTGCATATTCTGTACAAACATTTTTACATATTCGCTTTGTATTGCAAATTTAACTCTCTTTTCTTAAACTTGTTTACATAGTCACCTTTTCAATTAACTTTTTCCAGTACATAGCAATAGCATATAGCCCTAGCGGTAACCAAATTCTTTTATGCTGTAATCTTCGTGAATATGAACAGTAATTTTATCAGGCCTCTTGATTTTTGTCCTCTAAATACGTCGGACGTTTTACAAAAGTATTTTGTTAAAATAAAGCAATATTTTTTGTTTAACCTAGAAGGTAAACCGTGCAAGTGTTTTTATTACGGCAAAAAAGGTAAAGTCAACCGTCCAACTTCGAAAGCATCAATTTGGTAAGGACCCCGCAAAAAGTGTCATTGCAACGATTTCGAACACGTACTAGTAAGCGAATCTAGCATAAAGCACAAGGATGCCAAACGATAGCGGAATTTCTTCGGCACCAACGGCTAACACGCCACCACAGAACTCCAACAATTCCATCCAATCAACACCGCTAGTCGAAAGACAAGCTGCTGCAGTTTACGCCCGGCTACCAATCCCTGCCATGTCCAGTAATAATTTTGAAGCTTGGTTCACGTCAATGGACTTTTGGTTTACTGCGTCGGGAATCACCTCCGACAAACAGAAGGCGGCAACTGTGTTCGCCGCACTCGATCCCACGGTAATTGGTCAACTATCCGAGGTGATCGCAGCTATGCCACAACAGGATGGATTTGAGTACGTCAAGGCTAAAATAATAGAGCATTTCGCCGATAGCGAACAAAGGCGCCTAAACCGACTTCTATCCGACTTCTATCCGAACTTCCACTCGGTGATAAAAAACCTTCCGAACTATATTTCGAAATGAAACGCGTCGCCGGAAATACATTAGGAGAAGCCGCCTTAAAAGGCTTGTGGACTAAACGTCTCCCAGAATTTGCGCAACCCGTCGTTGCTGCATCCTCGGGTACTGCTGCGGAATTTACGAAGATTGCGGACTCGATCATCGACGCAGTTACACCGCACCACGTTCATCGAGTGGAATCAGGAGTTGCGAGTGAAATAAGTCAGCTCCGCTCAACCGTAGAAGACCTCGGCAAGCGTCTCGATAGATTCTCTATACGCTCACGTTCACGCACTCGGCAGAGATCAGCAAGTAAATTTCGACATCGAAGCACAAATCGACCAGAAACAGCCAATCCGGATTCATCAGCTAGTACCCAGTGCTGGTACCACAAAAAGTACGGCACAAACGCTCGTAAGTGCCGCAGCCCGTGCCGCTATAGACATCGCACAGCTGCAGTGACGACAGATAAGAGCGAACAATGACTAGATAATCACGCTGCTGAACCCCGTAATACATTTGTAGGACCTCGTAAAGTATTCCGCCTTCAAGTAAAAGACAATATTTCAAAAACGACATTTCTTATCGATACGGGAGCCGACGTATCGATCCTTCCGCTGACATCGCAACCGTATGACATCCAACCAACTGCCACTAAATTATATGCTGCAAACGGTGCTGCTATCAAAGTCTTAGGTAAGATGAAACTAAAACTTGACCTAGGTCTCCGGCGCGATTTTGTCTGGTCATTTATAATCGCAGATGTCACTCAACCTATCATAGGCGCGGATTTTATAAAATTTTACGATCTCCTCATAGACATGCGTCGAAGTAAACTGATCGACAATACGACGACCTTAGCTACGAATTTATCGCCAACAGTAAAATACAATGTGTTAGAATTAAAGACATTTACGATCGAGGGGGTTTTCAATGAAATTTTAAACGAATTTCCAAGCATCACGAAATTGGCGCTAGATGGCACAAAATCTAAATCAACGGTTTTTCATCGAATTCAAACGACGGGACAGCCAGTGTTCTGTAGGCCTCGCCGTCTTCCGCCCGAAAAATTAGAAGCCGCAAAATCCGAGTTCGAATTTTTGCTCAAGGCGGGAGTGTGCCGCTCATCAAGCAGTAGTTGGTCCAGCCCACTCCATATGGTTAGGAAAGGTGATGGGTCCTGGAGACCATGCGGAGACTATAGAGCTCTAAACGCGCAAACCCTCCCCGATCGGTATCCCTTGCCCTATCTAACAGACTTCGCCAATATTTTTTAGGAAAATCGTTGTTTTCAAAGATCGATCTAAAAAAGGCATTCCACCAGGTGCCAATCCACGCTGACGACGTGCAGAAGACCGCAATAACAACGCCCTTCGGTTTGTATGAGTTTCAATTTATGACATTCGGGCTGTGCAACGCGGCACAAAATTTCAGCGTCTAACCGACGAGGTCCTGCGCGGTTTGGATTTTGTCTTTCCATATATTGACGATATATGTGTGGCGTCAGAGTCGATAGAACAGCATCAGCAACATTTAAGATTACTTTTCCAGCGACTACAGGAAAATAATTTGACAATAAATATTTCCAAATGCGTTTTCGGAAAACCGGAAATAAAATTTCTAGGTCACCTAGTTAATTCCACTGGAATCAAACCGCTACCAGAAAAAGTTGCATCGCTGGTAGACTTTCCCAAACCGACTATCGCCAAGAATCTGAAACGCTTTATAGCAATGATCAATTTTTATAGAAAATTCCTTCCTCACGCTGCCGACTACCAGTCTGAATTACAGCAGCTCGTTCGAGGAAATAAGAAAAACGACATGACGGCCCTCGTTTGGAATGCTGAAGCCGAGGATGCGTTTAAACGTTGTAAAGAAGAACTCGCAAACGCGACGCTATTGTTTCACCCATCAGGAACCGCGGAATTGTCACTGCATACTGACGCCTCTGATTTCGCTGTAGGAGCTGCTTTACACCAAATAATTGACGGCAAGTTCCAACCCCCAGCACAGCGCAAGTACAGTACGTACGATTGGGAACTAACCGCAATGTATCAAGCTGTGTCACACTTTCGCTACATGATAGAGGGACGACGCTGTCATATACTTACGGATCATCGCCCTCTTGTCTTCGCATTCAGGCAAAAACTGGAAAAAACAGCTCCTCGCCGTGCGCGTCAGCTTGACTACATAGGGCAGTTTACGACAGATATAAGACATATATCGGGAGAAGCTAACATCACGGCAGATCTATTATCTCGAATTCAGTCACTGGGTGAAGTAATCGATTATAATGCCATAGCACAGGCACAGCAAACCGACCCCGAGTTGCAAACGTTTTTGGCATCAGGTACAAACGCTAAATTTTCTTTATCATTAAAACCGTTTATTCCTACAGGAACGAACGTTCAATTAATCTGCGATACGTCTACGCCAAATATTCGTCCATACATTCCAAAAGAATTTCGAAACCAGATATTGTCTAAAATGCACAGCCTGGCACATCCTGGAGTGCGCGCCACTACGAAGCTGGTTACAGCTCGATTCGTTTGGAAAGGCATAAAAAAGAGCGTTGCAGATTTCGTCAAAAGATGTGAAGCATGCCAGCGATCAAAGACCCATCGTCACACGAAATCCCCACTGGTAAGATATGCTACACCTCAAGGTAGATTTACGCACATCAATATCGATATAGTCGGACCATTTCCCTTATGCGAAGGACAGCGTTACTGCCTCACTATCATCGATCGTTTTACACGATGGCCGGAAGCGGTCCCCATTCCTGATATGACCGCCGAGACTGTCGTCAAGGCGTTAATAACCGTTTGGATATCGAGATTTGGGGTCCCCGAGCGCATAACGTCGGACCGTGGGCGACAATTTGAATCCGCAATATTTCAGGAGCTTATTTCATCATTGGGAGCAACTCATTTGCGTACTACGTCGTATCACCCCCAATCCAACGGAATAGTCGAACGCTGGCACCGTTGTCTGAAATCAGCAATCCTTTGCCAAGGCTCCAGCAAATGGACGCACTATCTGCCTACGATTTTGCTTGGACTTAGAGTGGCATTCAAACCGGATATCGGCGCATCCCCAACGGAACTGGTCTACGGTAGGACGTTAAAAGTTCCTGGAGAATTTTTCCACCCAACTAGGCCAACAGATGTAACCAGTGATACGGTAGCAAAATTTCGTAAGTCAATGGAAAAGCTTCGTGCTAGTGACACTGCCCACCATTCGCCTCCTACTACGTTTGTGTCACAAAAGTTACAAACCGCAACACACGTTTTTATAAGAAATGATTCCGTGCGACCCGCACTAACTAATCCGTACGACGGACCGTTCGCAGTAACGCATAAAACCCCGAAATATTTTACAGTGCTCATTCGAGGGCAACCACGCAACATAAGCATCGATAGACCAAAACCCGCATATTTAACAAGCTACGATTATCAATCTCCGTCAACACTCAGAGGGCTACAACTAACACCGGAAATAAACGTATCAAAGACGCCTACGCATAGCTCTATCCGAAACCCTCAGCCAGATAAAAACAAAAACAACGCATCGACGAAATTTACACGAAGTGGTCGACAAGTGAAATTCCCCAGTCGGTACATGTAACTTTCGTCTAGGAGGGGAGTAATGTGGAGTACCCTAATAGTCAGCATAACAGCTCTGCATATTCTGTACAAACATTTTTACATATTCGCTTTGTATTGCAAATTTAACTCTCTTTTCTTAAACTTGTTTACATAGTCACCTTTTCAATTAACTTTTTCCAGTACATAGCAATAGCATATAGACCTAGCGGTAACCAAATTCTTTTATGCTGTAACCTTCGTGAAATATGAACAGTAATTTTATCAGGCCTCTTGATTTTTGTCCTCTAAATACGTCGGACGTTTTACAAAAGTATTTTGTTAAAATAAAGCAATATTTTTTGTTTAACCTAAAAGGTAAACCGTGCAAGTGTTTTTATTACGGCAAAAAAGGTAAAGTCAACCGTCCAACTTCGAAAGCATCAATTTGGTAAGGATTTAGTTCGATCGAATCCTACATACATATAGCAGTGACATTCTGGTCTTAAACAATTTAAGAACCTTGTCCGAAAACTGAAACTTGAACGCCAGAATTTTGGGCTCAAACAACAGTTCTATTTTGGGAAATGATGTCTCTAATGATGTAAATATTTTGTTGCAATATGCATTTTTTAATCGGCGGCGCTGTGGGCAAGGAATAAAGCTCATTTCACCTGATTTGGAGAAGATAATTCTAGCAGCAGATGTTTCTTCATGGAACAATCTATTGCAAGGGTATATTAAGAGTGGGATCAGCAGCCTTAGCAAATGCGCTGTAATTTTTTCACGAAAAGGTCGCGCAGTCCATGGAACAAAAGTTTAACTAGAGCTCCGATAGCACGAAAAGGAACTGCGTACAAGCCGCTAAGCCAGACTTTAATTTCCCGCCCATACGGCTCTGAAAAATTATGTTAATAAGCACCTCTAAAGCCTATTCAGAATTGTGAAGGATCCCTTCGAGCCGTTCGACGCTGAGCAAGCCCTCAGAAGAATTTAACTTAAATTTATCTGGTTACCAGCATTAACATAAACAGCAATGGGAAGGGGTCAGCAATTAAGGAGCTAAGTCCTCTCTTCAAACGTAAATGAAGGTCTACAATTCACTTGCCGCAGTGACATCATTGATGTGGCAACTGAGTACATATTACTATCGGAACATCTTTTCCATAGGTAAATTATTTCCTCAACTAACCTGAAGCTTCGTTGTAGTAAACACTGACCCGCTCCAGTTGCAGATCGCTGTCGCCATTGTAAATGCCATTGCTGTCTATTCCGTGCTCCTCTGAGATTATTTCCCAAAACTAGAATAGAAAATTAGGATTATATTAATTAATTAGAAATAATGGTTCAACGAGAGTAAGATAATATTGATAGTAAACTGATTACACTTATTTGATGTTTGTATACAATTCCATTAACAGGAATCATATGCATATGTATTATATTGGGCCTAATTGAGAAAGACCAATCAAGAGTTGATAAAGCAATATTTCGACTTGGCCATGCCAGAAAATCTTGATATACAAATATCATATATTATATTAATAGAAAATGTGTGGCTACCGCCGTGATTATCGTGACCATTAGCTTTAGCTCACAAAAACTTATAAGGCCTTGAATCTAAGTAGGTATCACCTTTAAAATTTTTTTCGGGCAGTATAACGTCTGGCAAGAATGCTAATAGCAGTGCTGCTCAAAAATTTTTATATGGAAGTGCGAATCACAATACATGTACAAAATTTTATGTGCACTGAAACTTGTTTGTATTTAAAAAAATATATTTAAAAAATTTTAATTGTTTGAGGTCGGAAAAAGTTGAATATTTGGTTTCAAGTTACAAAATATTTGCTTAAAATTTTACGTCAATAGTTATATCACCAACATACAAGAGCCAATAAATTTAATTCTGGAAGTAGCGAAAAATTACATTGACCTCTAGCCTCAAGTTTTGTGGAAACATATTCTATATACGTACATATATCGTCGGAATTTGGGTTTCAATAATCATACTAAAAGTGAATGTAGAGATTTTTCGCGAATGTTGTATTGGAAGTTGAATGTGATAACTTTTGAAATGCTTAATTAGAGGACTCCGCGTGGTTTGTTTCAAATTTGTGTTCAAATTTACATATCTATATTAGCAACAGATATTACTGAGGTGCTGAAGTACCATTTGAATTTAATAAAATGTTTAACAAGTAAATGATAGGCATGGTTACATTACGGTTCCCCCAATCAAAAAATGTCTCATAACCAAGAAAAATAATATATCGAATTGAAACAAAAAGTCACAGAAACAGAAAACCGCGTAAGGAGAATCTCTAGTTCAAAACAAGTGCATTTCTAGTGCATTCTGAACCACTAATAGTTCGCCATCTATCTCTTTTACATGTTTTCAACTGGCGAATTTAACATGGCGACGGCCTAGGCGGTGGAAATTGCCCCCGCTGCTTTAAATTTTAACTAGTATCCTCTTTTTTCCTTTTCCAAATTTCTTTTTCGAACTTTTTCGATAGTTGAGAAAGAGGCATACTCATATGTAGCCGCAGCTCGTTAAAGCTGGTAGCAGTTTTTTTGTCGATTTTATAACTGAAAATCTAGTGTTAACGAACTAATACTTATTTGGCACTCTAGGTCTAGTTCTGAACCAGAATTTTGTATCACTAGTTACTGACTTCCCTTGAGGGTAATTAACTAATATATGAAGTTAGAATAGGCTCCTGTTGTTGTAGCAGTGTTCGCCCATCCAATAGGTGCGACCGATCACAAATTGTCATCAATATCCTCCAATGCCAGTCCAAGGAAACTTGCTGTTTCAACAGTGGTGGACCATAATGTGAGGGGTGTTAGAGGCTTTGGTTCCACATTACAATTAAAAAGATGGTTGGTGTCATGTGGGGACACATTGCAAGCAGAGCATACATTTTGTATGTCGGGGTTGATTAAGAGTTTAACCTGTTACAGTATCCAGATCTAAGTTGAGCTAGAGTGACTTGCGTTTCCCTGGGGAGTGTGCGTTCCTCTTCTGCAAGTTTTGGGTACTGTTCTTTGAGTACTGGATTCACCGGGCAATTCCTGGCATAAAGGTCCGACGCCTGTTTGTGGAGTTCACTGAGGACCTGCTTGTGTTTTTTTGCTTTATACGGCTGAGTTCTCAGGTGCCGTATTTCCTCATAATGCTTACGGAGATTACTTCTTAAGCCCCTGGTGTTGGCTCATCAATCAGATGTCTGTTGGGATGCCCAGGTTTCTGGGTATTCAACAGGAACTGTTTGGTTAGAATCACATTTCTCTCCCTCATGGGGAGTATTCTCGCCTCATTATGTAGATGGCGTTCTGGGGACAAAGGAAGACAGCCCGTGGCAGTATTTTGACAGGCCTGTAGCTTCTTCCAGTGTGTAGTTTTTAGGCTTGGCGACCATATAGGGGACGCGTAGCATGCAATCGGCTGTCCAATTGCTTTGTAAGTGGTAATGAGCGTTTCTTTGTCTTTTCTCCAAGTACTGCAAGCAAGTGATTTGAGGATTTTTTTACGGCTCTGGATTTTCGGTACAATTGCGTCTGCATGATCAAACGTCACGCCCAAGATTTTGGGGTGTGGGACAGTCGACAGCGTAGTGCCACCGACGTGGATGTTCAAAATGGTCGACATTTGGGACGTCCGTTTTGTGAATAAGGTTGCGTAGGATTTAGTCGGTGATAATGCCAGGTTTTGCGAGGCGAAAAAACTAGAGAGATCAGGGAGGTAGCCGTTTATTCTGTTACAAAACTCATCGATCTGTGGGCCTGGGCCTGTGGCCATTATTGTGCAGTCATCGGCATAGGAAACGATAGTAACCCCTTCTAGTGGTGAAGGTAGCTTTGATATGTAGAAGTTAAACAAAAGTGGGGATAGGACACCACTCTGTGGCACCCCTTGTTTAATTCTTCTTGGTTTTGATGTTTCGTTTCTAAATTGCACCGATGCCTGCCGACCACCCAGATAATTTGCGGTCCACCTTTTAAGACTTGGGGGAAAGGTAGACCCTTCCAGGTCTTGATATAACGTGCCATGGTTGACCCTAACAAAAGCTTTTGGTAGGTCTAGCGCAACGAGTACTGTTCTATGGTGGGGTGTTGATTTTAACCGCAATTTATCTGGGTGCTAATGGACTTTAACGCGGTAGTAAGCTGTGTAGTTTTCTAAAGCCATGCAAGTTTGCCTTGAAATGGGGCAGTAAAATGGCTTTAAGCGTCTTAGTTACTGGCGATAGGAGAGATATCGGGCGATATGACTCTCCTATGTTTGCTGGTTTCCCAGGCTTTAGTAGCGGGACCAACTTGGCCATTTTCCATTTTTCGCGAATGACGAAGGTGGAAAGAGACAAGTTGAAGACATGCGCTAAATATTTGAAATTCTCTTTCCCTAGGCTTTTAAGCATCGGCATGGCTATGCCGTCTGGGCCCACAGCTTTGGATGGTTTAGCATGACCGATGGCATCCTCAACCTCTTTGGCGGTGATGGTAATTGAGACGCGCTGAATTTATGTTTATGTGCGTATCTGTTGGCCCTCCGTCTATCTTTGTCGACCGTAGAATGCATTATATATTGTCGGCAGAAAGCGCTCGCGCAATTTTTCGCGTCCGACAGCACTTTATAGCCAAAGGCGATGGAAATTTTGTCATTGTGCTTAGACGGATTCGATAGGGACTTTACGGTGGACCAAAGCTTACCTACATCGGCAGAGAGGTTACAACCGCTTAGGTGCTCCTCCCATTTCGCCCGTGTTCATCCACCAGCAATCTGATGCGTTGGTTTATATCCCTTATTTGGGGGTCGCCGGGTTCGAGCTGTCTTATTAGGTCACGTTCTCTCGCTAAATTTGCGGCCTCCGCCGGAAAGTGAGGCCGATTTCGGGAATTCTACCGGCGGGAATGAAACGAGCCGAGGCGGATTCAATGACCTTGCGGAAAGCACGCTCCCCTTGGGGAACATCAGTCGGTTGTCTGTAAAGGATTTTTATTCATCCCACTTTCCTTTTTTAAAGTTTATGAAGGTGCGTTTTTCTGTGACGATGAAGTCGGTGGTACTCTCGAGCGAAATACACTCAGAAAAAAATTTCTCCCCATTGAAGAAAAATTGGAATGAAATGGCACTTAATAAATTTTTTCCTCATTCGCATGGCCAAATTTCTTCAAAATGAGGAAAAATTCTTCAAATTGAGGACTTTTTCGTCATTTTGAAGAAGTTTTGGCCCCGCGAAGAGGAAAAAATTTCTTAAGTGCCATTTCATTCAAGTTTTTTCTGAGTGTAAGTATTGGCAGGTGGTCAATGTTACCATCGGCTGCCAGTTGACGCAGTTTACGAGTCCTGCGCTCACGATTGATATATCCGGCGAACTGTGACAGCTTCCTACCATACGTGTGGAGGCGTCTCCGTTTATTGTGCAGAACGTCGTTTCTTATATTTGATCCGCCAATATCTCACCCCTACTGTCTGCCTGCAAGTTTGAATGCCATAGATCGTGATGGGCATTGATATCGCCTAAGATAATGCGATTATTGTCAGTGAGTAAGGCGCTGATATTAGAGCGGTATCCACTGGGGCAGCAGGTGGCAGGAGGGATGTAGATGTTGATGATTTCTAGGTTTGCATCGCCTGTCCCGACAGATAGGCCTTGACGTTCTAAGACACTGTCCCTGCGGCCGATTGCGGGATGAAATAAAAGATAATGCACAGAGTGGTGTATGATAAACGCGAGACCACCTCCATTTCCGCTCTCGCGATCTTTTCTGTGGACATTATGAACAAGTCTGCAGAGCAGATCTTGCTGTGAGTTTAGTCTCTTGAATCGCAGCAATGCGGATGTTGTGCCACTTCATGAAATCGACTATCTCCGTGATCTTCCAAGTTAATCCATTACAGTTTAACTGCAGAATTCTGAAGTGCAACGGGGGAGACGTTGTCACTCTGGGAGTAAGTGCCGGGTGACTACGCCTGGGTTGTGGAAGGCTAGGACGCAACTGCTGTTGTGGCCCTGCGACTGGCCGTCCTTGGGTAAGCATTGGGGTACCCGGCCTGGCAACATGGCGCAATGAAACCCGTCGGCGGGTTGCCGTCGCGGAGACCACAACATCTCGGAAAGTGGAACCGCCCATGGCAGGAGCTGCATTGGACGGATGTCGCAAACATATATATTCTGTGCTGGCAAACGGTGCAAAAGAAGGTAGGGACTAAGAGTCTGTTTCCCTAACTACACGGTTGCTGCCGGAAAAGGGAGGGGAAGAAGACGGGGGCAGGAGCTGATGCTCGGCATTGCTCCCAACTCTACTACGGAGGTTGTAGGTATGAGTAGGAGCGGCCGTATGAGTTGGTGGTGCCGTGGGGCGCGAGCAGCAGTGTGTACTTGTTGTGGCTTGCTGAGCAGCGGGGCTTCTGGAAGGTAGTGGGGGGGGGGGGGGGCGCTAAGCCGTAGAACGGGACGCCCTTGGGCGTGAACAGCAAGGAGCCACAAAATAATTATAAAAGTTACGTGGACGTCGGGTTTTGGGATCTAGCCCAGAACAACCTATCCGATGCAACCATCCCTAGCACGAGACACACTGACAAGAGTATGACCGTCCTAAAAAGATTCTTTTCCGGCAGACGCAGCAAAACCATTTCTCAGGACCGGGGTTAGGAGACGGACCCGGATTGGATTCGATACCTTCCCGGAGCAAGAGAATATGGAGCAGTCCCGCTGCAGGGAGATGCTGGGAGGATGACAATTTGTGGGAAGGACGCAAAACATTAAATGGGGTTACACTGAAATGACAGTCCTTGGTCGGGAAAAATCCCGAGTCGCTCCGGTACATAGAACCGACTGGCTTGGGAAGCGCAGGCTCCTCTTGTTTTGGTACAGTTTTGTTTACATTCTCTGGTCATATGCTCCATATATTTCAGCTCCGCGGTAAATTATCTATTTTAATTTTATTTATGAATCAATTTTGATTAAAAATTTTTTTCAGTGCTATAATGTTTTAGAATAATTTTTAGTTATCAATTTGTTAGTATACATTTTTTTATTATACACAAGTACATGAGCTTCATACGGGAGTGCGTTTTCTTGGCACTTTCATAAGAAATTCAAGCATTTTCATATGATTCGAAATTATATGTGAGGGCATATGGGAGTGCTATGAAAATTTTTTTTATATTCAAAGTGTGAATTTGAATTTGTGCCTATGATTCAGGGGAAACAAAAACAAAAGTGGTACAAGTGTATAGGGGTTGAGCAGCTCTGGCTAATAGTGTCTAGTAATTGGTAAAGTGCAAAAATGCAACCATAGCTCAATTACATGGTTAGCTCATCTCATCAGCTGATTTTATTTTTTTTCTTTCACTGGTATAAGGATTGTCAAAAGGAGATGGCAAGCGCAAAATGTAACCAACACATTGACTATTATTTACTGCCGAGGAGGTAAATTTTTTATAAAAAAATAGTTTCGTATTAGGTTAGGTTAGGTTGAGGTGGCTGCCCGAGGGCACACTTACACCAGTAGTATTAGGCCCGTTGTGATACCACCAAAATACACCGTTACCTTTCCTCTTCGAACCAGTTTGAGGACCTGATAAAAGCTACCATGTCCTTGACGTCATACTCCACAACCTGGCTCAGATTATCAAGAAATGGAGCACCCAGAAAGCGCTGTCGTGCTCCGCTTAGTGCTAGGCAGTTGCAAATGAGGTGAATCACCGTTTCCTCCTCATCATCCTCTTTACAACCCCTACAGCATCGACGATAAGACGCTCCTAACCTTTCTGCATGCCTAGCTATGAGGCAATGACCAGTTAGTGCCCCTACAAGTGTGGAATGGTATCCCTTCTTAGGTTGTACACGTGACGGGATCTTTTAGGATCCCATTTAGGCCAGGTTTCCTTCGATGTTCGACACTCCGGTGTTCGTAACCATCTTTCGTCGGCTTGACGGTGGATGTGCTCTTTTAGCATTAGCTTGCATGTGGACAGGGGCATACCTAAGCGTTCTTGGCCAGGAAGAACCTGCCTGGTTGTACCCTGCCTAGCGAGTTCATCTGCAATGCAGTTTCCCTCGATATCCCCACGTCCAGGGACCCACGTGAGGTGTACATGGTAGTTTCATATTACTTTAAGTTATTTTTTTAGTAAGTGCATCTAATTAGTACATTATTTTTCCACATACACAAGAATTGCCAAGTTTTATGTTTTCTCACCATTCAATTCGCCTAACACCTACACGCAGGTTTTCACAATCTGAACAAAGGTATGTTGTTGCTGTATATATATGTAGTTGAACCATGAATGCAACCGAAAAATTTCATTACAGTTTGTCAAAAAAAATTGTTAAATATTAGAAAAAATGTATGTCTTAACTGTCGTCTTTGGAGAATTCTTTTGATTTTAAACGTTTCTGAAATTTTCAGAAAATTTTGCAAATATAGATTTGATGTCATGCATCTGATTAAGTACATATAAAAATTTCTTTCACTAGATTTAACATAATTTGTCCTAAGCTTTTTGAGGGATCCATTTTAATAGTAATTTTCTTTTTTTGAGTCGAAAAAGTCCGGGTCAAAAAATTTTCCTAGGTGAAAGTTTATGGGATACCGGGGGTTTCCATAGTATTTTCATGACGAATCAAATAAAAGTAAAACCCGGACTTTTATTTTATAAGTCCGAAAATAAAAGTTAAATCCGGACTTTTTATTTTAAGAGACGAATTAAAGTGCGGCCTTTTAACTACCGAACGACTCATCTAAATGAAACGAATTTTTTTAAAACTAACTCTCATATGTAGTACTATGCTTTTACTTTTCCATAGTAAACTTGCACCTGTTTTTACGCCGTAAAGATTGATCCAATTAAGATATCGCCTTGAAATTCACTTGAGCACTTTCTGGGGTCGGCCTGAAAAACATTTAAATTTTCGTCTTTTATATATGGACGGTGCCACGGCCATTTTCCTAGATTTTACGAAATTTATATTTTGGATCATGGGATCACTTGCTACGTGGGAAGTTTCATCACATATCAAGTTTCATCACGTACTCCGCGTAGATATCGTTTGATTTCACCAATTTTCAATACCAATCTATTATATATATCAAGATAAGTAAGTATTCCAAATTACGTAAAGGTAACTTAATTTTTACTCACGTTGTTGTCATGGACGGATATATGTAGCTCAATCAATTTTGATATAAGAAGTCTATATCTATCTCGATTCCTTTATGCCACTACATACTACCGTTATTAAACCAAGGTTAAAATATAAGGGCCAGATACCCAACTATATATTGGACAAACTTAATGAAAGTTATAAAAAAATTGTATACAGGACCAACTTTTATTCAAAAATGTACATATGTACATACGATCCTATTGGAGCTACTTCTCTATGTAGTCAATTAGTCTAAGGTGGTTGTCATACAACCCCGACAATATTAAGTGTTATATCCACAAAAGCACTTTAGTGTACGGCTTTACATATACATATGTATGTAGCACTGACGTTCTGATTGTAATTTGTAATAATTAACTTTAGCTAAGTCAACAAACATGAAACAACATCATATGACAAACTAAATAGATTTACCAAATTTCCAAAAATAAATCTTAAAAAGATTTATGATATTTGTACTGAGTTGGCACAATATTATTGCTGACTTCACCCCACAAATTTTATTTACATACATACATATATAATGTAAAAATGTATGAAAGTATCTTTGTCTAAGCTAACTTTTATTTGGCTTTTTTATTGCTAAATTTAAATACTATGTACATCAAAATATAAGTACATATGTATTTGTATATTAGACCGAACTTAAAAAAGTGATATTCATATATTTTCCTTATGAGGCTTAGTTTATATTACAACTTAGTAATTTCTGGGCGCACGGCTTTTCGCCATTTTATCAAAGGTTGGGAAGGTGGATCTTTCACTCGTACTTTAGTTCATCAGAGAAAGTAAAGGTTCGCTGAGGACCACTAGGACGTAAACTGGTTGGTGGAATGTGCCGTCACATGGAGCTAACTGAGGGCGCTCCCAATGAACAAAAATATCTTATGTCCTTTGATTTAACCTAATCTAGAGTAATTCTCTGAAAATTTAGTGCAAAACGGACGCTGAGTTCACGTTTTATGTATACACCTGTATCATTTCAAATTTCTACTAATTCATTACCGTTGCACGGAATATATCTGAGTAAAATTTGTGTTTTCAGGTTTAAAAATATTTGGCTTGCGAGTTGCTGAACTTATTGGGAAACTAAGTTAATGTATTTTTCGATGTAACTTTACCATTTTGAGATTTAAAAAACTCTTAAAAAAAGAAAATTCGGAAGTTGTGATTTAAAACTTGATTTTTTCCTTAGGCCCACTTGCGGAACGGCAATTTATCTTTTTAACTCAGAGTTAATCTTCGACTAATACATTTGATACATTTTTTTAATTAACTCTGCGTTAAACCCCTATCCTATATTATAGAGTTCTTGTTTGTGGAGAGCCACAAAAAAAAGGACCTACCCTAAAAAATTTGAGGGGATTGATACCAGGCTATCAATGCCTAGTATTACGGGAGCCCTGAAAACAACCCCGACGGCTGCACTGTATGCCATTCTGTACATACCAGCACATACCACCTGTAGACCTAGTAGCAGAGAACATAGCGTCAACAACTGCAACGAGTCTCAGTGCCTCGGGGCAGTTTGAGCGCAGGCCAAGTAGTATAGAGTCATCAACTACAAGACGAACAGACTACCTGATTCCCTATCTGCGCTTCCAGGCCCAAGTTCGGGGCTGTAAAGTGTCGAAGATTATGTGTAGGTCTTACAACTTTAGACTAACAAAGTTGATTCTAACATTAAGAAGTGAGGATTATAGACTCGTGACAGGTATTCTGACTGGACACTGCCTTCTGGCGTCACATGCCTTTTGTTTCTGGTTAATAAAAAAAAGAGAAAAACGATTTATGAATACACGAACTTTATTGGAGCAATGTACGATAACGATAGTCAGCAAATTACAATGATAAAGAAGAAAAAAAAATGAAAGGCTTAAAGCACAATAGGCCAACCAATGCTGCTTGTGATTGGGAATTATCCCGGCCATGGCGTTACCATACTATATCTAACATTTGTGACCAGTCAATTCCGACTGAACATCCTGCCCCCGTTGAAAGGATCCTTTCAATATCCTGATGGTAATGGGGCTAGTTTATGAACTGGTCGGCGAAGAATTCCCTTTGCTGTTTTAATTTCCACCACTCGGACCTTTTTGTCTGGACCTGGGATAACGTTCGTAATTCGGCCTAATGGCCACTGGTTAGATGGTATATTATCTTCATATAAAAGTACAAGCTGATCAAGTTCTACGTTAGCTTGGTCAGTTAGCCATTTGGATCGCTGCTGCAGCTCATGGAGGTAGTCACGCCGCCATTGTTGCCAAAACAGATTTTTTATATGGGTGATGCGTTGCCATCGTGATAAATATGATAGCTTGTTGGTGTCACAATTGGGTTCGGGTACGCTCCTAATCGCTTCACCAATGAGAAAGTGAGATGGCGTCAAGACGCTTCCATCATTAGGATCGTTTGACATTGTTACCAATGGACGAGAGTTAAGAATGCCTTCTGCTTCAACTATGACTGTCAAGAGTTCCTCATACGTGAGACCACCTTGGGATAAGTATTTGGTAAAAAGGTGCTTTGCTGATTTAACCGCAGCTTCCCAGAGCCCACCGAAATGCGGCGATCGCGGTGGGATAAAATGGAATTCGAAACCTGTGATGGACGAAAAGTCGGAAATTTCCTTTCGACTTTGATCGCACAAGTAGCGATGGTAAAAATCTTGCAATTTGTTGTGAGCCCCCACGAAATTTGTTGCGTTGTCACAGTAAATTCGATGTGGAACGCCTCGCCGGTTTATAAATCGTTTGAGACAGTATATAAACGCATCGGCACTTAAATCGGAAACTAATTCCATATGTATTGCTTTCGTCGAAAAGCACACAAAGATCGCCACATAGGTTTTGTAGGGAACTTTACTCCTGATAAGGTAACTGGTAAGGAAAGGTCCACAGAAATCCACTCCGCAAATATAAAATGGCCGCTCTGTATGAAATCGGTCCGCTGGTAAGAGTCCCATGATTTGTTGTTGCAATATTGGTCGATATTTGAAGCAATGAACACATTGTCGCACAACCTTGCGTACCGTTTCTCTAGCCCTCACAATCCAAATGCGCTGTCGGAGCAAACCTAATAGAACCTTCGGTCCAGCGTGAAGATTTGTGCGATGTAAGTGCTCTATATAGAGGATTATGAAACGATGGTCGTGAGGCAGTATTAGCGGGCATCTTGCTTCTATTGGAATAGGTGCTTGCAACAACCGTCCGCCTACTCTAACGACGGTGTGCATCTTCTTAAATATTTGCAGTTGGCACAAGAGTGGCGACAGTTTCTGAAACGATGGAGGTATATTTTTATTGTTCTCTAATGCATTAATTTCTGAAGAGTAGAAATCGCGTTGTAAGGTTACGGCAACAAAATTGAATGCATTATTGAGTTCCGCAGCAGAAATGGGTTCTACATCTTGTATTTGCATCTTTCTTTGCGGTGGAACTGTGTTATATACGCGATGAATAAATGCTATTATGCGAAGGATGCGGATGTATGAGGAATTTCGATTGACGATATCATTTACAATGTGTGTTATGTGATTTGTTTTATAGCATTGAGTTCGTTTGGGCTTACGCTGCTCTTCCACTGGTGCGTCGGTGACGACTACCAGCTCCGGCCAATGTTTTGACTCCTTACTAAGGAAGAATGGGCCAGAAAACCATATTGTGCTACATAGATCAGCAGCACTGCAGCCGCGTGAAATTAAATCGGCCGGATTATCCTTCGATGGAACATGTCGCCATATGATGCCCTGCGAATGTTCCTGGATTTCCGAGACCCGGTTGGCGACAAATGAAGTAAGAGTCGAGGAATGAGTTTTTAACCACTGAAGGACCGTGGTTGAATCCGTCCAAAAATATACTGTGTTAATATTCTGCTTGAGGTTCACTTCAAACTTTTTCCATGTTCGTATTAAAAGCAATGCAGCGCACAGCTCCAACCTTGGTACAGACTGTGCCTTTACTGGAGCTACTTTAGACTTGGCAATAAGCAGATTAATTTTATACGTACCATTGTGCCAAATTCTGGTATAAATGCAGCATCCATAAGCTCGCTCAGAGGCATCTGAAAACCCGTGCAGTTCGCCTCTCTGTGACGGTGAAGTAAATGCGTAGCGGGGAACGGAAATTGTGTTTATTTTAGGTAGATCATCTTCTATGCTAGCCCATAAATCGGAAAGTGGCTTGGGCACTTCCTCATCCCATGAGGCACCGTGTAACCAAAGTGCTTGGAGAAGCATCTTGCATCGAACTACAATTGGACTCAAAAGCCCTAGTAAGTCATATATCTTTGCTGTCTTCGAAAGAATCAAACGCTTTGTAGTATTCCTGTGGGGTTCGTCATTAAATTGGAAACAGAATTGATCTGACCTTGGTTTCCATAACATTCCCAGTGTACTAGTAACGCCGCTGGCCAGCTGAATGGCTACCTCATCTGAGTTCGTGAAAAGTTCAATGCAGTTGCTGTTCCATTTAGCGAGTTCGAGTTTGGCCATCGCTAATAACTGGGTTAATTCGAATTTGCGTTGCTTTAACTCCTCTAGAGTATCGGCGCCTGTAAGGACATCGTCTACATATAGATCGGATTTCAAAACGTGTGCGCCAAGAGGATAAAGATTGCCATACGTTTCCGCAATAAAAAATAAACTGCGGATTGCTAGGAACGGTGCTGAAGCCGTTCCATATGTTATAGTATTTAATTCATAGAACTGTAAAGGAAGATGTGGTTCATCCCTCCATACAATTAGTTGAAATTGTCTGTCCTTCGGTGACATCCCGAACTGGCGATACATTTTACAAATGTCAGCAGTTAATGCATGTTTGTAAAGGCGAAATTTAAGCAAAGTTGTTATGAGATCGGGCTGGATCGTTGGGCCTACCATAAGTAAATCATTGAGGGATACGTTAGATGAGGTTTTTTGAGATGCGTCAAATACGACACGCAATTTGGTTGTTACATTTGTTGGGCGAAGCACAGCATGATGCGGTATAAAATAATGATTTGGACTGATGTCGACCTCACTGATCGGAGACATGTGCCCAAGTGCTGCATACTCCTTCATAAACTCGGTGTACGATTTTCCTAACTCTGAGTCTCTTTTGAAACGGCGTTCTAGAGATATAAACCGCCTGTAAGCATTCTGAAACGAATTGCCAAGTGCTTTAGGTGAGCCAATAAATGGTAAGGAAACCTGAACCCGATTGTCTGCTGTGTACGTAACATTTTTGACGTAATGGGCTTCGCACGCCACATGCTCTTCAGAGAGTTGTTGCTCTTGTTTATACTCTTCGATTTCCCAAAAACGTTGTAGTTGGGCGGATAAGTCAGGTGAAGATAGTGATTTCGTAAAGTAGCATGCATTCGACCGCAAGGTACTGTGATTCTCGTATTTCCCACCTACTATCCACCCTAGAAGAGTATTAACTATAAGGCATTGATTCCCATCGAGAGACAATTTTCCTTCATCGAGAAGTTGGAAGAAAATGTCTGTTCCGATAAGCAGATCTATTTTATGTGGCTTAAAAAAATAGGGATCCGCCAAATTGACGTTTGGAGGAAATTCTAAACTTTTTGTATCTATATATTGGCTAGGCTGTCTTGATGAGATCGTATTGACAACCGCAAACTCTGCAGTACAATTAAAATTTGAAAACCGTGACTGAATCGTGGTTTCTACCTTAGTGGATACTCTTTCGCTAGCGCCTGCGATCCCTGCTACTTTCTGATTGAAACGAATTTGATGTAGACGTAAACGCTTTGCAGTTTCAAGCGTTATAAAATTCAGCTCCGAGCAAGAATCCAATAAGGCACGAACTGGTTGGAAGATGCCGCAAGCATCCTTAATCAAAACGATTGCTGTTGGAATGATAGAGCAACCAGTAGCCCGTGCCAATAATGTAGTAGGTGTTTGCGATGTAAAATTTTGGGTGGTTGGTTGGTTTGAGCCGGACTTCCATGCTGGAGCTGAACCAGAGTGCGAAAACGAAAAGGTCGATGAAGATGAAAGAGGTGTCTCTCCAGATGAAGGCACTCTATGTAGCAATGTATGGTGCAAAGTGTTACACACCCGGCATCGCGTTTGTGATGGACACTTAGCGACCACATGACCTGTACCCAAACAATTAATACATAGGGATGATAGCTTAGCTAAGTCAAATCTCTGGGCCACACTCATGTTGCGAAATTTCATACATCGATGAATGAGATGGTCGCCTGCTTGGCAACAGACACATTTTGATTTGGAGGTGACGAACGCTTTTGATTTGCTTACCTTTGAATTGGGAATGTGATTAGCCACGTCAGGGGAGCGCTTATTCCAACTCTCGAGAAGTTGACAACGATGGCTTAGATTAGTGTAACACTTTTCAAACGATGGGAGTTCTTTAAATTCTTGGCGTTCATCATAAGCCTTTTTTGAGTCAGCATCTAACCTGGTTAAAATAATATCAATTAGCAACGCTTCCATTATGTCCTTCTCGGAGCCAATCGATAATAAAGCCCCTTTAATAGAAGCAACGTTGTCGATAAGTGATCGCAAAGCGATGTGATCGCCTTTATTCATTGATGGCAACGTGTGCAGAATCTTTATATGTTCAATAAAAATTAGGGTTTTATTGTCAAAGCGCTCTTTTAATCTTTGCAGCGCTCGCTGATAGTTTGCTTCGGTAACGTCAAATGGTTCAATAACTGCTCGCGCAGCCCCCGACAAGCAATCAAGAAGATAATTAAATTTGTCAATTTGTGATAAGGACGAGTCCTCGTGTACCAACGACTCAAACGTATGTATAAATCGAGAATATTCTGTGTACTTGCCGTCGAATTTCGGCAACTTTAATTTCGGCAAGCGATGTGAAGAAAGCGAAGGGGTCGTTGTATTAAAATAGCTTAATTCAGCGCTGCTTGATCGACGTGCTTTGTTCAAGAATCCTAATAATTTTGACTTGGTCGTGATGAAGAGTTCCTCTAAATCACTGCGGCCATTGTCTGTAAAGCAAAGTTTTTCAATTTGGGTTTGTATATGACATACTTGCTTGAAATATGATTCCAATATTTGCAATTGGCACTCTAGAATCGTGGCGTCAGCTGTAGCACCTTCCCTTTCAATTTTAGTTTTAAGGTTTGTGATATTCCGCTTCATTGAACTGCGTTGTTGACGCAGCGGTGGCAATTCCACCGATGTATCATTGGTATCATCGTCCGTCGGCATGCTGCCGGCTTTTAGATCTCAAAAATTGTGTGTTGATTGTTGTTTCCTCAAATTTATTTAATTTGCAAACTGCTTGTTCCCGTATGAAAGTAAAAAATAAAACGTGCACACGGACTGAAGCCAAAGTAAAGCACCAAAAAATAAAACGGAGATATGGTGTGATATTTTCGCTGAAAACAGTACTTTTCCCTTTATATGCAATCTGCTTATTACCGTATTAAGCAAAAACAAACCGTGCGAATGCGATTGAGGGCAATGTAAAGAACCGCAATATAAAACAATATGCTTGCGATTATGTGCGTAGGCTGTGTTCAGGCAAATTCAGCAATAATTACGATATATATGTACATATACTCAGAAAACCAAACAGTGCAATATAAAGAACCGCAATATAAAACTATATGCTTGTGATTATGTGCGTAGGCTGTGTGTATTATACCAATGCAGCACTAATTACGATATGTATACGAGAACATGTACTGCTCTGTATATTAAAATTTGAGGCTCCAAATTGTTCTCTTTTCCATGTACTCCACCTTGTTTGTGTTCTTGACGGCAGCGAGCACCTTTATTTTGTTTTTTATAACGAAATGCTTGCTTCACCGTCCTGTCACGGTCGCCAATGTTTCTGGTTAATAAAAAAAAGAGAAAAACGATTTATGAATACACGAACTTTATTGGAGCAATGTACGATAACGATAGTCAGCAAATTACAATGATAAAGAAGAAAAAAAAATGAAAGGCTTAAAGCACAATAGGCCAACCAATGCTGCTTGTGATTGGGAATTATCCCGGCCATGGCGTTACCATACTATATCTAACATTTGTGACCAGTCAATTCCGACTGAACACCTTTTAATTAGGCTTGGTCAGTGATAGAGATGTAGGAAGTGCGGCTCGTGCCCGGCGCTTGCCAGGCTAAGACTCCAGCTATTAGGAGTGATACAGCTGTCAGATCTAGAAGCAGCAAGTGTCATAAGTCCTAGAAAGCTTCTAGTATTTTCCAAGAGGACGGAGTTATTTTATAATATAGGTGCTGGTTTTTGATAGGAGTTTTCAGTTTGGTCGTTAAGTAAACTTCTGGTAACATTACGGACTCTTTCAGTCTATGCGAGGTCCTCATGAACCGGCCAGTTCAACCTTACCCAACCTGTGTTAAAAAGATTACTTGCAGTTCTAAAGTGGACCTTACAATTTTAATATTATATCTGTCAGAGCTTTGTACAAAAACCAATTGCACATTTTACTGTGGTTCTTGCATTTTTCATATTTTGTTGTAGATACGCACATGAAAAATATAACATTTTTCTACAATGGCTCATTTTGTGGCCTTAATAATTTGTTTCCAGACCTAAAGTAAAATTTGTGGGAAAAAGGGGGTTAACATCGGAAAACCTAGTATGTATCTATGCCTGTAGGGACTACCACGTAAAAAAGGTTATATACCATTAAGAACGAAATCAACAGAGCCATCCTGTGAATTCGAAATTGATCCATACAAATATCAGGATCACAACGTCGTTGTTGCATTTGCATGTTAAATATATGTATGTATATCAGGATCTGGATCAGTGTTTAATGGAACTCAGCTTTTGTATTTAACTCATGCAACAATACAAGCATGATGTTCCTATTGCTTTTGTCATTCATTTCATTCATCCGCTTTTGATCACTCATAAGGAAAATCTCTTTTTTAAAGCCAACCTTTCATTTGAAAATTAAGGAAAACAGCCGATTGTTTCTAATCCCAAAGCCGGACGGAAGCGATGTTATTAATCACATACTTTCCTTGTTTAAATTTTAATTGGGCGATCATAATGAAAACTAAATGAGAACTAAAGTTTATTTTCAGTTTTATTGAAAGAAATAACAGAATTGGTTTTTTCTTATCCGTCTAATGCCTAAGTGTAAGTTGATTCATTTAAATATTATTTCCTGTTAACATCGATGGTAGTACGTACGAGTACCAGCCACTTCAGTGCGGCGCCTTTCGCCAACACACCAAATAAAGAACGCGCCACGCATTTCTATTCTACATATAAATAAGTGAAATCGCATGAATGTATGTATACTTTTTCAAAATAGCTCATCAAATGTAAAATGCATTTTTGTCGCTTCTTTAAGTGATTTTAGAGCTGCGTTGGCTTGCGATGTTGGATGTGTAGGTAAATATGTTGGGATCCACAGAAAAGTCTAAATAAACATAGCGCTCCTGGGGAGGAACATTTCAAAAATAGAACAAGAAAACTGAGCTACAAGTTAACTCATGCAATGAGGCCTGGGTAAACAGCAAAAAATGAGGCATTTGGAGCGAATGAAACATCGCTACATGAAAATTTTCACTGCAAGAAATTTTAAAATAATCAGAAAAATGCACTGCTTCCAGTACATTTATAGCGTATGAATCATCAAGTTTTGACATACATGCACATATATATATCCATGTATGGATTTGTACAAATATATGTATGTAGGTAAATATTCTCTCTAAATGTATCTTTATAATTAAACATTTCTTAATATTATTAATCTCAACAAGTAAGGACGGGACTGTCTTCGGCTGTGCCGAAGACTTCATACCTTTCATGAATGGGGCTGAACAATAATCTTATCCCGTTCGTAATCTCCGAATAATCGGATGTATAAGATAAGAAATATATAGTGAACAGATCTACATACCTAAACGATTTTTAAGATAAATATAAAATAAACAAGTAAGGACGGGACTGTCTTCGGCTATGCCGAAGACTTCATACCTTTCATGAATTGGGCTGAACAATAATCTTATCCCGTTCTTAATCTCCGAATAATCGGATGTATAAGATAAGAAATATCTAGTGAACAGATCTAACGATTTTTAAGATAAATATAAAATAAAAAATAGGTAGGTACTTTGTGTGAGGACGCAAAGTTTCAGGTTTTTTGTGCGTGTAAAAACTATGACTACGAATCACGTATTTCAAAAATATATGAAGTAAACGTAACTATTTGATGAAATTTGATCAATTTTGAAGCTTCTATCCGTAAAAAGGGGCAAAAATGACAGTTTATATGAAGTATATAATATATATACCACCGATCTCTATGATTTTTTCAGACAACAATATATGCTATATACGTAAGCATTTGGTGAAATTTGAAGCTTCTAGCTGTTAAAATGGGGCCGAAATCGCAAAAAAAAAAATATATATATATCCTATATATACCATCATATATATATTATATATATCACCGATCTCTATAATTTTTTGACACAACAATATATACTATATACGTAAGCAATCGGTGAAATTTGAAGCTTATAGCTGTACCGTGGTGTGATGGTAGCGTGCTCCGCCTATCACACCATATGCCCTGGGTTCAACTCCCGGGCAAACCAACATCAAAATTTTAGAAATAAGGTTTTTCAATTAGAAGAAAATTTTTCTAAGCGGGGTCGCCCCTCGGCAGTGTTTGGCAAGCGCTCCGGGTGTATTTCTGCCATGAAAAGCTCTCAGTGAAAACTCATCTGCCTTGCAGATGCCGTTCGGAGTCGGCATAAAACATGTAGGTCCCGTCCGGCCAATTAGTAGGGAAAATCAAGAGGAGCACGACGCAAATTGGAAGAGAAGCTCGGCCTTAGATCTCTTCGGAGGTTATCGCGCCTTACATTTATTTTTTTTATTTTAGCTGTTAAAATGGGGTAGAAATTGCGAAAAGTTTCTTATCTGAACAATCGGTTGTATGAGATATATACAATATATACAACCGATCTCTATGATTTTTTCAGACAATAATTTATGCTATACACGTAAGCGTTCGGTGAAATTTAAAGCTTCTAGCTGTTAAAATGGCGATAAAATTGCGAATATATATATATATACTATATATATATACTATATTGTGAGGACCCAAATCCACCGGCTTTGGAGCCCACACATTCGAACCTACAAATATTTATCAAAACTCATTAAAACGTGTATAAATCCTACTTGAATTACAATGAATTTATACATATGGCATGTAAAATGTACAAAACTGAATTATATGAATTAAATTTACACATACAAAATAATCATTTTTGAATTACCCTAATATACATATAAACATTCATGACAACATCTAATTTCTTCGTTTAAATAATTGTCTCTGCCTGCATATGGTAAATATTTTGGTTGAACATTATAATTTCCAAAGATAACCCATAGGTAGGTAGGTAGGTTGAACTGGCCGGTCCATGAGGACCTCACATAGACTGATTGAGTCCGTAGTGTTACCAGAAGTTTGTTTTAACGACCAAACTGAAAAACCCTATCAAAAACCAGGACCTATGTTATAAAATAACTCCGTCCTCTTGGCAAATACTAGAAGCTTCCTAGGACTTAAGCCACTTGCTGCTTCTAGATCTGACAGCTGTATCACTCCTAATATCTGGAGTCTTAGCCTGGCAAGTGCAGGGCACGAGCACAGAACGTGCTCGATCGTTTCCTCCTCCAAACCGCACTTCCTACACCTGCTATCACTGACCAAGCCTAATTTAAAGGCATGTGACGCCAGAAGGCAGTGTCCAGTCAGAATACCCGTCATGAGTCTACAGTCCTCTCTTTTTAATGATAGAAGCAACTGTGTTAGTCTAAGGCTGTAAGACCTACACATAATCTTCGACACTTTACAGCCCCGCGCTTGAACCCACGCCTTTTCTGCTTGGTCGATCATGTGCACCTCTCGCATTCGCTTAATCTCGCCCAATCTAATTGGGACGTCTACGGAGCAAGCTTCAAGGGATGCGCCCTTTTTAGCTAATTCGTCCGCTTTTTCATTCCCATCTATACCCATATGCCCTGGGACCCAATATAGATGTATGCTTCTCCCTGTCCCGATTCTCTCCAGAGACTGCTTACACTCTAACACGCATTTAGATGCTGTGCTATGCGAGATTATTGCCTTAATTGCTGCTTGACTGTCAATATAAAAGTTAACACGGTTGCAGCTTAAGCTATTCTCTTCCAGGGTTTCTACTGCTTTGGTTACGGCTAACATTTCCGCTTGGAAAACGCTACAGTAATCCGGCAGCCTGTAGGATCTGCTTAATTCCGGATCAGCGCAGTATACCGCAGACCCTACTCCTTCCACTATTTTGGAACCATCGGTGTACACATGTATCGCCTCGTCCGCCATTTGCGCACCCTTGCGCCAACAGTCCACCTCTATTGTGGCCTTAAGATCTCCCTCAAAGTGCAGGTAGGGAATCATGTAGTCTGTTCGTCTTGTGACTGAGGACGCTATACTACTATGGCCATATGGTCGGCGCTCAAGCTGCCCCGAAGCATCGAGCCTGGTTGCGGTCGTTAACGCTTTGTTCTTTGCTACCAGGTCTACAGGTGGAATGTGCAGAATGGCATACAGTGCAGCCGTCGGGGTTGTTTTCAGGGCTCCCGTAATGCAAAGCACCGATAGTCTGCATACCCCCTCTAATTTTTTGAGGTATGTTGTTTTTTGTGTGGCTTTCCACCAAACAAGAACTCCATAGTATAGAATAGGGCTTACAATCGCTGTAAAAACCCAATGAGAAAGAGAGGGCGATAGACCCCACGTACACCCCAGCATTCTTTTACATGCATAGAGTGCCGTTGAGGCCTTCTTGACCCTCTCCTCCAAGTTGAGCTTCCATGACAGCTTACTGTCTAGGATGATTCCTAGATATTTTGTGCAAGGTTTCTCCTGTAAGGTCACCGCTCCTAACTTAGGCCTGGTCCAATTTGGGACCTTGTACCTCTTTGTAAACAAGACCATATCCGTCTTCTCCGCATTGACTTTCAGCCCGACATTAGATGCCCAGGTATGAATATCCCGAAGCGCCCGATCCATCAAAGAACTAATCGTTGGAAGGCATTTTCCACTTATGACAATTGCAACGTCATCTGCGTAAGCCGTAAGTTTTACGGGTCCCTCATCGAATTGTCTGAGCAGTTGGTTGATGACCAGTGTCCACAGCAGAAGTGATAGCACCCCTCCCTGCGGCGTGCCCCTGTCCACTGATTTCGTGGCCTCGTACAATCCCCATTGTGATGTAATCTTTCTGCAATTTAACATGCAGCCGATCCATCTGATTAAGGCAGGATGTACTTTAATGTAATTAAGACCATCCATAATCGCCCATTTTGCAACATTATTGAAAGCCCCGGCAATGTCCAAGAAGACTCCTAGAGCATACTCCTTATATTCCAGGGATTTCTCTATGCTTATTACCACCCTATGCAATGCGGTGTCTACCGACTTGCCTTTGGTGTACGCATGCTGTGTTGTGGGGAGCAGCTTTTCATCCACGTTGGACTTTATGTACACATCTATCAGCCTCTCAAAGGTTTTGAGCAGAAATGATGTTAAGCTAATGGGTCTATAGTCTTTGGGATACACGTGACCGATCTTCCCCGCCTTTGGTAGAAAAGCTACACGAGCAGTTCTCCAAGAGTGCGGTACATGATTCAGTCTTATGCACCCATCGAATATTATTTTAAGCCATTCCACGACCGCCCTACTTGAGACTTGTAGCATGGCCGGGAATATACCATCTGGGCCCGGCGATTTAAACTTAGAAAACGTCTTCACTGCCCACTCGATCTTGGTATCGGTCACCAAGCCCGGCACCACTAGCTCCGTGATCGAAGTGTGAGTGATGTCTGCTGGTTCTTCTAAACCGTCTCCCGATGGGAAATGTGTATCGAGAAGCACCTCAAGGGATTCCTCACTATCACGTGACCATTCCCCGTTCTCTTTCTTTATTAGTCCCTGGACTATGTTTCCCTTTGCTAGGACTTTTTTCAACCGTGCTGTTTCACTGGAGCACTCTATGTCCGTACAGAAACTTTTCCATGAGTTTCTCTTCGCCCTGGTAATTTCACGCTTGTAGATCCTCAGTAGATCCCTGTACTCGTCCCGACACGCTTCGCTTTCCGCCGTCTTTGCGAGTTTAAACATTTCTTTTACCTGTCTTCTTAGAAGACTCAGCTCATTGCTCCACCATGGCGGCTTTGCTTTTCTTCTGAATCTTCTTAGAGGGCAAGCTTTGTTATACGCAGTCATAAGCGTCCTTGTTAGGAATTCATTCGACTCCTCCAGTTCCTCTACATTAGCAACCTCTTTGGGTTGTCCCAGTTTCGTTTCTACATGTTTCTGGAATTTAGTCCAATTCGTTGCCATAGGGTTTCTAAAGGTTCCTCCCTTCTCTACCCTCTTTAGTGGGATGCTGAAGCTTATATACGCATGGTCGGAGAAGGATGGTCTATCGAGAACCATCCAATCATACCTTGATATATCACGCTCGGGGCTCAATGTAATATCCAGAACATTGCTGGATGTTGGACCAATGTATGTAGGAACATTTCCCCTGTTGGCTATCTGCAAATTGGTTTGCAGGATGTAACAAAATAGAGATTCGCCCCTCTCGTTCGTATCTGCTCCTCCCCACGCATTGTGGTGCGCATTTGCATCTGCGCCTATGACCAACCGCCCTTTGCGCCCTTCCTCCTGTACTAGCCTTTTGCACTCCATCGGTGGAACCTCCGCAGCATGGGCCATGTAGCAGGACGCCAGGATAAATGCCTGCTTATTCTTTTGCTCAACGGCCACCGCTACGAGATCCTCGGTGGTGTAATTAGGCAGCATATATGAATGCAGCTGTTTCCTTACCATTACTACAGCTCGCACCCGTCCTTCCGTTTGTGCGTAGTAAACGCCAAGCCCGCGCGCGCTAAGTCCAGAAACCTTTCCTCCCGATGAGAGCCACGGCTCCTGGATCAGCGCCACGTCAAACGAACCCTCCTCAAGGGTTAGGAGGAGTTCGCTCGACGCCACTTTACTGTGTTGGAGGTTTATCTGTAGGACTCGCAGCACCATTGGGCTGTTTGTCCCCCTCCAGCACCTTCGTCTTGACGTCGTCGTCCTCCTCTTGCCCTTTTGGTTTAGAGTATTCGAGGCCCCCTTCAGCCCCTCGTGAATGTTGTGCCGTGTGTTCCTCTGTGCGAGTCACAGCACCATTTAGCGGTTGGTCCTCTTCTAGCACGTTCGTGGTGACGTCGGGGACCTCCACCTGTCTTTTTTCCCTTAGGCTTCTGAGGTCCTTTTCGACTTCGCCCACTTCCAGCGTGTTAGGATTTTTATCCTCGGGACTTCTTTTCCTGAGTCGCATGTCAATTTTGCCAGTGCCAAAGGACATTTTGCCAAGCTGCGTGTACAAAATATCCTCCGCCTGCTTGTTTATTTGGAAGATGTAGAACTGACCATCCTCGGTAGGCCGAGATACAGTAAGTACCTTCCAATCCTGTGTCGATATGTTCGGATTTTGATTCTGCAGAAGTCGCAGTGTATCCTCCGACTTCATCACGCATGGTATCCATACCTTAACTTTTGGTACCGTGGGGATTTGCGCTTTATCCACCACCTCAAACCGCGCGTTCGTGCTTTGCCTTTGGAGGTTTGGAACGACTTCCTCCAGATAACCCATAACCGGCTGGTATTTTAAATAATGCTGGGAATACAGCAATGCAATAAGCAACACACATAAGCTCCCATTGCAAGAACACTAAAAACATACAAACATACGTATACCAAGCCATTGCGACCAAGCACAGCAGGCATTGAAGCGAACCATCGGGGCGGACATCGCACAAAGAGAAACGAAAAAATGCAATGTACTAGGAAGCGGTCACGTTAGCATACCAACAACACAGCGTGGGTACTAGACACAAGTTACCTACGAAGGGCAACCAACTCGTCGACAACAACAAGACCCAATAAGCAAGCAGCAGAGGGAAAACAAAAATAACTATGCTAGCTAACTGGAGATGCGTACCAACGAACTCACATGTTAGGGGGGGGGAAGTACAAGAGGCATTTTTACATACGCAATTTGGAGATAAATACTTATAATGCGATATATGGGTAGAATAATACAGTTAAATGTAAGATACCTTAAGTAAATACATATAATAAGTAAAATTTATTGTTGTAGGATAACTGTCCACCTGCGCGTGGATAAGTATAAAAGGGCGACAAATTTCGCGAATTGGGACAGTAGCCAGCTAGGAATAGTATCCTGCTAACGCCTTGTTAAGCGGTGAATGGGACTTCTGGGATTTTTCCATCTCACGAGTTCTTTATTTTAGCAACTTTGGGGGTTTTTCCAACCCCATCGTTAGAGGGATTGTGGTGGTTTTTCCACCTCCGCAACCTTCAGAAAGAGCAGGGTATCCTTAAGCTATATACTCGGTGGGGGTTTTACCAACTCCACCGACTGGGAGGAAGTGGTGGTTCTCCACCTCCACTTTCTTTACGAAGTAGTCTGAGATTTTTAGTTTAAGCGTAGTCCCGGTGGGGGTTTTCCCAACCCCATCGGCGTAGAACCGACGGTGGTTTCCCACATCCGTCGCCATAGCTTTAAGGGTAGTTTGAATATTTCGGAATAAAGAGTTTATAACGTTTCTTCTTTTTAACAACAAAACGGGATCTTTCTCTTTAAAAGGAGACGATAGGGATTCTTCTCTAATTCCACAGGGATCCTGGACGGACTGAGCATACCCCGGCGCAAGGAAAAGTCCGTCACAATATATACCACCATATATATACTATATATACCACCGATCTGTATGATTTTTTCAGAAAACAATATATGCTATATACGTAAGCATTCGTTAAATTTGAAGCTTATAGCTGTTAAAATGGGGTAGAAATTGCGAAAAGTTTCTTATCTGAACAATCGGTTGTGGTGGATATATGCTATATATACGACCGATCTCATCAATTTTTTCAGGCAACAATATGTGCAATATACGAAAGTATATGGTGAAGTTTGAAGCTTCAATCTGTTAATTTCGGAAGTCGAATTTTAGAAGTCAAATTTTAGAAGTGAAAATTTAGAATTCAAATTTCAGAAAGCAAAATTCGGAAGCCAAATTCAGAAAGTAATCAGACAACAGAAAAAACATTAAACTTTTCTCAAAATTCAGAAACGTTGATTTATTTGGAAGGAATTATGTATAAAGAAAAAGTAGTAAAATCTAAAATTTTATATTGTGTGCAATTGCAAGCGTGTAATTAATTAAATCTTTTCGCGTTTATCTTTTTCAAATGAATTTGCATTATTAAAAAAACGAAGTCTTTATATTTTATCTTGCGTTTCCGAAATGGCTCGTCTCCAGTTGAAAATTGCTGCAGTTTTGTTTCTGGTATTGCATGTTAGTTGTGTCCCAAACGCACTTCGAATGACGTTGTACCACCTTTAGATAGAATTATTTGTACGGACTTCACTCAATTTCCATAATTCGATTGGATATGACGCCTCCTTTCGACGTTGCTGTGTTCCAGGCGGAAAAAAATTTCAGAAGTTAAAATTCAGAAAGTAACCAGACAGCAAAAAACAAAATTTTCCGCAAAATTTAATGTTTTTTTGCTGTCTGATTACTTTCTAAATTTTGACTTCTGAAATTTGGCTTCTGAATATTGATTTCTGAAATTTTGGCTTTCTGAAAAAAGGGTTCTGACTAATGTTTTCTGAAAAAATGTTTTTCAGAATTTTTATTTTCTGAATTTATGGGGGGGAACCAGATGTCGGATCTCAACATTTATGGTGACGTCTCTAGCTTGAAGTACGACGTTTCTTTTATTAATGATGGTAAGTATTTTGAACAAAATTGAGGACAGCAAGATACATTCGAACTTGTTGATGTACCTGAGAATGCTGGTAACATCACCGTATGGTTGTGCAGTCAAATTTAGCTTAAGTAATGCGTTTAGTGCTTATGTTAATCGTGGAACATGGTTTGCAAATGGTCTGGTTGCCTCAATTCTAGCCAACCACCTAGTGTCTGAAAGACTGCGAAGAGAGTTCGGTACATATTTTTGAGGATATCCCATCGTTGTGGACTGCTGCTGAAGTAAAAACATTTTTGTATAACTCCGAAGAAAGTAATTGCAGCCGTACAACATTCTGCGGCATCAACACCACATAAATTCAGACTGTGTGTTGCACAAGACGAGTAATCAGCATTCTAGTTTTTGTCGAGAATGTGACGTTGTGCTCCGTTGTAATCTCCTTTCATATTGGCGCCGTTATCGTACCCTTGTGCACAACAATCTTTTAATGGGATTTCATGTTTACCTAGAGTATGGCAAATTAAATCAGCGATTTCCTGATCAGTTTTTTGGTTACGATCTACGAAAGCCAAAAACCGTTCTTGAATTTAAAATTTGTTGCTTTCGAATTAAAATGGGGTTAGCGTAAAATGAACGTAGTCTGTTCAACGTGACTGGCATCGATAATAGCAAAATACTTGGCTTTTTTGCGTTGATCTAATATAGTTTCTCTCACGTGTTTTGCACAAATTTCTATAAACTCGTTCTGAATGTTTGGGGAAAGATAGTAGATTGTAAACGTTTGTGCTGCTGTTGTCAAATCCTAACTTTCTCAAAATGATCTCTAAAAATCGGATCATATTGGCTTATGAGATCTTAGATGCCAAAAAAATGTTCATCGTTTCGTTCACCAAGATATATACTTTCGCCTCTGAAAGCTGGGCCTCTTTCACCCAAAAATAAAATAGTGTCCAAAATTATATATAAAATTTCCTTCCACTTTTGAATTTCAGTAATTAGCTGTTCATTGATAAGTGTATCAATTGTAACCTCCTTTTGAATTAGATTTTGTAAAGATCGGCATTGAATATAACATTTAATGTGATCTTGAGTATATTCGTATGATGGCAGTTTATCGTATAGCTTCTTCCACACCTGGAATTTCGAATATCCGCAGAATAAATTTTAGGTCGATTTAATAAAGTATTGGTGCTTAACAGACGACTTGGTAGGCAATAAAAAGCATTGCTATTGGCGCTCCACACTAACAAGTACCGCTCCACTTTCTCTCCAAATGCCTCGTCATGACAATCACGTGGAAAAATAACAGGACACTTTTGATGACCTCGGCGAATTATTTCGTTGACTTCTTCAGATTGCAAAAACTCATTATTCACGGTACCGATATCGAAGTCGTTTAAACAATTTGGACTTTGATACAGAGTTGGTGGTATTGTTGGAAGACTTTTTGAAGATGAACTTTCATCAGTGTCACCACGAAATCTTTACGATTTCGGATTCATGTAAACATTTTGTTTGATGTTTTTATTGTTTCCTCAGGCCCAGGCAAAAAATCATTATCAATATTCGTTGCTTTTGAAATTCGGCTTAAAATTTGCACATGGAACAAATAAAGGCTCTCCTGAATTAAAAAAAAATGTCCTAGTACCTCTAGATCGTGGGCCCGGGATAAACACATTTTTGTTTTATTCTGTTTGATGTGTCCTCAGGCCCACGCAAAAAATCATTATCAATATTCGTTGCTTTTGAAATTCGGCTTAAAATTTGCACATGGAACAACTAAAGACTCTCCTGAATTAAAACAAAAATATCTTAGTACCTCTAAATCGCGGGCCCCCTGAGAAACACATTTTTGTTTGATGTTTTTATTGTCTCCTCAGGCCCAGGCAAAAAATCATTATCAATATTCGTTGCTTTTAAAATTCGGCTTAAAATTTGCATATGGAACAAATAAAGGCTCTCCTGAATTAAAAAAAAAAAATGTCTTAGTACCTCTAGATCGCGGGCCCCCTGAGAAACACATTTTTGTTTGATGTTTTTATTGTTTCCTCAGGCCCAGGCAAAAAATCATTATCAATATTCGTTGCTTTTGAAATTCGGCTTAAAATTTGCACATGGAGCAACTAAAGACTCTCCTGAATTAAAACAAAAATGTCTTAGTACCTCTAAATCGCGGGCCCCCTGAGAAACACATTTTTGTTTGATGTTTTTATTTTCTCCCCAGGCCCAGGCAAAAAATCATTATCAATATTCGTTGCTCTTAAAATTCGGCTTAAAATTTGCATATGGAACAAATAAAGGCTCTCCTGAATTAAAAAAAAAGTGTCTTAGTACCTCTAGATCGCGGGCCCGCGAGAAACACATTTTTGTTTGATGTCTTTATTGTCTCCTCAGGCCCAGGCAAAAAATCATTATCGATATTTGTTGCTTCTAAAATTCGGCTTAAAATTTGCACATGGAACAACTAAAGGCTGTCCTGAATTTAAAAAAATATCTTAGTACATCTAGATCGCGGCCCCCTGAGAAACACATTTTTGTTTGATGTTTTTATTGTCTCCTCAGGCCCAGGCAAAAAATCATTATCAATATTCGTTGCTTTTGAAATTCGGCATAAAATTTGAACATGGAACAACTAAAGACTCTCCTGAATTAAAAAAAAATGTCTTAGTACCTATAAACCGCGGGCCCCCTGAGAAAACCCGGGTCCGGGTTCCAAAAACAAAATACAATTTTTCAATTATAGAAAAATTAAAAACACAATAATCATTACAAAAAATTATTGTTCTGGCCTTGAGCTCGTTTCGAAAATTCAATCCTTTATCAATAGGCCGCTAAAACAAAAACAATTGTTAATAAACCAAGAGCACTTGGGAAATGTCAAACAAAGTAATTGACAATAAGCAAGTCCAACATTATCAGTGTCTTGCAACAGATGGCGCAACGCTGATCAAATCAGAAACGATAAAATATAGAGACATTGCATAGACGAAAAATAGTGTGAGGCAAGCTTCACAAAATTCTAGTAGGTCACATTCACCACTTACCACAGCAGAATTTGTTAAACTACCACTGTCTGTATTTGTTATTTAACAATTATTTGTACATTTTTTATTCAGCTAATGTGTTCAGAATTCACATTTTTACTCTCTAAAACTCTAATCAGTGTATTTCTGTGCTTAAATTATGTTAAAAATCGAGTTAAAATTTGTGGTGTGGTGGAAGTGACCTACTAGAATTTTGTTACGCTCCGTTGCTTTCCACCGAAGTTCGCGCATGCAATATCTTTATATTCCAAAATTTTTGGATCAAATATAGTTGGCAGAGAGGAATAGAAGTGGCAATTTATCAGTCAAACCAAACACCGCTGTATAGCTAAATGGTTAGCGCAGCGTGCATAAAGCGTGCTGATGATGAAGGCTTAGCACACTTTGAAATGGATCTATCTGCGCAGCTATGGCAGGTTGTCTGAAAAATTTTCTACTTACTATTCCAAAAACAAAATACAATTTTTCAATTATAGAAAAATTAAAAAAAAAAATAATCATTACAAAAAATTATTGATCTGGCCTTGAGCTCGTTTCGAACCTTGAATCCTTTATCAATAGGCCGGTAAAACAAAAACAATTATTTATTATAATATTTAAATGTTTTTCATAATAAATTCTTTATAAAAAGTAATGCAAAACAATTGTTCTGCGTCGAATTTTTTGACAAAAAAATACTGCACAAAAATTATTATGCTACCAATGCCGTTGAGAAAAAATGGATCGAATCGGAAATTAAAGTTACGTATGAGTATTGTTCTCATCACCCGCACTTGAGGGGTATTTATATATATATGCTTAAAATATTTTCAAGCATATATGAGCCCCATTGCATTAAATATTCACCATTTGGCAAATAAATACTTACAGGGTATCAAAGCCTATCGAAAGAGTGTTTTTCCAATATAAATTGAGACCTCAAAATTTTGGCAGTCAAAATATTTTAACAAATTTTTAAACGATTAATCTTCATTCCCCACCAAACAAATTATTATCGACTCTTTATCAAGCCCTTTTTGATAGAACCTACCTTGCGACTGTTAACTTTTCAGATGAAACTTATTTCGACTTGCCCATTCGCATACAAAACTTCGCGAAGCACTGTGATAGACACCTTCGCTACAGAAGATAAATACTTGCTAACATATTTTGTCTCCAATTCATTTGTTAAAATGCAGTTTTCAATTGTGAAAAACATTGGAAAAGTACCAACGACTGGGAAAAGTAATTTCACATGCAAAGTCTGAAAGCACTCATGTTAAATTCTTCTTCTTATGCTTCCATCAACGTAATGAAATCGCAATTTTTTGAAGCGTTTCAAATGGCTCGCTTTTGATATCATTGATAAAATCAAAAATATTTTATGCAGACTTTGCGAGCTTTACTTCATTTAACTATGACGAAATATTTCGTCAGTTTTTGGATAAATGTTAATATTCTTTTAAGAAATTTTCCCTGACCTCCTGCTAAAACTTTGTAAGGTGCTATATTGGAACACTACCCAGTATTTTAATGCAAGAAGATGCACCCTAATGATCAATTACTATGTAGACGCGAATGCACTTATTCGGTCATTGGCCTTCTTTTACATGCCGTTGTATACAGAAGTAGTAATACATATGTATGGACCTCAGATGGGCAGTTTGCATTACCATTGAGTCAAAATTTTAGAACTGAAGAATGAAAACAAATTGCAGTAAAAATAAAATTTGAATGTTAAATGAAAACCGCTTTCGCATTATCATGCAACACTTATTCTTGCTGTAATTTAATTTTATTCAGCATTAATATTTATATTAGTAGCAATTTCACCTCAATCAGTAATTTTTATACCTTTCATCAAAGTTAAATGGTATATTAAGTTTGGTCCGAAATCGAAAATTTAAAGTTCTGAAAGGAAACAAGCCAGCTAATAAGTGTACCGAAATGATCAGGATGACGAGCTGAGATGATTTTGCCATCCATATCCGTCTGTCTATCTGTTTAAACGCAAATTGAACGACTACTTTTGAGATATCCGGCAAAGGACCATCAACAACGATAACACTCCCCAGTGCCTTCGAGGAGTTTCCTTTATCAACAATTATTTTTCAAGCACTGCCCATTAACAAAGTAAATCAACTTATTGTGTACTATACTTCGAATGAGTTCAATGAAAATTCAAATACATAGTGTTTTGCCTGCTATGCTGGTTTTAAGGCGAAGATATGTTACCCAAGGCACAGTTCCTTAACCAAGGGTACGGTCTGTAGTGTTAGACGAGTTTAGGTTGGGCATATGGATGCTTTAAACTATTAGTTGCAAATATAAGTTTTAATCTACTTTTTCGGTGTTAACTGTTTTTTTTTTTGTTTCTATATTGTAACGAAAGTAATTATTTTATGTGTTAGTAAATATAAATACTTTATATAAACTAAAAAAAGCGTTCCCTCTTTTGGTGAAATTAGATATTTGGCTTTCTTTCACCTATATAGATATTGAAACATTTCATTGACGCAGCATTATTTCTATTGTATAATATCCGGCTGGTGTGGTGGTAGCGTGATCCGCCCACAACGCCGAAGGTGCTGGGTTCAAGTCCACAGCAAAGCAACATCAAAAATTTAGAAAACATTTTTTGTTTTTTTCAATTAGAAAGCAGTTTCTTCAAGCAGGGTCGCTCCTCTACAGTGGTTTGGCAAACACTCGGAGTATGTTTTGGCCATGAAAAACAACTGAGAGAAAATTCAGCTGCATTGCAGCTGCCGTTCGGAGTCGGCATAAAACTTGTAGGTCCTATCCCGCCAATTTGTAAAAAAATCTATAAATTGGAAAGATAACACCGTGACACCGAAAAATACCTAGGAAATCATACCATTTTTTAGTAAATCTTGAAGATCTTACACGATTTCACCCGGACACCGCCAAAATCAGTAGTTACGGCAAAAAAAAAAACACAGTTGTGGTTGGGTAAATATACACCGTTTTCTAAATATTTCCAAAAAACTGTGTATGTATTTGAGGTTCACGCCGATGTTCTTACTTTGAAAAGCTTAATTTTTCTATTAAAAAAAAATAATATTTAGGAAAGGCTTTGTTTATATGTATTAAAGGAAATCAACGTTTTGGCTATTTCGGAAAGATCCGGAGTTTTTGCCTCAAAATCTCGCAGATCGTTCAAAAATTTTGCGGAATGTTTGTCCCTCGATCATTTACTCCAGAGAGGCTTCGGACCTAACCCCGGTCTTTGGAATTGGTACTGCTGTGTCTGCAGAAAAGAAATAGAGATACATAAAATGGTCACACTTTTGTCTTGTATTTCTCGTGCAAAGCATAGTTTCACCTGGGGTTAACTCCTAATATTCGTCGCGAACACAATTTCTTTAAATTATTTGTGGCTCCTTGGTGGTCACGCACAAAGGCGACTTACGGTTGCTATTAATGGTCTATTAATAATCATGACTTTCGTGGCACAGGGCGCCTCCAGTTTATTCGGCTTATTTTAAGAGCTACAATTCCCGATGTGCGAACAGTAGCAATCCCGACCACCAGTCGCTACCACGCCTCCTGACCCTTACACCATATGCCAGCACAGAAGCTATACGACCGCGACTTCGAAGTAATACCTTCGTCGACATCACTTTCCTAAAAGCTCTATGTGTAGCTCCGAAGACATTCTAACGGATGTTTTTGTCGCGTTATGCTGCCGAGCTACGCCAGAGGAACACCTTAACCTTTAGGGAGAGACTATTCAGCCAAGGATGCCGCCCTCGAAATCATAAGCAGTCTAAGTGGATGTCATTGCGTAAATCATGGGTGAAAATCATATAATCCTCTTCGCATCTACATAATTCAAATTTTACAAGGACCCTGGATAAAATTTTTAAAATGTAGACCAAAGTTTGCAGACGTTTGTGTTCACAATATTGATTTCAATAGTCTTCGTTAAATCAAAACGATATTTTAGAATGAAAGTCGTCCGATTTTCAGTTGAAAGAATTTAACTCCTGTTTTCCGGCCTTATGAGATAAGAGCTTATTATGGATGACCGCGTAGCTTCAGTTTTCAGACTAGTTCGACTGTCCACTACATTAGCACACACGGTCATTAGTTCGACTGTCTTGGGAAAGAAGGGTTTATGCCCCTAGAAGCTACTAAAGGATTTTGCAACACTGATTTCGCTTATTCTTTCAGCCAATCGCAATATAAAATAAAACATATGGGCACCTTTTTTGGGTAATCTGTTTTTATAACAACTTTTTTGATAACAAGTAAAGAAATCTAAGTTCGGGTGTAACCGAACATTACGTACTCAGTTGAGAGCTTTGGAGACAAAATAAGGGAAAATCACCATTTAGCAAAATGAACCTAGGGTAACCCTGGAATGTGTTTGTATTACATGTGTATCAAATGAAAGGTGTTAATGATTATTTAAAACGTAGTGGGCCTTAGTTCTGTAGGTGGACGCCTTTTCGAGATATCGCAATAAGGGTGGACCAGGGGTGACTCTAGAATGTGTTTGTACGATATGGGTATCAAATTAAAAGTATTAATGAGGGTTTTAAAATGGAGTAGCCCTTAATTGTATATGTGAAGGCGTTTTCGAGATATCGATCAAAATGTGGACCAGGGTGACCCAGAACATCTTCTGCCAGGTACCGCTAATTTATTTATATATGTCATACCAGGAACAGTATTCCTGCCAAGATTCTAAGGGCTGTTGATTTCGCCCTGCAGAACTTTTTCATTTTCTTCTACTTAATATGGTATGTGTCACACCCATTTTACAAAGTTTTTCCAAAGTTATATTTTGCGTCAATAAACCAATCCAATTACCATGTTTCATCTCTTTTTTCATATTTGGTACAGAATGATGGCATTTTTTTCATTATTCGTGATTTTCGATATCGGAAAAGTGGGCGTGGTCATAGTCGGATTTACGCCATATTTTATACCAAGATAAAGTGACTTCAGATAAGTACGTGAACTAAGTTTAGTTAAGATATATCGTTTTTTGCGCAAGTTATCGTGCTAACGGCCGAGCGGAAGGACAGACGGTCGACTGTGTATAAAAACTGGGCGTGGCTTCAACCGATTTTTCCCATTTTCACAGAAAATAGTTATCGTCATAGAATCTATGCCCCTACCAAATTTCACAAGTATTGGTAAATTTTTGTTCGACTTATGGCATTAAAAGTATTCTAGACGAATTAAATGAAAAAGGGCAGAGTTATGCCCATTTTGAAATTTTCTTTGTATTTTATTGCACGATATCATTACTGGAGTCGAATGTTGACATAATTCACTTTTATACTGTAAAGATATTAAATTTTTTGTTAAAATTTGACTTAAAACAAAATTTTTTTTTAAAAGTGGGCGTGTTCGTCATCCGATTTCGCTAATTTTTATTTAGTACACATACAGTAATAGGAGTAACGCGCCTACCAAATTTCATCATGATATCTTCAACGACTGCCAAATTACAGCTTGCAAAACTTTTAAATTACCTTCTTTTAAAAGTGGGCGGTGCCACGCCCATTGTCCAAAATTTTTCTAATTTTCTATTTTGCGTCATAAGGTCAACGCACCTACCAAGTTTCATCGCTTCATCCGTCTTTGGTAATGAATTATCGCACTTTTTCGATTTTTCGAAATTTTCGATATCGAAAAAGTGGGCGTGGTTGTAGTCCGAATTCGTTCAATTTAAATAGCGATCTGAGATGAGCACCCAGGAACCTACATACCAAATTTCATCAAGATACCTCAAAATTTAATCAAGTTATCGGGCGGACATAGCTAAATGAATTTCTTTTTTCAACCAGATCATTTTGATATATAGAAGTCTATATCTATCTCGATTAGTTTATGCCGTTACGGATTACCGTTATGCGAACAAAGTTAATATACTCTGTAAGCTCTGCTCAGCTGAGTATAAAAATATGCAAAGTGTGCATACAAATTTATTATATAACTTTTCTTTTAGTGTTTTGTTTTAATAACTGGGTGAATTCGGTGATGCAAAGTCCGTGTTAAGTTGACATCGAAAGCGCCTGTTTTTATACTCAGCCTGCTTTGCACGCAGAGTATATTGACTTTGATTGGATAACGGTTGGTTGTACAGGTATAAAGGAATCGAGATAGATATACACTTCCATATATCTAAATCATCAGTATTGAAAACAAGTAAGGAAGGTTAAGTTCGGGTGTAACCGAACATTACATACTCAGTTGAGAGCTATGGTGAGAGCATAAGGGAAAATAACCATGTAGGAAAATGAACCGAGGGAAACCCTTGAATGTGTTTGTATGACATGTGTATCAAATGAAAGGCATTAAAGAGTATTTTATGAGGGAGTGGGCCATAGTTTTATAGGTGGACGCCATTTAGGGATATAGCCAGAAAGGTGGATCAGGGTTGACTCTAGATTGCGTTTGTACGATATGGGTATCAAATGAAAGGTGTTAATGAGTATTTTAAAAGGGAGTAATCCTTAGTTCCATAGGTGGACGCCGTTTCGAGATATCGCCATAAAGGTGGACCAGGGGGGACCCTAGAATTTGTTTGTACAATATGGGTATCAAAAGAAAGGCGTTAATGAGAATTTTACAAGGGAGTAATCCTTAGTTCCATAGGTGGACGCCGTTTCGAGATATCGCCATAAAGGTGGACCAGGGGTGACCCTAGAATTTGTTTGTACAATACGGGCATCAAACGAAAGGTGTTAATGAGTATTTTAAAAGGGAGTGGGCCTTAGTTCTATAGGTGGACGCCGTTTCGAAATATGGACATAAAGGTGGACCAGGGGTGACTCTAGAATGTGTTTGTACGATATGGGTATCAAATTAATGGTATTAATGAGGGTTTTAAAAGGGAGTGGTGGTTGTTGTATAGGTGGTCGCATTTTCGAGATATCGCCATAAAGGTGGACCAGGGGTGACCCTAGAATTTGTTGTACAATATGGGTATCAAAAGAAATGTGTTAATGAGTATTTTAAAAGGGAGTTATCCTTAGTTCCATAGGTGGACGCCGTTTCGAGATATCGCCATAACGGTGGAGCTGGGGTGACCCTAGAATGCTTTTGTGTAATATGGGTATCAAATGAAAGGTGTTAATGAGTATTTTTGAAAGGCAGTAGGCCTTCGTTCTATAGGTGTTCGCCTTTTCGAGATATCGCAATAAAGGTGGACCACGGGTGACTTTAGAATATGTTTGTACGATATGGGTATCAAATGAAAGGTGTTAATGAGTATTTTAAAAGGGCGTGGGGCTTAGTTCTATTGGTGGACGCCTTTTCGAGATATCGCCACAAAGGTGGACCAGGGGTGACTCTAGAATGAGTTTGTACGATATGGGTATCAAATTAAAGGTATTAATGAGAGTTTTAAAAGGGAGTGCTGGTAGTTGTATATGTGAAGGAGTTTTCCAGATATCGACCAAAATGTGGACCAGGGTGACCCAGAACCTCATCTGTTGGATACCGCTAATTTATTTATATATTTAGTACATGCCAAGATTTTAAGGGTTTTTTATTTCGCCCTGCAGAACATTTCATTTTCTTCTACTTAATATGTTAGGTGTCACAACCATTTTATAAAGTTTTTTCTAAAGTTATATTTCGCGTCAATAAAACAATCCAATTACCTTACCATGTTTCATCCCTTTTTTCGTATTTGGTATAGAATTATGGCATTTTTTTAATTTTTCGTAATTTTCGATATCGAAAAAGTGGGCGTGGTCATAGTCGGATTTCGTTCATTTTTCATACCGAGATAAAGTGAGTTCAAGTAAGCACGTGAACTAAGTTCATTAAAGATATGTCGATTTTTTCTCAAGTTATCGTGTTAACGGACATGCAGAAGGACAGACGGACGACTGTGTATAAAAACTGGGCGTGGCATCAACCGATTTCCAGTTAACGTCATAAAATCTATGACCCTACCAAATTTCAAAAGGATTGGTTAATTTTTGTTCGACTTATGGCGTTAAAAGTATCCTAGAGAAATTAAATGAAAAAGGGCGGAGCCACGCCCATTTTGAAATTTTCTTTTATTTTTGTATTTTGTTGCACCATATAATTACTGGCGTTGAATGTTGACATAATTTACTTATATACTGTAAAGATATTAAATTTTTTGTTAAAATTTTACTTAAAAAAAAATTTTTTTTTAAAAGTGGGCGTGGTCCTTCTCCAATTTTGCTAATTTTTATTAAGCGTACATACAGTAATAGCAGTAACATTCCTGCCAAATTTCATCATAATATCTTCAACGACTGCCAAATTACAGCTTGGAAAAATTTTAAATTACCTTCTTTTAAGAGTGGGCGGTGCCACGCCCATTGTCCAACATTTTACTAATTTTCTATTCTGCGTCATAAGATCAACTCACCTACCAAGTTTCGTCGCTTTATCTGTCTTTTGTAATGAATTATCGCACTTTTTCGGTTTTTCGAAATTTTCGATATCGAAAAAGTGGGCGTGGTTATAGTCCGATATCGTTCATTTTAAATAGCGATCTGAGATGAGCGCTCAGGAACCTACATACCAAATTTCATCAAGATACCTCAAAATTTACTCAAGTTATCGTGTTAACGGACGGACGGACGGACGGACATGGCTCAATAAAATTTTTTTTCGATCCTGATTATTTTGATATATGGAAGTCTATGTCTATCTCGATTCCTTTATATATGTACAACCAACCGTTATCCAATCAAACTTAATATACTCTGTGAGCTCTGCTCAACTGAGTATAAAAAATTTGATAGAGCCATGTCCGTCCGTCCGTCCGCCCATCCGTCCGTTAACACGATAACGTGAGTAAATTTTGAGGTATCTTCACCGAATTTGGTACCCAAGCTTATCTCGATCCAGAATAGATTGGTATTGAAAATGAGCGAAATCGGATGATAACCACGCCCACTTTTTATATATATAAAATTTTGGAAAATACAAAAAACCTGATAATTTAGTAAATAATACACCTAGAATGTTGAAATTTGACAGGTGGGCTGATATTGAGACCATTGATAAAAATTTGGAAACATTTTTTTAAATGGGCGTGGCACTGCCCACTTGTGATAAAATCAATTTTAAAAATATTATTAATCAAAAATCGTTAAACCTATCGTAACAAAATTTGGCACAGAGGTTGCCTTTACTATAAGGAATGCTCTGAAGAAAACTTAACGAAAACGGTTAAGGACCACGCCCACTTTTATATAAACGATTTTTATGACTAAGCAATTTTCTGTTTCGGGAGAAAAATTAACGGATCGTAATAAAATTGGGTACACAAATTTTCCCTATAGCAGGAAATATTTCTAGGAAAAATGGACGAGATCGGTTAAAGAACACGCTCACTTTTATATAAAAGATTTTTAAAAGGGTCGTAGACTAGAATAATAAGCTATAACTTAGCAAAAAATAGTTTTGAATCAATGATATTTCACTTGTCAAGTTTTATTGTAAGAGGAAATGGGGAGACATTTTTTTTAAACGGGCGGTACCACGTGTTATGTAGAAAAGTAATTTATCTGAAATGAAATGTACAATTGAAGCTCAGGCTGAGTATATAATGTTCGGTTACACCCGAACTTAGACACCTTTACTTGTTTTAAATAACTTTTGAAAAGTTAGAAAGAGTTAAATTTCGCATTTAGTTTCTTATAACTGGCAGTGATCCGCATCCGTTGATACCGCTTTCGACCATATCCGACCAATTTTGGACAATAACAATAAATGGCCTAAACAGTCTTAAACGAGTAGAAAATATAGTAACGCGCCGGACGACGCCGCCGCACAGTGTTTCGTGTAGAACAAGCTAGCTGGACAAAAACAAAGTTCTTATTCCAAGAAAAGTGTAATGAAAATGAAAGAAAACAAAGAAAATAACTGGATTTTTGCTTTTTTTTGATATTTTTGCTCATATATATTGAGTAATTGAAGTAAGAAGGCAGGAGTGGCCGTAAAATGCATTGATTAATTTGCAAAATTCTTGTTGAATATTAAGCTTCATATTTCTTTTAAGTAAACACTTTTATATAATTTTTTAATGGATTCTAAGTTCGAAGGAAGGTAAAATTTTTTAATAGTAATTCTTTCGCAATTAGAGTATTTTCAATATATTTAACATTCCGTTATTAAGAAGAAAAGGTATTTTTTCTCTATATTTTTAACTTTAGGGACAAAAAAGTTACATACATCCGCGGGCATCCGGGCTAAATTTTACATATGTTATAGTCGCAAGTATTCTCTAATAGTCGAAGAAAAAAACCATTGCGAATTCTTTGCACATCTATTTTTAATTTTTTTTTTTTGTAGATTTAGTTATCTCTACATATAAAGTAGGATGTATGTACGTACCAGCTCCGACGAGATATTTGAACATTTAAAGCTGATATACGAACGGCAAAACCAATTCCCAGGTACAGGGAACAAACACGTAGACATAAAATACACAAAAATAAACGCGCAAGGTCAACAAGAGGACACCAAAAGCAAAAAGGCGAATATCACTGACTTCAACCTGCTACTACCTACCGCACCAGTCACCAAGGCATAAAAACAGGTACATACAGAGCAATCCTAATGCAGGTATAACCACACAGGAACGCTACACAAAACAACCCACAACGCTACACAACTGATAACAAATCAGAACGATCAACGACACTTAAGATGGCAGCACATCAATCATCAACTATTCACCCAGTCGGAAAATCAACAACACAAAGCAATTTAGTTATAACCGTACCAAGAACGGAGTTTTTTGACATTTGGGTTCAACATTCGAAGGAAACCAGATATAAAGAATTATTGAGTTTTGTTTTACTTAAGTACGATTTAAGCGAAGCAGCTGAGTATTCGATAAAAAGTTTAAGCATTCAAATATCGGCATATTCGTCGAAGCTGGATCAAAAGTAGAACACTTCTGAAAGACATAAGGAGCGATTTTTGAATAAAAACTCGTAGTGGTTTTCGGGTCCAGACTTCACATTTACAATAACGGTGGATTCAAAGTTGCCATCAGGCCAACCAACCACTTCTTCAGGTGGTTCGCCCCGGAAGACGAAATAAGGACTTTGTTAGCTGCTGTGAAAAAACCAAACGGCGTCGAGTGGATGACCTCTTGCAATCTAGAAGTCCTGGTGAGTTACTTTATGCGGCAGAAGTGTCAACGCGTATGTCCGGCAACAGAAATGTTGCTAACATTATTAAAAATCACAGGAAACCACTCAAATATCCGGAAAAAGATGACATGTGAGCCAGACGCAAGATGCTTGAGCAATGTAGAAGCTTTAGCATACTACGTAGATAGCAAGTCGACGACTCATGGGTACAAAGCGACTCGGAAGTGGAGCATCAAGGCAGGACATAAGGTTTATCCATCATTTTATAGTCTAAGAAAAGCTAAGGCAGAAATTAAAGTCCAGTCCGTATAAATTGTTGAGCGTTTAGTTTTAGCAAATCAAGAAGTTTTTGTTAGTTTATTACCTACAAACTTGACGTATACTTTAATCAGCAAGTGGGGTTGCGATGGAAGCTCTGGCCATAGCACATATAAGCAAAAGTTTACATGCAGTTCTTACACAGATGAGTTTTTGTTTATATTTTCTTTCGTTCCTCTTCAATTACAGGATGAAAAAGGTAACATTGTTTGGCAGAATCCTCGACCTTCTTCTACCATATATTGTCGTCCAATTAAATTTATTTTTTCTAAAGAAACAAAAGTTTTGATTGTTTTTGAAGCGAACAAAGTTTTAGAGGAGATAAATGCGTTGTTGCCAACAAAGTACATGCTCGAAGAATACGAAGTTTCCGTAAATCACAATATGCTTCAAACAATGATTGACGGAAAGTTTGCAATGCTTTGACTGAAACTTCTTCCGCACAAAAGTGTTATATTTGCGGTGCCACTCCAAAAGATATGAATAATGAGTTACGGGACTTTACGCCTAACCGAGATAATCTTGGTTTTGGTTTGTCTACTCTCCATGCTCCATGCAAGATGTTTTTAATGCTTGCTTCACATAAGTTATCGCCTCGAAGTAAAAAAATGGCAGCTTAGGAATGAGGCAGATAAAGAGAGTGTAAAGCTACGTTCCAACGAAATCCAGAATAAATTTAAAAGTGTACTTGGATTAATAGTAGATAAACCAAAACCAGGTTTCGGCAATACCAATGACGGCAACACTGCCCGTAGGTTTTTCGAAAATTCTGAGGCTAGTGCTGACATTACGAGATTGGATGTAACGCTCATCAAAAGATTCGACACTCTCTTTCGCGCATTAGCATCTGGGTACAATATAAATATCCAAAGAAAATTTGCGGTCGAGACTAAAACACTATACATAGATCTCTATCCATGGTTTAATATGCCTGTTACAGTTCATAAAATCTTAGTGCATAGTACTGATATTATAAAATCAGCAATTTTACCTATTGTTCAACTTTCTGAGGAAGCACAGGAAGCCCGTAACAAAGATTTGAGACGATTCAGGGATGATAACACACAAAAGCAGTCGCGTGAAGCCACAAATAGAGATCTTATGAATATGTTGCTTATAACATCGGATCATTTTGTTAACAGTTTTAGGGAGATACCTAAGAAAAAATTTAAAAGTCTGACTTCAGAAGTCTTAAATTTACTGTCCCCGATAATGTTGAGGAGTCAATAAATACCCCAGTTATTTCAAGCTTTCACAGTAGTGTTGCTGATGCTCATGACTATTCCACAAGTGACTCATCGAATGAAAGTGATGATAGCGAATAATAACATAATTATAAAAGATAACCTACCCTATAACTTTTTGTTGGATCAGTTTTATTTTATTTAAATCTATTGTCTTTTCTACTTTGTACGATACTTTACTTTTAAGTTTTTGTAATAAGTAATTTTCACATAATTAATTTAATTATTTACATTGTTATTATTATTATTGTAATTCACTTTTACATTCCTGACTGGTACTATAAAATAATCTTGTAAAAATTGTAGTGCCAGGATAAATACTCAAATAAATACAAAATATGTATGTACATATGTACAGTCACTCACATAAATAAGTAGACATCCCTTTTTGTCCAATTCTTACAATTTTCGCTTTCGCAAATTTATTAAACAAAATCCCATCAGAAAATTTGTCACGATCTATAACAAAAACTAAATTATATTTAACAAGTAAGGAAGGTTAAGTTCGGGTGTAACCGAATATTACATACTCAGTTGAGAGCTATGGTGACAACATAAGGGAAAATAACCATGTAGGAAAATGAACCGAGGTAACCCTGGAATGTGTTTGTATGTCATATGTATCAAATGAAAGGTATTACAGTGTATTTTATGAGGGAGTGGGCCATAGTTGTATAGGTGGACGCCATTTAGGCATATCGCCATAAAGGTGGATCAGGGTTGACTCTAGAATGCGTTTGTACGATATGGGTATCAAATGAAAGGTGTTAATGAGTATTTTAAAAGGGAGTAATCCTTAATTCCATAGGTGGACGCCGTTTCGAGATATCGCCATAAAGGTGGACCAGGGGGGACCCTAGAATTTGTTTGTACAATATGGGTATCAAAAGAAAGGCGTTAATGAGAATTTTACAAGGGAGTAATCCTTAGTTCCATAGGTGAACGCCGTTTCGAGATATCGCCATAAAGGTGGACCAGGGGTTACCCTAGAATTTGTTTGTACAATATGGGCATCAAACGAAAGGTGTTAATGAGTATTTTAAAAGGGAGTGGGCCTTAGTTCTATAGGTGGACGCCGTTTCGAAATATCGCCATAAAGGTGGACCAGGGGTGACTCTAGAATGTGTTTGTACGATATGGGTATCAAATGAAAGGTGTTAATGAGTATTTTAAAAGGGAGTAATCCTTAGTTCCATAGGTGGACGCCGTTTCGAGATATCGCCATAAAGGTGAACCAGGGGTGACTCTAGAATGCGTTTGTACGATATGGGTATCAAATTAAAGGTATTAATGAAGGTTTTAAAAGGGAGTGGTGGTTGTTGTATAGGTGGTCGCCTTTTCGAGATATCGCCATAAAGGTGGACCAGGGGCGACTCTAGAATGCGTTTGTACGATATGGGTATCAAATGAAAGGTGTTAATGAGTATTTTAAAAGGGAGTAATCCTTAGTTCCATAGCTGGACGCCGTTTCGAGATATCGCCATAAAGGTGGACCAGGGGTGACCCTAGAATTTGTTTGTACAATATGGGTATCAAAAGAAAGGTGTTAATGAGTATTTTAAAAGGGAGTAATCATTAGTTCCATAGGTGGACGCCGTTTCGAGATATCGCCATAAAGGTGGACCAGGGGTGACTCTAGAATTTGTTTGTATAATATGGGCATCAAACGAGAGGTGTTAATGAGTATTTTAAAAGGGAGTGGGTCTTAGTTCTATAGGTGGACGCCGTTTCGAGATATCGCCATAAAGGTGGACCAGGGGTGACCCTAGAATTTGTTTGTACAATATGGGTATCAAAAGAAAGGTGTTAATGAGTATTTTAAAAGGGAGTAATCATTAGTTCCATAGGTGGACGCCGTTTCGAGATATCGCCATAAAGGTGGACCAGGGGTGACTCTAGAATTTGTTTGTATAATATGGGCATCAAACGAGAGGTGTTAATGAGTATTTTAAAAGGGAGTGGGCCTTAGTTCTATAGGTGGACGCCTTTTCGAGGTATCGCAATAAAGGTGGACCAGGGGTGACTCTAGACTTTGTTTGTACGATATGGGTATCAAATGAAAGGTGTTAATGAGTATTTTTAAAAGGGAGTGGGCCTTCGTTCTATAGGTGTTCGCCTTTTCGAGATATCGCCATAAAGGTGGACCAGGGGTGACTTCAGAATATGTTTGTACGATATGGGTATCAAATGAAAGGTGTTAATGAGTATTTTAAAAGGGCGAGGGGCTTAGTTCTATAGGTGGACGCCTTTTCGAGATATCGCCATAAAGGTGGACCAGGGGTGACTCTAGAATGAGTTTGTACGATATGGGTATCAAATTAAAGGTATTAATGAGAGTTTTAAAAGGGAGAGGTGGTTGTTGTATATGTGAAGGCGTTTTCCAGATATCGACCAAAATGTGGACCAGGGTGACCCAGAACATCATCTGTTGGATACCGCTAATTTATTTATATATGTAATACCTGCCAAGATTTTAAGGGTTTTTTATTTCGCCCTGCAGAACTCTTTCATTTTCTTCTACTTAATATGGTAGGCGTCCCACCTATTTTACAAAGTTTTTTCTAAAGTTATATTTTGCGTCAATAAACCAATCAAATTACCATGTTTCATCCCTTTTTTCGTATTTGGTATAGAATTATGGCATTTTTTTCATTTTTCGTAATTTTCGATATGGAAAAAGTGGGCGTGGTCATAGTCGGATTTCGTTCATTTTTCATACCAAGATAAAGTGAGTTCAAGTAAGCACGTGAACTAAGTTCATTAAAGATATGTCGATTTTTGCTGTAGTTATCGTGTTAACGGCCATGCGGAAGGACAGACGGACGACTGTGTATAAAAACTGGGCGTGGCATCAACCGATTTCGCCCATTTTCACCGAAAACAGTTAACGTCATAAAATCTATGCACCTACCAAATTTCAAAAGGATTGGTTAATTTTTGTTCGAATTATGGCGTTAAAAGTATCCTAGACAAATTAAATGAAAAAGGGCGGAGCCACGCCCATTTTGAAATTTTCTTTTATTTTTGTATTTTGTTGCACCATATCATTACTGGAGTTGAATGTTGACATAATTTACTTATATACTGTAAAGATATTAAATTTTTTGTTAAAATTTTACTTTAAAAAATTTTTTTTTAAAAGTGGGCGTGGTCCTTCTCCGATTTTACTAATTTTTATTAAGCGTACATTTAGTAATAGGGGTAACGTTCCTGCCAAATTTCATCATGATATCTTCAACGACTGCCAAATTACAGCTTGCAAAAGTTTTAAATTACCTTCTTTTAAAAGTGGGCGGCGCCACGCCCATTGTCCAAAATTTTACTAATTTTCTATTCTGCGTCATAAGCTCAACTCATCTACCAAGTTTCGTCGCTTTATCTGTCTTTTGGAATGAATTATCGCATTTTTTTGGTTTTTCGAAATTTTCGATATCGAAAAAGTGGGCGTGGTTATAGTCCGATATCGTTCATTTTAAATAGCGATCTGAGATGAGTGCTCAGGAACCTACATACCAAATTTCATCAAGATACCTCAAAATTTACTTAAGTTATCGTGTTAACGGACGGACGGACATGGCTCAATCAAATTTTTTTTCGATCCTGATTATTTTGATATATGGAAGTCTATATCTATCTCGATTCCTTTATATATGTACAACCAACCGTTATCCAATCAAACTTAATATACTCTGTGAGCTCTGCTCAACTGAGTACAAAAAATGTTTGAAAATTTTCATAAAAATTTTTTTCGGAATTTTTAGAATTTTTTAGAGTATTGAGATTTGTAGTCCATTCAATTTAAGTACAATAAAGTAATATTCTTAAGTCCCTTAAATTTTGTTGGATCTATGTGACTTATTCACATGAGTTACTGTATATGAAATAAGCAAATGTATGCATATGAAGTAAAATTTTGGAAAAAAAATAAAAAAAAAAGAACATATGGCTGAAAAAAAGACGTAGTTGTAATAAATGACTGCATATGAAACGGAAAATCGTATAAAATAATTTTGTCCACCTAGCTTGTTCTACACGAAACACTGTGCGCCGCCGCGCCGATATTTTTGACATTCGGCGGCGGCGTATATCTCTAGTATGTATATGCATGTATGTTGAATAATGTAATTTGTCTATCCAAAGCTGGTAAAAGGTTTAAAATTGGCTAGTCGAGTGGAAAAAAGTTGGGAAAATATCGGAAACCCTAGCGCATATGTCTGTAAGTGCTACCAAGTAAAAAGGGTTAGCTGTCATTGGAACTGAGCTTATCATGTATCCAAATATAGCCGCCTACGTACATATACCAATTCATGTCCTTCCTAGTAATTTCCTAATTAATGTTTGGCCTGAAAACTTCCTTTCTTTGCAGTAAAAACTTTAAAAGCCAAGGCGGTGACACAATGAAATTTTTGATAGAGATGCGTTTAACACAAGCTTATGCATTCCAATAACATCGCCACAATCAACCAAGATGTTGCGTTTATAAATATGAAGGAACTTCAGACTTGGCAATTGAAGTTTATTACGCCTTGCCCATTCACATACACAATTTCGCGAAGCACTGTTGTAAACATTCTCCCTATACAACAAAAATACTTGCTAACATATTTTGTGCCGTATTCGATTGTTTTTAATTGTGAAAAATGTTAGAAAATTTACCAACCAGTGGGAAAATAATTTCACTTGCAAAGTGTGCCAACACCCTTAGCCAGAGCAAATGTCAAATTCTTCTTCTTATGATTTGCTTGGAACAAAATTGGGGAGTTGGCTACTTTTCAATATCAGATGGCGCCAGTGTCACTCATTCTACCATTCTCCATAAAAATACGTGCAATCTACTCATAATGCATACGCTTGTGTTAAACTCATCTATATGAAAAACTGTTTATGTGTCGGAGGTACCAGTCATTATAATGTGTTTCATTTTGCACGTCTTCCCCTTTAATTCTTTCTTTTCTGTCCATCGACATCAACATGAAATATTTCCAAATCACTGCACAATGTATGATACTTGCTCCCACATTTGCTTTAAGATATTGCGATCATACACGTAAATGCACTTTGTGCTGATGCTTTACGTACATTTATATGTATGTGGGCTTGCATTACCCAGCAGTTGAACTCACAAGTGTTAAACGAATTTAGCCGTACTGGACAAGTATTAAGTTTTACGATCCGTGATCGAACCTCATTTTTTAAATCACAATCCCCCCTATTGCCAGTGTCGATCGGAATAGAATCGACTATTTGTCGATTCCATCATCTGCATTTAAGTTTGTTACTATGCAGATTAATCGCCAAATCTTTGGATCTTTATAAACAGTTATCTTATACGAAACAGATTTTGATATTATTTTGAACTTTTCGATGTAATAACATAATTTTTATCCATTATAGAGACAATCGATTATCGCTCAGCGTTCGGCTATCTACTGCAATCGACACTTGCAATAGCGGGGAATAGCTTTGAAATGGTTGATCAGATTAATGAAATATGTGAATAGCGACAAACAGGATTTGTTAGATCCATAACTTTTTATAACTTTTAGAAATAGCTTGACAGTTGCATATTTATCGTTTACGTGAAAGTGGTTGTCAGTTACTGATCGTAAAACGTAAAACGGGCCCAGCTCACTTTGCTTATCTAATACCAAATGGAAGCAAACTCCAGAAAGCCATTTTGCTGTTTCTGTAAGAAGTAGCTGCCATGATATTCACATATGCACATACGCAAAAAATACATCTAAGCGGAGTCTTAACCATTTAAAAAAAATATATTTTCCCTTTTAGAAAACGGCGTAAACGACTCGCTTGAAATATTGGGTTAGACTTCAGGCATTTCCGATAAACCCGAATTGATACATAGTAAAAACGGTGCAAGAATGAGATAGCTGATAGCTTATGAATTATCCACTCGACTTATGAATGTCTCTGAAAGCAATATTCTACCAAACAATGTGATCTTGCAGTGAAAACACTTTAGGATTGGAGCTCGGTGCGATTTCTTTAACCTAAAGCAGCACAATCTGATCTAAGAACGTATAACTAATGGCATGGCTTAGATGATAGAAATCGCTCCGTTACTTTTAATAAAGAAAGTGGATCTGGCGGGTAGAGCGGAGGCGAACTACATTCTGAAATAGGCTGACTTCTGGGACAGCCATAGCATTGACTCAGAATACAAAATAGAATAAAGATTTGCAGGAAGCTCAAATTTGGAAGATTTGTCAACGGTTTCAGTCTTTTTTGGCTTTTCACCGCTGGGTACTTAAAAGTCGAGTGCACAAAATTGCATGCGAAGTACATAAGATACATGCACAGACAGACAGCAGACTGAAGTAGCTCAGTTGTTTGAAACTAGCCTCGAAAATCCGTCAGATGGAAACACCCGCCGTTGCAAAATTACTTTAAGATAAAATCAAAAAACAACAACAAAGCTATAATTAACGTTAACATAGTTATGTATTTGTTTGCAGTGTATACCCTGCAGAGAAAACAGTAAGAAGTGTCCAAAATACGAATTTATATTTAGATCCAAAATACATGCCTGTGAAGTTGGCATACACAATATCGCAAAACAAAAAAAAAACAAAAACTGTTCTGAGTAGGTTTCAAATAGTTCTGGAGTTCCTGAAAAGGAAAAAAAAAATCTGGCTTTTTAGATAGAAAAAACGTTTTTGAAATTTGTGTATGCCAACTTCACGCAGCGTACAAAGTGTAGAAAATCGGTTAAATAAAAACTGTTCTGAGTAGGTTTTCAATAGTTCTGGAGTTCCTGAAAAGGAGAAAAAAGTTCTGCAGAATTTCGCCAAATATTCACATTTTTCAAAAATTTGAAAAATTCGAAAATTTGGAAAAAAGTAAAAAAAAAAGTTGTTCTGAGTAGGTTTTTAAAAGTTCTGGAGTTCCTGGAAAGGAGAAAATTTTTTTCTGCAAAATTACGCCCAATATTCACATTTTTTCAAAACTCAAATTTTTAAAAATATTCAAAATCAAAAAAAAAAAAAAAAAAAAATTGGTCTTCTGAGTAGCTTCTAAAAAGTTCTGGAGTTCCTGAAAAGGAGAAAAAAGTTCTGCAAATTTACGCAAAATATTCACATTTTTCCAAAAGTCAAATCTTTTAAAAAATGTTCAAAATCAAAAAAAAAAAATTGGTGTTCTGAGTAGCTTTTAAAAAGTTCTGAAGTTCCTGAAAAGGAGAAAAAAAGTTCTACAAATTTACGCCCAATATTGACTATTCACATTTTTCCAAAAGTCAAATTTTTTAAAAAATGTTCAAAATCAAAAAAAAAAAAAAAACAAGTAAGGACGGGACTGTCTTCGGCTGTGCCGAAGACTTATACCTTTCATGAATGGGGCTGAACAATAATCTTACCCCGTTCGTAATCTCCGAATAATCGGATGTATAAGATAAGAAATATATAGTGAACAGATCTACATACCTAAACGATTTTTAAGATAAATATAAAATAAAAAACAGGTAGGTACTTTGTGTGAGGATGCAAAGTTTCAGGTTTTTTTGTGGTCTGCTTGTAAAAACTATGACTACGAATCACGTATTTCAACAATATATGAAGTAAACGTAACTATTTGATGGAAAGGGGCAAAAATGACAGTTTATATGAATTATATAATATATATACCACCGATCTCAATGATTTTTTCAGACAACAATATATGCTATATACGTAAGCATTTGGTGAAATTTGCAGCTTCTAGCTGTTAAAATGGGGAAGAAATTGCGCCAAGTTTCTTATCTGAACAATCGGTTGTATGAGATTATATATACCACCGGTCTCTATGATTTTTTCAGGCAACAATATATGCTATACACGTAAACATTTGGTGAAATTTGAACATATCTAAACGATTTTTAAGATAAATATAAAATAAAAAATAGGTAGGTACTTTGTGTGAGGATGCAAAGCTTAACGTTTTTTGTGGTCTGCATGTAAAACCTATGACTACGAATCACGTATTTCAAAAATATATGACGTAAACGTAACTATTTGATGAAATTTGATGAATTTTGAAGCTTCTATCTGTAAAAAAGGGGCAAAAATGAGAGTTTATATGAAGTATATAATATATATACTACCGATCTCTATGATTTTTTCAGACAACAATATATGCTATATACGTAAGCATTTGGTGAAATTTGAAGCTTCTAGCTGTTAAAACGGGGCAGAAATTGCGCAAATATACCATGTATACCACCGATCTCAATGATTTTTTCAGACATCAATATATGCTATATACGTAAGCATTTGGTGAAATTTGAAGCTTCTAGCTGTTAAAATGGGGCAGAAATCGCAAAAAAAAAATATATATATACTATATATACACTATATATACCATCATATATATATTATATATATCACCGATCTCTATGATTTTTTGACACAACAATATATGCTATATACGTAAGCAATGGGTGAAATTTGAAGCTTATAGCTGTTAAAATGGGGTAGAAATAATTGCGAAAATTTCTTCTCTGAACAATCGGTTGTATGAGCTATATACAATATATACAACCGATCTCCATGATTTTTTCAGACAACAATATATGCCATATACGTAAGCATTCGGTGAAATGTGAAGCTTCTAGCTGTTAAAATGGGGCTAAAGTTGAGGAAATATATATATATACTATATATACCATCATATATATACTATATATACCACCGATCTTTATGATTTTTTCAGACAACAATATATGCTATATACGTAAGCATTTGTTGAAATTGGAAGCCTCTAGCTCTTAATCTTGAAAGCAGAAGTAAAACGTTCTGCAAATTTACGCCCAATATTCACATTTTTTTTAAAGTCAAATTTTTAAAAAAATGTTCAAAATCAAAAAAAAAAATTGGTGTTCGGAGTCGCTTTTAAAAAGTTCTTGAGTTCCTGAAAAGGAGAAACAAAGTTCTGCAAATTTACACCCAATATTCCAATTTTTTTCAAAAGTCAAATTTTTTAAAAAATGTTCAAAATCAAAAAAAAAAAATTGGTATTCTGAGTAGATTTTAAAAAGTTCTGGAGTTCCTGAAAAGGAGAAATTTGCAGAACTTTTTTTCTCCTTTTCAGGAACTCCAGAACTTTTTAAAAGCTACTCAGAACACCAATTTTTTTTTTTATTTTGAAAATTTATAAAAAAAATTGAGCTTTAAAAAAATATGAATATTGGGCGTAATTTTGCAGACAAAATTTTCTCCTTTGCAGGAACTCCAGAACTTATAAAAACCTACTCAGAACTACTTTTTTCCAAATTTTCGAATTTTTAAAATTTTAGAAAAATGTGAATATTTGGCGAAATTCTGCAGAACTTTTTTTCTCCCTTTCAGGAAATCCAGAACTATTGAAAAGCTACTCAGAACAGTTTTTTTAATCGATTTTCGACACTTTGTAGGCTGCGTGAAGTTGGCATACACAAATTTCAAATACGTTTTTTTTTTATCTAAAAACCAAGAACTTTTTTTCTCCTTTTCAGGAACTCCAGAACTGTTTAAAACCTACTCAGAACAGTTTTTGTTTTTTGTTTTGCGATATCTTGTATGCCAACTTCACAAGCATCTAAAATACTAAAAAAAAAACTGAAAATTTCGAAAAATTTAAAAAAATCGATAATTCATTACCAAAGATAGGATAAAGTGATGAAACTATAAAAACAATTTGGATACAATTTTGGAAAATTCAAAGGAAGAAAATTCAAAATTTGGCAAGCCGTAAGTCATAAGCAATTGAGGATTTGGCATGGAGATTGTCCTTTCAATTATAAATACACATTGCTAAATAAAACAAGTAAGGAAGGCTAAGATCGGAAGTAACCGAACATTATATACTCAGCTGAGAGCTTTGGAGACGAAATAGGGGAAAGTCACCATTTAGGAAAATGAACCTAGGGTAATCGTGGAATGCGTTTGTATGACATGGGTATCAAATGGAACGTATAAAAGAGTATTTTAAAAGGAAGTGGGCCATAGTTCTATAGGTGGACGCCTTTTCGAGATATCGCCATAAATGTGGACCGGGGGTGACTCTAGAATGTGTTTGTACGATATGGGTATCAAATGAAAGGTTTTAATGATTATTTTAAAAGGGAGTGGGCCTTAGCTCTGTAGGTGGACCCCTTTTCGAGATATCGCCATAAAGTGGACCAGGGGTGACCCTAGAATGTGTTTGTACGATATGGGTAGCAAATGAAATGTGTTAATGAGTATTTTAAAAGGGAGTGGGCCTTAGCTCTGTAGGTGGACCCCTTTTCGAGATATCGCCATAAATGTGGACCGGGGGTGACTCTAGATTGTGTTTGTACGATATGGGTATCAAATGAAAGGTGTTAATGATTATTTTAAAAGGGAGTGGCCTTAGCTCTGTTGGTGGACGCCTTTTCGAGATATCGCCATAAAGGTGGACCAGGGGTGACTCTAGAATGTGTTTGTACGATATGGGTATCAAATGAAAGGCGTTAATGAGTATTTTAAAAGGGAGTGGGCCTTAGCTCTGTAGGTGGACCCCTTTTCGAGATATCGCCATAAAGGTGCTTTGTACGATATGGATATCAAATGAAAGGTGTTAATGAGTATTTTAAAAGAGGGTGGGCCTTAGTTCTATAGGTGGACGCCTTTTAGAGATATACCCATAAAGGTGGACCAGGGGTGACTCTATAATGTGTTTGTACGATATGGGTATCAAATTAAAGGTATTAAAAGGGAGGTGCCCTCAGTTGTATATGTGAAGGCGTTTTCGAGATATCGACCAAAATGTGGACCAGGGTGACCCAGAACATCAGCTGTCGGGCATCGCTAATTTATTTATATATGTAAACCACGAACAGTATTCCTGCCATGATTGCAAGGGCTTTTTATTTCATCCTGCAGAACTTTTTCATTTTCTTCTACTTAATATGGTAGGTGTCGCTACCTATTTTACAAAGTTTTTTCTAAAGTTATATTTTGCGTCAAAAAACCAATCAAATCACCATGTTTCATCCCTTTTTTCGTATTTGGTATAGAATTATGGTATTTTTTCATTTTTCGAAATTTTCGAAATCGAAAAGTGGGCGTGGTTTTAGTCGGATTTTTAATACCAAGATAAAGTGAGTTCAGATAAGTACGTGAACTAAGTTTAGTAAAAATATATCGATTTTTGCTTAAGTTATCGTGTTAACGGCCGATCGGAAGGACAGACGTTCGACTGTGTATAAAAACTGGGCTTGGCTAAACGGATTTCGCCAATTTTCACAGAAAACAGTTATCGTCATAGAAGCTATTCCCTTACCAAATTTCACAAGGATTGGTAAATTTTTGTTCGTCTTATGGCATTAAAAGTATTCTAGACAAATTAAATGAAAAAGGGCGGAGCCACGCCCATTTTGAAATGTTCTTTTATTTTTGTATTTTGTTGCATCATATCATTACTGGCGTTGAATGTTTACTTAATTTACTTATATACTGTAAAGATATTCAATTTTTGTTAAAATTTGACTTAAACATTTTCTTTTCAAAGAGTGGGCGTGTTCGTTGTCCGATTTTGCTAGTTCTTATTTAGAACACATATAGTAATAGGAGTAACGTTCCTGCCAAATTTCATCCTTCTTTTAAAAGTTGGCGTTGCCAAGCCCATTACACAAAATTTTGCTAATTTTTTATTCTGCGTCATACGGTCAACCCACCTACCAAGTTTCATCGCTTTATCCGTCTTTGGTTATGAATTATCGCACTTTTTCGGTTTTTCGAAATTTTCGATATCGAAAAAGTGGGCGTGGTTATAGTCTGATTTCATTCATTTTAAGCAGCGATCTGAGATGAGTGCCCAGGAACTTACATACCAAATTTCATCACGATACCTCAAAATTTACTCAAGTTATCGAGTTTACGGACGGACGGACGGACATGGCTAAATGAATTTCTTTTTTCGCCCAGATCATTTTTATATATAGAAGTCTATATCTATCTCGATTAGTTTATGCCGTTACAGGGTACCGTTATGCGAACGAAATTAATATACTCTGTGAGCTCTGCTCAGCTGAATATAAGAACAAGTAAGGAAGGTTAAGTTCGGGTGTAACCGAACATTACATACTCAGTTGAGAGCTATGGTGACAACATAAGGGAAAATAACCATGTAGGAAAATGAACCGAGGGAAACCGTGGAATGTGTTTGTATGACATGTGTATCAAATGAAAGACATTAAAGAGTATTTTATGAGGGAGTGGGCCATAGTACTATAGGTGGACGCCATTTAGGGATATCGCCATAAAGGTGGATCAGGGTTGACTCTAAAATTTGTTTGTACAATATGGGTATCAAAAGAAAGGTGTTAATGAGTATTTTAAAAGGGAGTAATCCTTAGTTCCATAGGTGGACGCCGTTTCGAGATATCGCCATAAAGGTGGACCAGGGGTGACCCTAGAATTTGTTTGTACAATATGGGTATCAAAAGAAAGGTGTTAATGAGTATTTTAAAAGGGAGTAATTCTTAGTTCCATAGGTGGACGCCGTTTTGAGATACCGCCATAAAGGTGGACCGGGGGTGACTCTAGAATTCGTCTGTGCAATATGGGTATCAAACGAAAGGTGTTAATGAGTATTTTAAAAGGGAGGGGGCCTTAGTTCTATAGTTGTTCGCCTTTTCGAGATATCGCCATAAAGGTGGACCAGGGGTGACTCTAGAATGTGTTTGCATGATATGGGTATCAAATGAAAGGTGTTAATGAGTATTTTTAAAAGGGAGTGGGCCTTCGTTCTATAGGTGTTCGCCTTTTCGAGATATCGCCATAAAGGTGGACCAGGGATGACTCTAGACTTTGTTTGTACGATATGGGTATCAAATGAAAGGTGTTAATGAGTATTTTTAAAAGGGAGTGGGCCTTCGTTCTATAGGTGTTCGCCTTTTCGAGATATCGCCATAAAGGTGGACCAGGGGTGACTCTAGAATGTGTTTGTACGATATGGGTATCAAATTAAAGGTATTAATGAGAGTTTTAAAAGGGAGTGATGGTAGTTGTATATGTGAAGGCGTTTTCCAGATATCGACCAAAATGTGGACCAGGGTGACCCAGAATATCATCTGTTGGATACCGCTAATTTATTTATATATGTAATACCTGCCACGATTTTAAGGGTTTTTTATTTCGCCCTGCAGAACTTTTTCATTTTCTTCTACTTAATATGGTAGGTGTCACAACCATTTTATAAAGTTTTTTCTAAAGTTATATTTCGCGTCAATAAACCAATCCAATTACCTGACCATGTTTCATCCCTTTTTCGTATTTGGTATAGAATTATGGCATTTTTTTAATTTTTCGTAATTTTCGATATCGAAAAAGTGGGCGTGGTCATTGTCGGATTTCGTTCATTTTTCAAACCAAGATAAAGTGAGTTCAAGTAAGTACGTGAACTAAGTTCATTAAATATATGTCGATTTTTGCTCAAGTTATCGTGTTAACGGCCATGCGGAAGGACAGACGAACGACTGTGTATAAAAACTGGGCGTGGCATCAAGCGATTTCGCCCGTTTTCACAGAAAACAGTTAACATCATAAAATCTATGCCCCTAACAAATTTCAAAAGGATTGGTTAATTTTTGTTCGACTTATGGCGTTAAAAGTATCCTAGACAAATTAAATGAAAAAGGGCGGAGCCACGCCCATTTTGAAATTTTCTTTTATTTTTGCATTTTTTTGCACCATATCGTTACTGGAGTTGAATGTTGACATAATTTACTTATATACTGTGAAGATATTAAATTTTTTGTTAAAATTTTACTTTAAAAAAATTTTTTTTTTTTTAAAAGTGGCCGTGGTCCTTCTGCGATTTTGCTAATTTTTATTAGGCGTACATATAGTAGTAGGAGTAACGTCCCTGCCAAATTTCATCATGATATCTTCAACGACTGACAAATTACAGCTTGCAAAACTTATAAATTACCTTCTTTTAAAAGTGGGCGGTGCCACGCCCATTGTCCAAAATTTTACTAGTTTTCTATTCTGCGTCATAAATTCAACTTATCTACCAAGTTTCGTCGCTTTATCTGTCTTTTGTAATGAATTATCGCACTTTTTCGGTTTTTCGAAATTTTCGATATCGAAAAAGTGGGCGTGGTTATAGTCCGATATCGTTCATTTTAAATAGCGATCTGAGATGAGTGCTCAGGAACCTACATACCAAATTTCATCAAGATACCTCAAAATTTACTCAAGTTATCGTGTTAACGGACGGACGGACGGACGGACGGACGGACGGACATGGCTCAATCAAATTTTTTTTCGATCCTGATTATTTTGATATATGGAAGTCTATATCTATCTCGATTCCTTTATATATGTACAACCAATCGTTATCCAATCAAACTTAATATACTCTGTGAGCTCTGCTCAACTGAGTATAATAAGTTGGCAGCCCCGCACAGTTAATAAAAAATGTTTTCAAGGTGTAATGGTAACAAAAAATTCAACACCTTCAGGAAATATAACTAAATCACACTGATATTTCACCTCAGTAGTGATATGATGCAGCAAAGTACGAAAATTTCAAAATAAATGTAAATGTTTATCTTTCCAGAATATATCAATTTACATAGTAATATCCAACACTTAGTTCATAATATGGACATTTCTCAGCGTTTTCGAGGCATAACCAATTATTTTTTTTGAATACATATTTCAACTTTTGCAGTGCAAACAGTGATCGGCTGTTAATGTGAAGAAGTATTTGTGGTCACGATATTCAAAAATACAACAGGAGGCGCTTCCCAAGGCAGTCGGTTCTATGTACCGGAGCGACTCGGGATTTTTCCCGACCAAGGACTGTCATTTCAGTGTGACCCCATTTAATTTGTTTCGTCCCTCCCACAAATTGTCATCCTCCCAGCAGCTCCTTGCAGCAGGACTGCTACATATTCTCTTACTCCGGGAAGGTATCGAACCCAATCCGTGTCCGTCTCCTGACCCCGGTCATGAGAAATGGTTTTGCTGCATCTGCCAGAAAAGAATCTTTTTAGGACGGTCATACTCTGTTCAGTGTGTCTCGTGCAAGGAATGGTTGCATCGGACAGGTTGTTCTGGGCTTGATCCCAAAACCCGACGTCCACGTAACTTTTATAAATCTTTTGTGGCTCCTTGCTGCTCACGCCCAAGGGCGTCCCGTAGTCTACGCCTAAGCGTATTCCCACTACCTTCCAGCAGCTTCGCTGCTCAGCAAGCCACAACAAGTACCCGCTGCTGCTCGCGCTCCACGGCGCCAACAACTCAAACAGCTGATACCACTCATAACTACTACCTTCGTAGTAGAGCTGGTAGCAATGCTGAGCATCAGCCCCTGCCCCCGTCTTCTTCTCCACCCCTCTTTTCTGGCAGCAATCGTGCAGGTCAGGGAAACAGACTCTTAGTCCCTGCCTCCGTTTGCACCGTCTGCCAGCACAGAATATATAGGTTTGCGACATCCGCTCAATGCAGCTCCTGCCTTGGGTGGTACCACTTTCCTAGATGTTCTGGTCTCCGCGACGGCAACCCCTCGACGGGTTTCATCGCGCCATGTTGCCAGGTCGCAAACCCAAATCATCCGGGTACCCCAATGCTTGCCCAAGGGCGCCCAGTCCCAAGGCCACAACAGCAATTGCGTCCTGGCCTTCCACAACCTAGGCGTAGTCACCCCTCACTTACCCCTAGAGTGGCGGCGTCACCCCTCATGCACTTCAGAATTCTGCAGTTCAACTGTAATGGACTAACTGGGAAGATTACGGAGATAGTCGATTTCATGAAGCGGCACAACATCCGCATTGCTGCGATTCAAGAGACTAAACTCACAGCAAGATCTGCATTGCAGACCTGCTCTGGTTATAATGTCCACAGGAAAGACCGCGAGAGCGGAAATGGAGGCGGCCTCGCGTTTATCATACACCACTCTGTGCAATATCATATGTTTGATCCTGGCATCGACCGCAGTGACAATGTCTTAGAACGTCAAGGCCTATCTGTCCGGTCAGGCGATGCAAATCTAGAAATCATCAACAGCTACATCTCTCCTGTCACCTGTTGCCCCAGTGGATACCGCCCTAATATCGAGGCCTTACTCACTGGCAACAATCGCATTATCTTAGGCGATTTCAATGCTCATCACGACCTATGGCATTCAAACTTGCGGGCGGACGGTAGGGGTGAGATGTTGGCGGATCAAATAGACGAAACGACGTTCTGCACAATAAACGGAGACGCCCCCACACGTATGGTAGGAAGCTGTCATAGCTCGCCAGATATCTCAATCGTAAGCGCAGAACTCGTAAACTGCGTCAACTGGCAGCCGATGGTAACATTGGCATCCGACCACCTGCCCATACTTATTTCGTTCGAGCGTACCGCCGACTTCATCGTCACCGAAAAACGCACTTTCATAAACTTCAAAAAAGGAAAGTGGGAAGAATATAAATCTGCAACAGACAGCAGCTTTGCTGCCCTCCCTATCCCGACTGATGCCCGCCAAGGGGAGCGTGCCTTCCGTAAGGTCATTGGGAGAATTCCCGAAATCCGGCCCCACTTCCCGGCGGAGGCCGCGAGCTTAGCGAGGGAACGTGACCTTATAAGACAGCTTGATCCAGGCGACCCCCAAATAAGGGATATAAACCAACGCATCAGATTGCTTGTGGACGAACACAAGCGGGCGAAATGGGAAGAGCACCTAAGAGGTTGTAACCTCTCTACCGGTGTAGGTAAACTTTGGTCCACCGTAAAGTCCCTATCGAATCCGACTAAGCACAAAGACAAAGTTTCCATCGCCTTTAGCGATAAGGTGCTGTCGGATGCGAAAAAATGCGCGAGCGCTTTCTGCCGACAATATATAATGCATCCTACGGTCGACAAAGATAGACGGAGAGCCAATAGACACGCACATAAACACAAACTCAGCGCGTCACCAATTACCATCACCGCTAGAGAGGTTGAGGACGCCATTGGTCGCGCTAAACCATCCAAAGCAGTGGGCCCAGACGGCATAGCCATGCCGATGCTTAAAAACCTAGGGAAAGAGGGTTTCAAATATTTAGCGCATGTCTTCAACCTGTCTCTTTCCACCTTTGTCATACCCGAGAAATGGAAAATGGCCAAGGTGGTCCCGCTACTAAAGCCTGGGAAACCAGCTAACGTAGGTGAGTCATATCGTCCGATATCTCTCCTATCGCCAGTGGCAAAGACGCTTGAAGCCATTTTGCTCCCTTATTTCCAAGCACATTTGCAGCTAGCCCCTCATCAGCATGGCTTCAGAAAACTCCATAGCACTACCTCCGCGCTAAATGTTATTAGCACCCAGATAAATTGCGGTTTGAATCAATATCCCCACCATAGAACAGTACTCGTAGCGTTAGACCTATCAAAAGCTTTTGATACGGTCAACCATGGCTCGTTACTGCAAGACCTGGAAGGGTCCACCCTTCCCCCATGTCTTAAAAGGTGGACCGCAAATTATCTGGGTGGTCGGCAGGCATCGGTGCAATTCAGAAACGAAACATCAAAACAAAGGAGAATTAAACAAGGGGTGCCACAGGGTGGTGTCCTATCCCCGCTTTTGTTTAATTTCTACATATCTAAGCTACCTTCACCACCGGAAGGAGTCACAATCGTTTCCTACGCCGATGACTGCACAATAATGGCCACAGGCCCAGGCCCAAAGATCGATGAGCTATGCAATAAAATAAACGGCTATCTCCCTGATCTCTCCAGTTTTTTCGCCTCGCGAAACCTGGCATTGTCACCGACTAAATCTTCCGCGACCTTGTTTACAACATGGACGCCCCAAATGTCGACCATATTGAACATCCACGTCGATGGCACTACGCTACCGACTGTCCTACACCCCAAAATCTTGGGTGTGACGTTTGATCAGGATCTACATTTTGGTGCGCACGCAACCGAAATTGTTCCAAGAATTCAGAGCCGTAATAAAATCCTCAAATCCGCAGTACCTGGGGAAAAGATAAAGAAACGCTCTTGACCACATACAAAGCAATTAGCCAGCCGATTACGTGCTACGCGTCACCCATATGGTCGCCAAGCCTAAAAACCACCCACTGGAAGAAACTACAGGCCTGCCAAAATACTGCTCTCAGAATCGCCACGGGCTGTCTTCTTATGTCCCCAGAACACCATCTGCATAATGAGGCGAGAATACTCCCCATCAGGGAGAGAAATGAGATGCTGACCAAACAGTTTCTGTTGAATACCCAGAAACCTGGGCATCCCAACAGACATCTGATTGACGAACCAGCACCGCCTAGGGGCCTAAGGAGTCATCTCCGTAAGCATTTTGAGGAAATACGGCACCTGAGAACCCAGCCGTATGAAGCGGAAAAACACAAGCAGGTCCTTGGTGAACTCCATAGACAGGCGTCGGACCTTTATGTCGGGAATTGCCCGGTGAATCCAGTACTTGAAGAAAAATATCCAGAACTCGCAGAAGAGGAACGCATACTCCCCAGGGAAACGCGTGTCACTCTTGCTCAACTTCGTTCTGGATACTGTAACATGTTAAACTCTTACCTATCCAGAATCAACCCCGACATACAAAATGTATGCCCTGCTTGCAATGTGTCCCCACATGACACCAACCATCTCTTTAATTGTAATGTGGAACCAACGCCTCTAACACCCCTTTCCTTATGGTCCACCCCTGTTGAAACGGCAAGTTTCCTTGGACTCCCGTTAGAGGATATTGATGACAATTTGTGATCGGTCGCGGCTATTAGGTGGGGCGAGCATTGCTACAACAACAACAACAACAACAACAACAGGGGATTTTGAAGGAAGTAAAAACGTTTTGGTTGTCCTGTGTATAGCTAATAAAATAAGAAACAATATTTCCTATAATTTACGCAGTTAAGAAGGATTATAAGTTGTGAAAAACTAGAGTATAACTGATTTTCTCGACTGTAAGTGACTTTCGGTTATGCCTGAAAACCACATAAATGTATCCCTTTCCGGAAAGATTAACACATTACTGATATCGAACTGCGCACTAACTCAAAAAGTTGGCTTTTTTCATTATGCCGGGAAACCAAAGATATATTTATACATATGTACATATATATGTATATATGAGAGCCAAGGCGAATTCAGTAGGGGTGGTGTCAAGGCGAATCTATACCAGAATTCAACCAATTCGCCGTGCAGAAGAATTTCAAGTCAAAAGAAAATTTTCATTGATTTCGACTAACTGACATATTGTTGTACAAGGCTTTGTATGGAAAATTATAAAGAAGAAGCAATCAGCTGTTGGGATAACACCACCTCTACTGAATTCGCCTTGATGAGAGCTCATGTTGGGTATATGACGTCCGGTTTCGCCTGAACTTACACTTGCATACTTGGCTAATTATGTGAATAAAATTGTTTAAACGAAAAAAAAAATGTATACGAAATGCATGTGCTGCCTGACCTTACGGAGTGACATGCAAAGATAAACGAAGAAAGAAAAAGTTCTAAAGAACGTTTGTACCATGGCGCAACGATACAAGGTGGCAGCATGGAACAGCTGATTATAAACTGTTTTTATATGATTTGATATATCAACTTCCGGCGCAGTACGATTTTGACATTTGTCCATCGAATTTACAAAAACAAAGTACATGGAATTTTTATTTATGTTTGTAGGTATGTCACCATGCTGCCACCTTGTATCATTCCGCTATGGTTTGTGCTATAAAACCGAATGCAGTGTATCGATAACATTAGTTTACGACTACTGAAATTGATTCTTCCTTATGCCATTTTGGCGATTACACTTATACTAGGTTCAAACACGCACCAAATTGGCAATTTATACTATTTGGGCAATTTATTACGCAATTTGTCATATAATAAATTTTAATAATAAATTGCCAATTTCAAATTTTCATTCCATTTCATTCGCCTAATACCAACACGCACATTTTGACAGTCTGAACAAAGGTATGTTCTTGCTGTAGAGATGAGCCAACCAGCTATCAAATTACTATTGTGTAAGCTAAATCGAGTTGTATGAACAGCACTCAATTCAAATCGAAATTTCCTCAATTTATTTTTCTGTTTGAACATAGTATTATACCAAAGGTTGCCTTTGCCTTTTGCATGAGTCCCAGTCTGACTTTAGGTACGGTCACAGTTGCTCAAGTGCTATTATGAAGGTAATGGATCACTTTCCTCTGCATTTAATAACAAGCTACTCACGATATTGCTACTCCTCGATTTCTCTAAAGCTTTTGATTCTCTAATCCATGCAATTCTAGTCATGAAGTTGAAATACTATTTTGGATTCAACACAACGGCAGTTCAATTGATGAAAAGCTCGGTGCTTAGAATGAAGGAAGACCTAACGAGGATATCAGTTTGGGCTCAAACAAATGGTCTTTGTTTAAATCCGGGCATTATCAATTGCATATAGCTCTATGGACATTGCTGGTCTATCCCCAATTATTTTAAATGAAATAAGAGTCAAATTCCAAACGGTAGTCACCAGCTTTGAATTTAAAATAAACTCAAACCTTAATTGCACTGATCACTTCATTTATAGTATACTAATAAACGCTTAGAAATCTGTGACATATACATATACATATGTATAAACTCAAAAAAAGGTTTGAGCATATTTCCTTATATAGCTTCCTTCGATGCTTTAACGCGGAAAACTACTTTAATGTGCGTATTGTGCTATTTCACTTTAAAATTATTAAATTTCAAAACCCTGGATACTATCTTTTCCAAAACTGAACTCGCAGATTCTACTTGACTAAAGCAAAGCACATACGGCGTATCGGAGACCTTGAATAGCCCAAATCTCTTGCTATATTTATATTTATAAGGCCTCTAGTTGGACCGGCTAGGCGAATTTATAGGCTATATTCGAGCCAAAAATTAAGGAAATCGGCTGAAAGCCTCATCCACTTGCATATAAAAATACACTAATATCTTTGTATTGAATAAAACGAAATTGGCAACATTAATAGGGCCCGCCTCCATCAGTACACGCTGAATAGGCAAATGTCTCGCGTACAAATATTATTTCTATGTCAAGAGCACAGAAAATTTGCTATGTACATATCTCCTGTAGATCTAGAAACTTTCATTTTTGCTCTTGTACGAACTTAATGAAATTGTCTACAGTTCTCTAGTTTTTCACAACTCATAATCATTCTTGGCTGCATGAGTTATAGTTATATTATACTAGCTTTACACCGCACTATGAAAAGGACATCCAGACTTTTTAATTTTCTTCAAATCCCTTGTTGTAGTTTTGAATATCGTGACCATAAAAACTTCTTTCCATTAATGGCCGTTTTAACCATACTCAGTTATACTAATTCTAACAGATAACACGACTCTACAAAAAAAATTTTGATCTTTGTCCTAAAGTTTATGTCATGATTTTCTGTTTTATTGTAAACAAAAACGAAAAGAAAATACCTTTTTTCTATATAAAGTTTGCTTTCGTAATAGTTATAGTAACAATACTCATAGCGCTAGTGTGATATGTAAACAACGATCAGGTGTTTTGTACAAATCTATAATAACCTAAAATGTCATCGCAAAAGTTTTTAAAATGAAGCTGATGCTTTTTGTTATATATGTGGGTAATTTATTAAAGTTTGAGATATAAAATATGAACTAAATACATCTCTCATCCTCTGTGAAGCATACGAAGCATATTTTGGCTGTCCTGATTGGAATCAAGACAAGACATGGGCTCCACATGGTGTTGTAGTTATTGTAAAAGATGTTTAGGAGGTAAGCAAATTTTATTTAAATAGTAAATTAAATTAAGTAGACATATTGATTTCTCCTTACATATTTTAGGTTGGTACCGAGGTCAGAAAATACCTATGAAACACCAAGAATCTGGCGAGAACCAAAAGACCACGTTAAAGACTGCTACTTTTGCATTGTGCATCCGAGTAAAAGACGTAGATGTAAAAATGCAAAACCTGTCGAATATTATGATCTTGAATCTTGTTCTGCTCCAGTCGCACACGATCTGACACGACCAGTACCAGAGTCATCGAAAAAATTATCGCAGAGAAGTGGCTCATCTCTTAGTTCCTTAAAAGCAATGCCGCTAAGGAGTTTTTAACGACACCAGAACAGGATTCTAATTATTTGATTAGAGATTTAAATTTACCAAATAGTAAAGCAGAGTGTTTAGGCCACAGGCCTAAATATGTCTCCCCCCCCCCCCCCCCCCCCCCCCCCTCGTAACATAACTTTCTTTGGTTATTTTCCTTCGTTACTACCACCCACATATTCTTGTGATCACTATACACACAGGCATGTGTGAGTGGTAGTACGAATGTATCTTAAGATTTTACCGCTGTGAGCCCGCGGTACAGCAACTTTGTTGCCGGGAAACCCAACGAAGGAGCTGTATCGTGTGTTCATCGGCTCATGTAGCAAAGAGTCTCGTCCTCTTTTGATCCAGCAGCCAGCAAAGGTACACGTAATCGTACGTTCACGTAAGTTGTAAATTTCCAAAAATATACTTAATAATTTCCTAAAATATTTTTAATATTTTAACCTTTCACAACAGTTGTTAACATTTTCCTTAACATTTGTTGTATTTATACACATTGAATAAAAAAAAACACTGTGAATTCCTTTTATTAATACGAAACCTTTTTGGTGTTTTTATTTCTTTCTTCCCTTTTTTTCGCCTTAACTTATCTTTAACAAATACGTGGGTGCGCGCCGTTGCCACCACGCATTTGTTCATGGTCCTTACCGCGCCGGTAAAGAGAACCAATCACACAATTACAGTCCACTCAACTTTCTAGGCATTAAAGCAAGGAAGTGATAATACACAGGAAAAAACACTAATTTCAAAGTCAAATATCAGCAATTGTTCATGGTGATACCAGCGAGTTTATATTGAAGACAAGAACTGATACAGCCAATATATACAACTGATACACTTTTGGTGGTACCTTGGAAACATCCAACAACAATATTTTAATCACATTCGATTACTCCGGATCAACACTTTGATAAAAGGTACGTGGTTTAAAAATATTCCGTGATAGGTAGGGTTTTCTTTTAATTTCACTTTTAATAAAATTTCAAAATAAAATTACAAATTACAAAGTGACTCTTTATATTAAACAGTGCAAGTGATTTTTTGTTCGTGAAGTGAGAAGTCTTATTTTGTGCAAAAATAGGACAAAAGGCGCTTAACTCAGTTATATAAAGTTTGTGCAACACGCCTTGTGACTATCCGGAACAATCCCCCACCAGCGGTAAGATTTTCCGGACACAGCTCAAGGTAGCACAACACTGCTCTAAAAGGTTAACATAACCTCAAACACCGCTTTGCGCCACTTTTCTATTTTCACATTTGCAGGATTTATCTGAAAAAATTCATTTAATCCACAGCACAAAAATTCCATTTGTTAAGGTTACTTATTCAGGAACCTGTAAATTTAATTTAGGCGCACATTTAATTAAATAAAATTTTTTCTCACATACAAATCACTTGCACTTATTTACACGGGCAATACGTTTGCAATTTAGTTTGGTGCTATAGTACAAAGTGCACTTAGTTACATACACATATATTGTTGTTGTTGTTTGGGTGGCCAATAGGCTTAGTTCTCATACAATTTTTAAAACAAAAAATTGAAAAATTTATTATTCTCACTTGCGGCAATATACAAATCAGTTTTACTGATCTAATTTTTTGTGATACAAAAGATCACAGTCCTTGGTTAAATTACCAAAAAGTCCATAACGAGCGTTCATACATTTTTTTATTTTTTCACTAACACCACTTTTTCACTAGCCATTACTTATTGGCTTACACAATTCGTTAACACAGCTGCATTAGCACTTTCTTTTAACAATTACGTGGGTGCGCGCCGTTGCCACCACGCAATTGGATATTCCCTCAAACTACTAGCTTTCTTGCAAGCTTCGAGGCCACTTCACCGAGAAATCTCTCTCGAATACATTCCTTCATTCCAGTTCATTTTCAATCAGGACTCTCTGCAAAGGCAATTAATTAATTAATATTTAAATAAATTTTCTTTAATATAATGGATACCTATAAACGCCAAGCAGAGGCAGTGACTGAGTTTGAAAATGACTATCATGATATGTCTCCTTCAGACCATACAAAACACACCCTCTTAGTCCAAAAGGAGGAGTTGAAATCGCTATGGGAGAAGGCGAAGCAGACATATGAGGAACTCTTGAGCTCCTCAGAACTGGAGGCAAAAGAGCTGTCGGCTATCAAAAAGAAGCACAAAATTGCATACTTCAGCTTTCTCAAGTGCCAGGCAGCGATGGCTGAACTCTCGGAAAAACTTGAGAAAGCTGAAAAGAAAGAAGAAAGCTCAGGAGACAGGGAATATCGCGTGCGCCTGCCTCCGCGTGATACGGACGTTTTCAATGGAGATTACCTTTCTTGGCCTTCATTTCGAGACATGTTCACTGCTATATATATACGTAACAAAAACCTAGAAGCAGTAGAAAAATTATATTATTTAAACCAAAAGACTCAAGGTGAGTCCAAAGAGATAGTTGGGCGATGTCCTTTAACGAAAGACGGTTTCGAAACAGCGTGGAAAAATCTTTGTGACAGATACGAAAATAAACGTATCTTAGTAAATGCCCAATTAAAAATTCTTTTTAGTTTGAAAGCAGTTGTGAGTGAATGCGGTAGCTCTATAAAGAAACTGCAACGTGAAATAAATAATTGCATCTCGGCGCTCCAGTGTCATCACATAGACATATCAAACTGGGATGCAATTATAACATATCTATGTTCCACAAAACTGCCAGAAACCACACTGGCACTCTGGGAACAAACAATTGAAGACAAAACGGAAATTTCAAAATGGGCAGATATGGATAGATTCTTATCCAATCGTTTCCAAACCTTAGAAACCGTGACTGATCTGAGAGGGGATACAGTTTCCAAAACCTCAAAGCCACAAGTATCTCGTTCGACAACAGATACATCTGCTAAAAAATTAGGGTCCTATCAGGCAAGTGTAAGTGTAGCCAAACCTACGTGTAAGATGTGCAAAAGTCCTGCACATCGAATTTCAAAGTGTGAAAAGTTCTTACGTTTAACACCCAATAAACGGTTTGAACAAATTAAGAGCAGCCGTGGGTTTATAAACTGCCTTTCTGCTGGCCATTCGGTGACAAAGTGCACCAGTCAAATGAACTGTGCCACATGTCATTTAAGACATCATACACTGCTTCATATTTCGAATCAGCCAAAACCAACAAATACTTCTGACACTATCGGAGCATCTACCTCACGGGAAGCTCAAATACGACGCAATGCTGAAAGAGAAAACGCTCCTATTAATAATGTGAACTCATGTTTCGCAAACACAAATAAAGGGGTATTACTAGGGACAGCTCAGGTTAATATTCGTTTTAATGGAGTTGACTATTCGGCGAGAGCCCTAATAGACTCGGGATCTGAATGCTCATTCATTACCGAGAAACTAAACGCAGAATTAATCTGCCATCCAAACACCTGCATGCCCAAGTTTCGGGCATCAATAATACAATGTCTGCACAAATAAAAGAAGCGTGCAACATACAGTTGCTGTCACCAACAGACCCATTAATCGAGATCAATACGATCATGCTGGTTTTACCACAATTAACAGGGAATCTTCCAACTTGCCAAATAAACGCAATGACTAGGCAAGCATTCCCTGACTGGCTGACAAAAGATTCTTTGTCAATGAGCCAGTCGACTTAA